>NC_056502.1:34348771-34351528 GCF_014905685.2 Nematolebias whitei | reverse complement strand
AAGTCAAGCCAAACACGGCTGCAGTGTAAACCAAGTCAAGCCAAACATGGCTGCAGTGTAAACCAAGTCAAGCCAAACACGAAAACGGCTGTAACTATGTGAATGAGAGGCAGGCACGAAAACGGCTGCAATTTAACAAACTGAAGCGGACGCAGCTGTACAATATAAGCACGAGCTTGAACAAGTGAAGGTGGGCGAAGCCGAACACTGCCGCTACACCCGCAACTGAAAACAAGCAAGCAGGAACGCGGCTGCGACGCTTTCTGTAAACCAAGGAAAAAACTGCTAAACGCCGTACTTCCAGCCAATAAGGAAACCCGATGCGGCTAGCGAACACGCTACCACCGGGTCAATAAAAACAAAACAACTTACCAGTTGAAGTACAATTTGTTTAGAGGATACCAGCTTGCGCAGCCTCTGGAGGGTGAGACAGTCCCTCAGCTCCGACCGTAGTCTCTCGTAGTCCAGCGTCAAGCAGAAAAGTAAACCCCTTACCACCTGCATGCGAGAAGATGAAGGGGACTGGGCTACAGTTGTCACGTGCTTATATAGACCCACCGGTGTCCCGGGTGTCACACGTGACTATGTTGGCATAAATTCTCAACCTGCGCATGCGCAAGAATGATCATTCGGTGCTTTAAGCACCCCTTCTGGTGGTCAGTAGGGATGAAATAGAACAATTGCCACATGGAAAACACACAAACAGGGAAAAATTCCAAGATCTTAAGCATTCTATGCCCCTTTTCCACTGTCAGAGTGTGGATCAGGTCAGTTAGTGTTGGTTCAGATCGGCTCGGGTCTGTTGTGTTTCCATTTCACTTCTGTAGGCGGGGACTAGAATCCAACTCATCTTACCACCTGGTGGCGGTAGTGCTCCCTTAAGTTATTTACCAGCCACCACAAAACGTTAGAACACCCTGAAAGACCTCGTCTTACCGGCTGGTGGCAGTAGTGTCCCTTAAGCTATTTACTGGCTCCCACTAAACGTACTAGAAGAAGAATACCCTGAAAGGTACACAAACAAAATGGAGGACGTCATTGTTTTACTGAACATTATACTCAGTCTGTTTTATTGTGAAACATCGAAGAGAACAGACCCTAACACATTCCCAGAGAAGGCTGGAAAGTCTTCGGGCAGCGCACCAAAGGCTGGAGGATGCGGACAGAAGGCTGCGGGCAGCAGACCGAAGGCTGCTGACTGCAAGGCGAAATACTATGGAGAAGTACCGGAGAGTTTGGGAAGCCATAACGCAGTATGAAATAGAAGACAGAATACGAGCTAGGCGACGAAGTGTGACGGTAAGCTAATGCTTTAGCCATAAGGAGTGAATTGTTATTATTTTATATTCCCATAATTAAACTTCATTCCCTGTGAACAGAACAAAATATAGAAAATTTTAGAGTTGGAATAGAGCTATACAAGATCTAATTCTGAAAATCTTTTCAAAATGTATTATTAATTGTGCAATTGAATAAAAAGTGTTCTGCTGTGTCTCAGTATCTGAATTACGGAACGCATACGAATTTATATTCTATTACATTCCTATTGCATAATGTAATTACAAGATAAATTTCATACAAAATATTGAAATGATTTTCTTTCTATTTTGGGGGGGGGGGGGGTGGATATGAAAATATATTGTCATTTTATTTTTGAGAGAAATAATCAATTTTTAAACAATGGTTTTATTTCAGTTTACAGCAGAACAAATGTTGAGGTCAGAGTTTTCCTTATGAATTTATTACATTTTCTGTCTATAGAGTCATAACTATTAATAATCAAAGATTGTTTCTTTTGAAAACATTTGAACATGTGCTCATACCTCTAACCACCTGATTCATAGCTGGAGGTAATGACTTGAACACTCATTCAAATGTATTTTTAATCAAAATTTAATGTGTATTTTTAAATCAAATAATTGTGTCAAAATGTTGCTATTTTCTGTGTGATGCTTCTTTCTAATGTTAATATGCTACAGTTGGCTATAAATATGATAAAACCTGAGCAAAAAATTATGTAAATGTCTATTAAGTACGATTTAGTAATGCATATGCTGTGTATGTTTCAGATGATTCTCCAGCTCAACAATCGTAATCGCAGAAGACCTACAGTGTGGGAACTTAACAGATCATCTCAGTGGTGGGATATTATTGTGCATGGTTTCTCAAACGCTCAATGGTTGCAAAACTTCAGGATGTCAGAACAAATGTTTATGTACCTGTGCAACAAACTTCGTCCAGCACTGGAGCGACACAATACAAATTTCCGCAAATGTGTGCCATTAAAGAAGCGAGTTGCAATAGCACTCTGGAAGCTGGCTACTGGGTCCGAGTACAGAAGTGTTGGACATATATTTTTGGAGTCAGCATCACAACAGTGTGCAGGTGTTTGCAGGAGTTTTGTGCAGCAGCAGAGACATTGTTGGTGCCAGAACAGATCCGTGTGCCGACTGAAGAGATGTTCAGAGAAATGTCTCTTTACATTGAAAACAGGTGGGGGCTCCCACACTGTGTGGGTGCTATTGATGGCAGCCACATTCCCATTATAGCACCACAGCACTTTCACACTGATTATTTTAATCGAAAAGGTTGGCATTCCATTATTCTGCAAGCTGTTGTGGATGGAAGGGGACAGTTTTGGAATGTTTTTGCTGGATTGCCAGGGAGCCTGCATGATGCCAGGGTTCTCAGACTGTCCACACTGTGGGAACTAGCCAGCCGGGGAAACCTGTTCCCAGCTCATATCAGGAACATTGG
>NC_056502.1:34280573-34318771 GCF_014905685.2 Nematolebias whitei | reverse complement strand
TATATATATATATATATATATATGTATATATATATATATATGTGTATATTTATATGTATGTATGCATATATATATATGTGTATATATATATGTATGTATATATATATATATATATGTATATATATATGTAGATAGATAGATAGATAGATAGATAGATAGATAGATAGATTATTATTCTTTGTTTATGTTTGATTATTTTTGTAATAAAACTTGAAAGACAACGTTGGTCTCTTCATTCACTTGAATATTCATTTTTTCTGGTATAGAACTTCCTGTAACTTAACATATTCTACTTCAGTGACTGATTCTGATTATTAAAGGGTGAATATATTATTTAAGTTATTGTTGGTCAAACTGACCAGCTGGTGCCCCATTTTAACGAGAGCTAAATACATAAAACAAATGTAGTGGAGGGGAGTGAAAGTGTCACCCTTCTTCCTCCTTCTCACACCCTTCGTATTGCTACATAGTAGTAGTATAATAGTTTTGTAAATTAATGACTCAATCATGTACACATCTAGTTCTATCTTGAATGCTGCATCAAGTAGATTTAACAGTCTCCAACAGGCTTTCACCACCAAATCTTGTCCTTGTTTAAACACAAACAGAACCAGACTCATGATTTTATATGAACCTTCTCTCTTACCACCTGTTAATATCACCTCCTTGTTTGGTACAGCACTACAACTTGTTAGATACAAGTATTTAGGCATCTGACTTGATAATTCGCTCTGCTTTGATGTTGTTGGAACTAAGTTTGAATTAGTCACACACATTAATTAACATATGATGTAACCATTGTATCTTTCTAAATATTCAAATTTAATTATTTACCTGTAGCCTGGTTTCTGCTTTGAAGCACAAAGACTGTTTTAAATGAAGTGAATTTGAATTGATGCAAATCAAATTTAAATTAAAAATCCACTAAAACACGCATGATTGAATGTAGCTCAACTTTGTTTTGCTGATACTGTTTTTATTTTTCAATATTATGTACTTACAAAAAATTTAATCACAAATACAACCATTTGTATTGTTTGACTTGATTAACTCTGCTGTTTTTGATCACTTAATACACAATTTAGCTAGTAATTCCTGCTTTTTGTAATGAGCTGCCAATAAATGTAAAGCAATACAGACAATGATACTGATGTGGTCTAAAGAATGTGGCAGGCATAAAAAATATGGTAAATTAAATTAAAATTTCATTCACCTCCCAAACAGAAATCTTGGTATCTGAGAACAACAAAGTGTTTTGATTTCCCTCTAGAACTGCTGAAACGTGCAAGTGTTATGTATTTTCATCACTGTATATTCTCATTTAATGACAAAATTTGTTTTCTACATTTGACCTATCACATGTGAAATACACTCAAGTGGAGCAGTGGGCAGCTATTGATGCACCCAAAAGGAGTGGTTGGGGAATCAAACCTGCAACTTTCCGTTCACAATTCATCTACCCTACCACAGCCTCCCAGAGGTTGCTGTGGCTGAGAGAGCAAACATTTAAGTGACAAAGAAAGAGCTAAAAGCTGCTGAACAAGCTAAAGCTTATTTGAAATATGCACCAATAGTTGAAAAGTAGAAAGAAGCAGCTGAAAGGAGCACAAAAATGCTGAAAATTAGTATACATAAAAACAGATGTAATTAGCAGAAACATGCTGAAATTAGAAAAAAAGTTCAAAGGAGTGGAAAAAGTAAAAAAGAAATGCAGCTGGGTGGTTTTGAAGGGCAAGCCCACAAGAAATAGCACTGGATACTCAGGGTCCCAGTTACACCCAAATCTAGCAACATATATAAAATATAAAAAGAAACCGTATACAAGGATCTAAGCTATACGATGAACAATAATTTAAAAAAATACAGTGTATTAAACAACAGCCTTAACATGAGTCTGTTGTGAGCAGATGGGTATGAATACAGCAGCTTAAAGGTAAGAGATCAGCAGCATGGATAATCAGCAGCACAGATTAAGTGACATATCACCAATTAAAGTGGCATAACAGTGATTTTTCTGGTTAGGGATTTATGAGTTGTTGTTTTTTTTTTTATTTTATTTTTTTTAGTTTTGATTTTATGAGTCTAACAGCTTCAGGGTAGAAGCTGTTCCTCAGTTTAGTCTTCACAATGATGTGAAGGTTGTTCTTCCTGCACCAGCTCTCCAGGTTTTCCACCTCCTGCCTGTAGCTGAACTCATTGTTTGTGATGCATCCAACCAGTGGTGTAGTCTAAATTTCTGTAGTGGGTATATAGTCCTTAGAAACCAAAGTACACCATAGTACAATGTAAGTGTTAATCTATTTTTGATTTTTAAGTGTATTGAAAATTTCAAAATTTATCTGATGCTTATATTTGAATAAATGTACAACAAACTTTGTACAACAGTTGGCTTTCTATTAAAATGTTATAGAATTTATAAAACAATATCAAAGCAAAACATGTTCAAGTATTAAGTAGTAAGTACAAAAGTATTAATTACAAAAAAACAGATTGAACCAACTTAATGTGTCTATAAAATGTTCCAAATGTGCTGACAAAGACACAAGCCCATGTTATGTATCATTGCCAATGATGCATGACATGGGCTCGTATCATTGGCCACTTTTAAGTGGGTATACTGAAATTCCTACACTTTTCTAGTGGGTATACTCCGTATGCCCGCATATCACTACACCACTGCATCCAACCACCGCTGTATCATCTGCAAACTTTACAATATGGCAGTCTGGAAGGGTATGTGCACAGTCATACGTGAGCAGAGTGAACAGGAGAGGGCTCAGCACACAGCCCTGAGGGTAGCCAGTGCTGAAGGTTATGGTGGAGGAGGAGAAGTTGTGGATCCTCATTTGATATATGAATGGTTAAAGTAGCACAAAATTTGCAGAATGAGTTAGATGCTGAAAAACATACAAAAGAAAAACAGATCTCAATAGTGTGAATGTTTTATAAACATTCTCACAATTTTAGAAAACCAAACACTTTCATGGTTTAAACTAAAACTAAGTTGTTGCAAAAGAATAATAAAAAAAAAGAACAGCAACACAAAGAAAAAAAAAACCTGGAACACACGTCTGAAATGATAACATTTTATTCAAAAGCTGGTGTGATGCTACTGGTCAGGTGAATCTGGTGAGGTGTGTCCAGCTGATACTGACCTGCAGTTTGATATAAAAGCAGCACAACTGCAGCTTTTCAGCCACTGACACATCTGACTCACTGTTACATGTGGGCTGGACATGGGGGAAACAAATCGTCCTGAGTTAACTGTAATCTTCCTACTCATGGTTGTGATGTGGTTAGAGGCAGAGGTAGAAATAATAGTTTACTGTCCTTCAAAATTTTTGAATTGGAATCATGCAAGAAATCACTGTAGAAAAGAATATATTGACATGCTGACAGGGAATCTAGTTGACACGGACCTGATGGACTGGTTTCTGGAAGAAAGTTCATATCCTCTGTGGGTCGGTTTGCATGAAGATCCTGAGCAACCTTCAGTCTGGAAGTGGATAAATATAAAGTAGGTATTCAGTTTGTGTCTTTATTATGACAACAAATTTAAAAGAAAGAAAACCCCAGCTGCTAAACTTTATTACTATTGCCATGTTGTCTTCGTTTCAGAACTGGTGAAGGTTTGACTGGAGAAGACGTCTCAGAGAACATCACCTGGAGTAAAACACAGCCTGTTGGTACCTGTGGCTCTTATAATAAGGTGTTTTATCAAGCATATTGCCCCACAGAGCTTCAGTTTCTCTGCTTTGATGACAACCTGTTGCTTGTAACTGAGAACAAGACATGGGAGGACGCCCTGAATTACTGCAGGAGTATGACATCATCATCGTACCAGTACGACCTCCTGAGTTTGACAGACCTGTCTGACTACAGCTATGTTAGAGACAGGATCTACAGAGCCACCACTGAGGAGGTTTGATTGATAACATAATAGATTTATCATTTTTAAACAATATTTAAAGTGCAATCTATATTACACCAAATCATAGAGAATTTAAACCTTGTCCTGTGTTTGTCAGGTTTGGACAGGTTTGCGCTTCCTGGGAGGAGAGTGGTGGTGGTCAGATGGTGAAACGTTGGACCATGAAGAGATGCTGCCCAACTGCCCAAACCAGTGGAAACACTGTGGGACCCTGTCCAAAAACGACAACAACAACTGGATTACCAGGGACTGCTCAGAAAGGAGAAACTTCATCTGTTCTCGTAAAGAAGTGACCTAAAGAAGTGATGTAGACAGTGTGTAGATCTTTTGTGTTTCATTGTTGAAGTTTTCTCAATATTGTTTAATTTTCTTGTAGTTTCTAAATGTATTTATTTGTGACAGAAGTTTAGATAGGAAGAATTTTGCAATCCTTGCTTGACAATGATCATAGGAAAGAATTTACCACACAAAAGGAGTTGGAGCAGCATTAAAGTCTTTATTTTAAATTAACTATGATGCAGAATATAATAATTCTAACATATGTTACAACAGCATAAAACTCTAAAGCATTTGTTACAACTGGATCTTCATACTAAGCCGCAGAAGCTCAGTGGTCTCGTGATCCTGAGATCCAAGCTTTGGTTGTCCTGGAAGGCATTCGACTTAAAACAAATGATAAATCTACTGTACAAGTTCACTTGCTGTGATGACCCCTGCAGTAGGGAGCAGCTAAAAACAGGAAAGCTTTAACCAGGTTTATGAAGTTTTTTGTTCACTTGCTCCCTGAAGGCTACGAATGTCTTATGTTGGGCTACAAATTTAAAAGACAAAAACAAAAACCTGTTTCAGTCACTTTTGATAATTTCTCCTGTATTTTACTTTTCAAATACTTACTTGTGTGAATTGCATAAAAATGTGATTATTATAGCTGTTAACCTTTCATCAACCATAGATTTATCTTTGAATTTGTTGGAGAAAATCTCTCACTAACATGGTTTAACCAAAAGAATCACTATAGTGATGGGAACAGCAGTTCTTCTGAGTTTACTGAATCCTTATAATCAGTTCATTCAAATATTTTGTTCAGAAGATGCATTCAATGAATCACTTGTAATCACTTGTATACCTGGATTATTGAGCATGGACTTTGTTGTTTTCAACCAGTTTGACAAGACTGTCAACAAGGAAGAGGGCCGGCAATGGAGGAGGGGGCGTGGCAAAGAGACCCATCTTATCACAAGCAGAACTGGTTTGTTTCACTTTGGAGTAAGCTGTTGGGGGAAGAATCAGTTTTGTTGTGTGTTTCCTTGACTGATGAAGCCTTCCAGACCGGAGGTGAAACGTTTCAGCACAAAAAAAAGAAACTGTCCAGATGACCTGACTGAAAAATGTTGGATTGTATACCTGGATTATTGAGCATGGACTTTGTTGTCATTCACTGAATCCTTCACTTCATGCACTTTATTTGTGCAGCACGCGAGTGAGTGACACAGCGCCACTTCCAACACAGTAGTATGTGAACGAATCACTCACTCTTCAGTGGCAGTTCTCTGTGTGTGCACGTGCACAAATTGGCAGTACGTCCATGGAATGAATCAAGGCCCTGTCTTCTCTGACAGACGCCCCTCTCTGTGTAGCCCATGTTCACCTTGAGAGCAACACAACATTACAGCAGCAAGCAGCATGTTCACTGAACGTAAACACGAGTCCTCTTTCTTTTATCATCATTATTATTATTATTATTATTAAGACTTTATTAAGGACACAGAAAATCTGATTTAAAGGAAAGATTGGAATAAAAATTGTGGAGTTTATCATTTAATATAAAAAACATGAGGAGATAAAAAAATAATAAATACATGAACATTGCAGCTGGGAGTGGTGACACAGAGGCTAGTGAGGGTGGGCCTGTGACCGCCGGTTCAACTCCCCATACCGACAACATTAAAATGTGGGTGGGAAAAGTGAAACACCCACGCCTGCCTCCACCCTCATTTGCCCCACTCTGGGCCCTTGAGTAAGGTCCTTAACTCCCACCATCTGATCTCTAGATGTCAGCTCTCTGCTCCACACAGAGGGCGGTGGTAGCTCGGTGGTCTGTGATTGTGTCAGGAAGGGTATCTGGCGTAAAAATAACTGCCAAGTCTTCATGCGAGTTAGTTCACTGTGGCGACCCCTGAAGAAGGAGCAGCCGAAAGAAAAAACAAACAAACAAACAAACATTGCAGCTGAAGCAGAAAGGCAGTTAAATTGTGTCCAGACAACCCTTTTTCTTCTTGACTCGCTCGTCTTCACTCACTTTCTTTCTGACAACTTTGTGGGATTTGGGTAAACGATACAGGTTACACACTCGGACATCCCCACTTCGCTGCTGCAGCTTGTCCTGCTGTGCGTCGCTCTCACTCTTCTTGTGTCTCCTCTCATTACTTTGTGTATCTCAGTCTGTTAAGATAATGGCAATGGGGGCATGTGTGTATTTATTTTTGTGTGGCTTGACTCAACATTGGCCGTTAGCTTGGAGAAACCGATCCCATAGCCAGTGGCATGAGAGCGTGTCCTGATGAGGAGGAAATGGTTAGAATCACTCAGGACAGAGTTGGAGAGTGTTTCGTTCACTGAGTGATACATGGAGTTTATTTGCAGTGAACGACTCACCAGTCCCTCCCCGCCCACACGGCACATGCTGCTGTGTCGTTTAGATTCATGTCACGAGTGAGTCAAAGAATGTGAAAGTTCCACTCCTGACCGACACGCTCACGCTGAGCTCAACTGAAGTGAGAACAGACCAAATCAGTCCTGCAAGTGATTGAGTTCTGTTTGTTCACTCAAAGGATTTGCTCATTTGAATTAATCGTTCATGAACAACAACACTACACTCGATGGCAGGAGAACATCTTCAGAGTCAGAGTTTCTTTATTGTCATTCGCACCTCATGTGGTACATGTGGTGGAGCGAAATTATGTACACAGGGTCCCAGTTACATCCAACAATAAAATGTATAAGAAAAACAGTAATAACATCTAAGATATGAACTAAGAAAAACATCAACTAAATATACACTAAGCACTCATAACATAAAAACATTGAACATCAGCACAAACATGAACATGAGTCTGTGCGAGCGGACGTGCATGCATGAACACATCAACATGGAAACAGATCAGCAGCAACATGATGTGGTTTTTCACAGTGATTATTCTAGTTAGTGATTCATGATTCATCTTTAACCAGTATTTGTACTTGCAAGGTCAGATTTCAGGAGCATTACATAAATATACGTATATCACACAGATGTATAGGCATAAAAACAAGCCACTGAAAAGGAAGCCATGAGCTGTGTTAACCGCTCACTTTTATACCCTTATCAGTTCAGCAGGGTTCATTGTAGCTCAGTGGGTGTCCTCGAAGCCAGCTGCAGTCTCATGTGGCACTCTTGGCCTCCACAGCACAGGGATCTATCCATTTCAGGATAAGAGAATGTTTTGGCACACAAATAAGTTGTTTGTCCTCAGGGGAAAAACATTAATAATACAATATCCATAACTTTGACCAAAAATTCTCTGAGTTCTTCTGTCGATTGCTCCCTCTTCAGCAGTCTCCACAGTGAGTCATCCTCCTCCATCTCACTCTGTCCTCTGCGTCCTCTGTCCTCACTCCAACTACATCCATGTCCTCTCTAAATGCATCCATATATCTCCTTCTTGTTTTTTTCCTGGCAGCTGCATTTCTATCATCCTTCTACCAATATACCCACTGTCCCTCCTCTGGACATGTCCAAACTATCTCAGTCTGGCCTCTCTCACTTTATGTCCCAATCCTGCAACCTGTGCTGTACCTCTGATGATCTTATTCCTAACCTTATCCATCCTTGTCACTCCTAAAGAGAACTTCAGCATCTTCATTTCTGCCACTTCCAGTTCTGTTTCCTGTCTTTTTGTCCGTGCCACTGTCTCCAGACAATACAACATAGCTGGTCTCATTACTGTCTTGTAAACCTTTCCTTTGACCTTTGCTTTTTTTTTACCCTTTTATCACAAATCTCTTGGAGACCTGTCCAGGGTGTCCCCTGCCTGGACTCTCCACCTTTTTATCACATTCTGCATTTTCCTGGACAGTGGGCCCCAAGTCCTAAAAGTCCTGCACCTTTGTGACCTCTGCTCCTTGTAGCCTCACTGTTGCACCAGCCTTCCTTTCATTCACACATGTACTCTGTCTTACTACGGCTGACTTTCATTCCTTTTCTTTCAAGTGCATACCTCCACCTCTCCAAGTTATCTTCCACCTGTTCTCACCACAGATCACAATGTCCTCTTGAAAAAAAAAGTTATCTTTGAATTGAATGCGACTTATGTACACCACATAACAGTTATTTAAAAGTAATTATGTAGAGTATCTAGACTTAAAAGAAAATGGTAGCATGATAGTGAGATGTACAAAATCAAACAAAACCTTGCAGTAATAGAAAAAAGGAGTTGACGACGAGACAGTTTGGTGAAAATGTATGTCAGTGTGCCCCTGGTGTGTCACCCTTGTGTTGTATGTTTCTGTTCTCCTGCCTTCTGCCTCTTGTGTCTGCCGTCCACCTGTCGTTTCTCCCAGCTGATTGTTTACCTCTCGTAGTCTGTCTTTATACTCTGTGTCTTGTCACTGTTTCACTGCAAGAGTATTATCCTTCGTAGTGTCATGATCTGTCTCTGCTCCTCTTGTGATCTCCTCATCTCCTACGAGTAAGATTTGCTGCCACGTCAGCTCCTGTTTTTGTAATCATTAAAGATTATTTTTTTATTTTACCTGAGTCTTCCTGCACTCTGGGTTCAACCACCTCACCCCATCATGACACTCTTTACCTCCACTAATGTATGTATGTGCCATTCTGGCTGAGTATTTTTGTTGACATTCAATTTACTGTCAGTGTGTTTTAAAAGTGTAATCATCAGTGAAAGAGGGAACAAAAAACAATGGACAAATCGAAACCTCTTGTGTGTCATTATTTTTCAAGAAAAAAATATTATAAGATAAGAAGATAGGATATATCTTTATTGATCCTGCAGGAAATTTTTATTGATGTTGTTATTCAGATATCAAGTAAAGTTGTAAAGATCCATGTTGGTCCACAATATGAATTCTTATTTTGTGGTGTGAAGACGGTGACCAGTGCATGTTTTAATAGAATACTTGTTTGATAGATATCTGTTCAGTGATGTACAATATTGTTAACTAAAATAGTAACATACATTGTATGCATGTATGTATATAATCTGAAGATTTGTTTTACTGTATATATATTTAATTGAAGATAACATAACATAGAACTTTAATGAGCTCGCAGGAAATTGTTGTGCCAGAGTTTCAGTACAAAGGAACATAAAAGGCATCACTATTGAATAAGAATATACTGTATATTGTATGTATCAAATAAATCTTAAGATTATTTATGATGCGACTCTTTCCTATATTTATTCTCCTACACAGAGGGGAACTCTGATTTTTTACTCTTCTTTTAGGTAAAATTGTTGGAGCTTTCATTGAAAGCAGTGTGATTTTTTTAATGTTTTATCCTGGCGAAACCATCAAATCTATACCAAAAAAGTCCATAGGTATCATATCTATAGTACTGTGTGCAGCAAAAAGGAGATAGCGACTCAAAATATTTATCTATGGAACTGAAAGAAAATTATTTTAGTAGTAACATATTGCAGAGCCTGGTCTTGGTTCAACAACAGCCAAAGAAACTGAAACAGTGGAAGTAATAAACTGTGCAGTTGTGACAAGCCTCAGGTATGTGGAACTGTTGTCAGATTGAGATTACAACTGTTGTCTTATTTTGTATTTTCCTCCACCATCCTATTTGATGGCGGCATGGTGAATCAATTGGTAGAGCTGCTGCCTCTCGGCGAGAAGGTTGTCGTATTGAATCCCGGTCAGGGAACTTTCTGTGTGGAGTTTGCATGTTCTCCTCCCACAGACCAAAAACATGCATGTTAGGCTGACTGGTAACTCTAGAGTGAGAGAGTGAATAGTTGTTTGTCTCTGTGTTCCTGTGATGGACTGGAGACCTGTCCAGGGTGTCCCCAGCCTCTCGCACAGTGACTGCTGGACATGGCACCAATGACCCCCGCAACCCAAAAAGGAAGAAGCTGGTAAAGATGATGGATAGATGGATAGTCTTTAACATTTTGTGCATGCAGAATCATTTAAGTTGTTGGATGAGATCTGGTTATAGGAAAAATATTAGAATTATTGAGAAGATGTGCTGATGATTTACATCTCTGAATATTCAAGAGCAGACAAAATGTAAACACAAAGAGAATTCTAATGACCTGGATGTTGGTCAACACTGTTGTCCCTCCCTCCATCCCTCACTCATTCTTTTCTTCCTTCATTGTGCTCTGGTTTACAGAGGTATCAGGTCCAGGAGAGAAATCCCAGACATGTTTCTTCAGGTCCTCCTGGGACTCCCAACACGTTTATCTGCTCAGGAATTGATCGAGTGGACCTCGGGACGGCCACCAGGATCTGGTCCAAGCACGAACCACTTTTTGGTTCTGAGACGAAAACAAACTGCTTTTTCACACAGGATCTTTGTGCACACCAACAGCTCTAAGAAGATTATTTTAACTACTCTCAGGAACATTGTGACTTCCCTCGGAAGAAAACTGCTCCAGCTCAAAGAGCTTTTAGAACAGGTGTCTCTGAAGGAACGAGTTATCTTCTGAAAAACAGGAGAAATATGTTGTTCACATTATAACATTTCACATTATTTAATCATAATGATTGAAAACAATAATCAAAACCATTCATGTTCACACTTGTTACTTAAATAAGACAAACTACATTAATGATTGTTTTTTCTTTCTTAAAAGCATAAGAAAAATAAGATAAATATTAGTCAGACTGTAGCTGACTCTGTGTCCAAGGACAGTGAATGTGTGAAAAACATCAGACATTAATGAAGTCTAGTGTAACTTTAAATAACACGATTCATGGTGAGTCTGGAAGATGAATAAGGGTCAGGGGTCATAGTTAGAGCAGTGCAGCTTCATGCTACACCAGGTTAGAGTGGATATAAAATCCCTTCGGTGAGTTTTTGGTCTTCTCTGGAGTCTCCTTCAGTGGGATGTGTCTGGAAAACTCCCAGATGTCCAGGAGGAATCCAATGAGATGAGCGAAGCACCTCAGCTGGATCTTTACAAAGTGGAGGAGCAGCAGCTCCACAGAACTCCTCACCTGATTATTAAAGCTGAGCCCAGCCACCCTGCAGAAGAAGCTCATTTCAGACATTTGTATCAAGAAATCAATTATTTTTGTCTTAATCTATGTCTGGTAATCATAGGGTCAGAACACAGAGGAAGCAGTCATTTAATTAATTTTGACAACACTAAGCGATGTATTTTTTTAAATCATTATAGAAATTTTGTTAACAGCTGATTGAGTGCCTCAGAGTTTCAGTGGCAAATGAAGTAACTGCAGCCTGTCTTTGTTTGGACACACCAGAACCTCCTGGTCACCTGAGACGTCATGCGTTTTCATCAGGTTCAATTTCCACCTTTTCTTCAGCAGGCACATCTGAGACTACACTGCTGCTGCTTGCAGCAGCCTAAAAACTCTGAGCTTTAGTTTCTTTCATCTTTTTGATGAAACTTTCCATTCCACCTCTTTCTGCTTGTTTTTTGTTTTTTTATTTTTATCATATACAGTACATATAATAAAGATTACAATGATCATCCTGTGGCACAACTGGTAGAGCTGCTGCCTCTCAGCACACAGGTCCCTGGTTCAAATCCCGGTCCGGGAGCCTTTCTGGGTGGAGTTTGCATGTTCTCTCCGTGCATGCGTGGGTTTTCTCCGGGTGCTCCGGTTTCCTCCCACAGAACAAAAACATGCATGTTAGGCTGATTGGTAACAAAATTGTCTCTAGGTGTGAGAGAGCGAGTGAATGGATGTTTGTCTCGTTTGTCTCCATGTGTCCCTGTGATGGACTGGAGACCTGTCCAGGGTGTCCCCCGCCCCTCACACAGTGATTGCTGGACATGGGCACCGTCGACCCCCGTGACCCAAAATGGAAGAAGCAGGTAAAAGATAATGGATGATCATCCTAATTTAATTTATGATTGACAATGATTGTGATCTTTCCATAATTCTTCAAGGTCCAATCCTGAGCGTTGTCCATGTTCTCCAGATGCTGATATCCATCCATCCCCACTTCTTCCATAGATGCTGTTATGATACTTCATATCATATTACTGTATTTGTAACTTTGTCAGAACTTGAAGTTTGCATGTTCCGTTTGTGTGAAAATACATAATATATTTTACAGTAGACATATTCTATCTTTAGGTTTTATTTTTACTGTCTCAGTCAGTACTCCCGCAGGAGTGGAGTGGAACCATTTAAGGAACATTTGGTGCCACCTACAGTCTTTCTTCTGCTTCTGCAGGACTCAGCCTGACAAATGTAGAAGTATAATTTAAAGTGTTGGAAAGGTCCGACTGGAAATAAATGTTGTTTTTTTTTAATCCCTTAGGTGCAGGTAAACTGGACAGGTGGTTTTGTTTAGCCACATATTTACCCGTGGACTGTTAGTCTGGGTTTAAGTTTTTAATACACTTTAGAGTTTCACACAATAATACAAGTTTTCTGTTTGAAGAGGTCACTGTTCATTGAAAATTTCAAGACTTTTGACTTGTTTCATCACATCAATGATATTATCCACATTTCTGAACAAAGAGTTCAAATGTTGATCCCTTGTATCTCTGTGTTTTCTGCTTCACCTGCATGAATACTGAAAACTAAAATTTATTTAAACCACTGCATTCATGCTTTTGTCTGCTTAACCATCAATTAAATGTGATATTAACGTGTAGATCTGGAAGGTTATTGCACAACTGCTGCCAGAGGAAAAATTTGGTCTGCAGTCCCCCTCAAAAATCGTTCCTGTTCAAAACAAACATGCAGAAAACAAAAAAAAAGAGAATCCGTAAATTTGTCTCAGTATTTAAAAACATTTAGAGAATTTCAAAGACGGTAAAAGTACTGACATTTACAAGTAAGCCTTTCAATCCTAAATGTAAAATATTCACGATTTAACTTGTGCAGTACTTTGAACCAAAGGACTAGCTATTGTCTAAATACTGCCTGGTCAAAAAAAAAAAAAAAGTCATCACCAAAAAAAAAAAAAGTCTCACACTAATTTTGTTGGACCGCCTTTAGCTTTGATTACAGCATGCATTCACTGTGTTGTTGTTTCAATAAACTTCTGTAATGTCACAAGATCTATTTCCATCCAGCGTCACTTTAATTTTTCACCAAGATCTTTCATTGATGACAAGACACTAGTCATGTGTGCATCACTTCACCTGCCTCTCTTCTTACCCTGATGCGCCCATCACTCTGGAACAGGGTAAATCTGGACTCATCAGACCACATGATCTTCTTCCATTGCTCCAGAGTCCAATCTTTATGCTCCCAAGTAAATTGAAGCCTTTTCCCCAGTTAGCCTCACTGGTTAGTGGTTTTCTTCAGGCTACGCAGCTGTTCAGTCCCAATCCCTTGAGTCCCTTCACATTGTGTGTGTGGAAATGTTCTTACTTTCACTGTTAAACACAGCCCTGAGTGCTCCTGTTGTTTTTCTTCCATTTGATTTCACCAAACGTTTAAATGATCGCCGATCAGTCATTCAGGATTTTTTCCCCGGCAACATTTCTGTGCATGACTCTCCCAAGACACATGCATTCTGGTATCAGATGAAATCTTTGCGTACAAGTATACGTGTACAAATACAGCATGACGCAGTAGCATTTCTCAGTGCAGACATGTTGGATTCACTTCTCAAAGTGGAGACTTCAGGAATTAAAAACTGATGACTGATCTGAAATTAAAATGCTTTACATCTTTACGTTGTTTGTATTAGAGTTTAAATGAGTGTAAATGAGTGGTGAACAACTGAAAATGGTTTTAAGAGTTTTTAGTTCAGCTATGCACCGGAGTGTCACAACAGGACATGTGGGAAGAGGTTTGTAAGCTCAAATCATCCAGGTAGATAAATCACAACAAAAAGGTTAAATCATGACTCAACAGGAGAACAAACACATCAATGATGGCTATTTAGAGAAAACATCTGGTTGGCAGGATGCAGACCGCTCAAGTCTTTTGGATGAAAGATGAAACGTTTCTCCCTTAAAGAAACTTGTTCAGATGACGATTTAACCCATTTTGTGATGTGGGGAGAAAAAACAAAAAACAACAGTTTACAAAGAAGCTGGACCACCAGAGTTTTGGATTTTCTCACGTTTTATTTAGTCGTCTCTAACTTTAAGCAGTTACAGTAGGGCTGCCTCTCAGTTTACTCCTTCCACTGGTGACAAAGCTTTTAAAAACACCAACAGTGAAATTAATACAGTAGTTACGATAAGTACTCAGCTGGAACGAGACATCTAACTTGGCAGTGGGAGGTGGAGAGGGGCACACGAACACAAGTACTTTCACCGACCTGTCGCCTCGTCGTCAAAGGAAAAGACAGATGAACTCAGAACAATCAAACACGCTGCTGCTGCCTACATTTACTGTAGGAGAGCTAAGGGTCCAAAAGCTATGACTTGGCTATGGGTGGGGCCTTTTGTAAAAGGTAAGTGAGGGTTTACGATGTTTAGGGGTGGTCCCTTTCCTAACTTCCTTTCGGGGCAGGAAGTGTCTACTCCTTGGAGTGCATGTACAGCAGCAGATCGGCAACACGGCTACTGTAGCCATACTCGTTATCATACCTGCAAAAAAAAAAAAAAAAAAAAAAGACCAGTAAGCCAGTTTCAAAATGCATGCTCTTTTATCAGTCTTGATGGGAACACAAATTTAAAGCTGTTCGCGAGACATCTGAAAACTCACCAGGAAATGAGCTTGACAAAGTTGTCGTTGAGGGAGATGCCAGCACCAGCATCAAAGATGGAGGAGTGAGTGTCACCGATGAAGTCAGAGGACACCACCTGCAAAAGGTAAAGTCAGAAACTCTGTTAAGGCAGCACTTTACTGAGGAAGGCACCCACCAGTCCAGCCTTAAACGCCCCCACCTTCCATTAAAACCAGACACAAAGACTTTACCTGATCCTCAGTGTAACCCAGAATTCCCTTCATGGATCCATGTGCAGCCTTCTTGACAGCCTCCTTAATCCGAGCGTAAGATGCAGGCTTGGACAGACGGCATGTCAGGTCCACAACCGACACGTCGGCCACTGGCACCCTGAACGCCATTCCGGTCAGCTTACTAGAGGACGGAAAGGGACAGATCAGCGTTGTCTGATTTTTACTTCGACACATTTCTCAGTTTTTAGAAACAGAACCAAAGATGAAGCTGCCGTCGTACCCATTGAGCTCAGGAATGACTTTGCCCACTGCCTTGGCGGCACCGGTGGAAGCTGGAATGATGTTCTGGTGGGCACCACGGCCGTCACGCCAGGCCTTGGCGCTGGGCCCGTCCACCGTCTTCTGGGTGGCTGTGTAGGCGTGGACTGTAGTCTACAGGGAGCAGAGTTATGCAGCGTCAAACACAAGCACCTTAAAGGCTCCAACAAACCGTATGAGCAGCAATTACCATGAGAGCCTCCTCAATACCAAAGTTATCATGGATGACTTTGGCCAGGGGGGCCAGGCAGTTGGTGGTACAGGAGGCGTTACTATAAATTGGAAAAAAAAATATATATATATATATATTTGCTACTGAACTAACAAATTCATAAATATTATTTTTTTTTAATACAGCAACATTTAAAAAAATCAGGCTTATGCCAACAAAGAAGAGTTACCTGACGATGGTCATGGAGGAGGGGTCGTATTTGTCCTCGTTGACTCCCATGACAAACATTGGAGCGTCAGGTGATGGGGCAGACACAACCACACGCTGTGCACCACCCTGGATGTGAGACTGTTTGCAACAGAGTAAGAAGAACTCAGGTCAGAAACCAGACTGTCCTCTGAACTCTGTGTGTGTATGTGAGAGATTACGTACAGAGGCTTTCTCCACACTCAGGAAGACTCCGGTGGACTCGACAACATATTTGGCTCCAGCACTGCCCCAGGGGATCTCAGCGGGCTTCATGCTAAAGGCAAAAAAGTTAAAAATAAACAGTTAAAGTTTCCAAATACAGCACAAATTAGTACAACCAAGAGATAACCGATGGAAATCTCATGATGGTGTTGGTCCTACTCATACTGCATATCGTTTCCAATTTATTGTGCAGACCCTGGATAAGTGAACAAATATGCAGTTCTGACTGTGCTAAATGTAGGAATGTCTCTTCAGTAAGCATCCTTTTTGTTGATTTACGAATTATCAGAGCAGACACCGTACAATGAACTAAAACAACAACTGCCACAGACGGTGGACAGGATCTTTATCAGAGAGAAGCCTCGTGAAGCAGAAAGCTCATTCCACTGCCAGGAATTCAGTCCTGGCTGGGATGAAAGATTTATAGAACAAAGTAGAAAAGTCAACTAAAAATGTACAAGACATGACTGGACTGACTGGATCACGTACCACTGGAAAACTGAGATGCCATGACCATCGACGATAAGCTTGCTGTCATCGTGGGAGACCTCGCCATCATAACGGCCGTGAGTGGAGTCATACTTGAACATGTAGACCTAGAACAGTGTGGGAAAGAAATAACAGATCAATTTGAACCGTTCGGATGACGTTTAGTTATCAGAAAACTGTCTGGGCTAGTTTTAGCTGTTTTCAGACGCCATGGTACTGTGTGGTTACAAATATACTGCCTACTACATGTAAAAATACACTGAAAGTTCTCACCATGTACTTCAAGTCAATGAAGGGGTCGTTGATGGCTACGACTTTGATGCCTTTCTGGAGGCAAGCCCTCAGAACCAGGCGACCAATGCGCCCAAAGCTGCAGACACATGAAGACAGATATTACAACAAAAAAAAAAGACAGCGGGTCCAGCTGCCTGTTGGTGTGATTGTGAACTTGATGCAGAACATAGTTTGATACAGGTAATGCTCTGGCCAACTTGGAATTATTGCAGAATAATTAGGAATTACATGGTAATCTACAAGAAGAAGCTGCTAAAGCAACCATAAAAAAAACTTTTTTTTTTGGGTGGTGTCCATTTGCGTTCTGACAGAAACCCATTTCACTTAAAAAAAAAAAAAAAACAGCGGATATGATTCATCCATCCAATGATGAATCCCCTTTCTAGTGTCCATCTCTAGCAGCCACCATGTGATTGAAAAGTAACCCCCCCCCCCCCCCCCCAGTCTCAACACTGAGGGTCTGACTCACCCATTGATTCCAACACAGAGGTCCGACATGGTTGTTGTAGCTTAGAGAGTGTGGAGATACCTGTAAAAAAAACAGCAGAAGCAACATATGATTCAACAAACTAATGATGTAAACTAACCTGCAATGGAAACAGCTTGAACACGTCAGGTGTGATAATCAGTTTCTTTATTGTCATTCGCACCTCATGTGGTGGAGCGAAATTATGTACACAGGGTCCCTTAATACACAAGTTATAGGTGAGGGCTTGACATGAAAGGATCTACTTTAAGAACTGGAGTTAGCTTTAACGAGACCAGTTAAAGTTGGACTGGTTAGGCATACCATTTCTATTTTCAGATAAAATACAAAGCATTAAAATGAAGCCAACAGAACTAAAGAGAGCAGGTAGAGCCACAACTTCAAGTGTCCTTTGACCTGGTCTCTTTTTAAAATCATAGCATCACATTTAATGAGTAAAATATTTCTAATCAGACATGCAGAGGGGACACAGATTGTCTCACATTTAAAATACCCTCAGGGCAACCTCACAAAGATTTAAAATGTCACAGCAGCAATTTCATATTCTGTGGAATTAGATGGAAAGATGTGAACAAAAATTCATTTAATTAATTTGTTGATAGAGAAGCATCCATTCATTTAATTTTACTGACAATTTTAAACATCTTATGGTTTAAGTAACTTGAGCAGAGGAAGTAGAAGTGCCTGTGATGCAATGGTGAGCAGAAGTAGCAATCAGCCACAAGGTGGGGCTGAACACATACAAGGTGCAATTCTGTACTTCAGTGGAAAAACACAGGCTGTCAGACGTGGTGAACTGACTGCAGCTGAAGTGTTGCACCATGCAGGAACATGTTGAGAAAACAATGAAATAAGGGTGGGAGAAAGTAAGTGAGGAAACAGGAACACACCTGTTATGGAGTGAATGACCTGCTTTTCATACTGCACAAGTTCAAACACCTTCTGCTTTGAGATAAACGAGACACTGATGATCAATCCGTGTTTGATACAACTAATGAAGTTATTACCCAATTAGTTCTTTGTTAGCTGAACTAGTAAATGGTTAATCCCCGTCTGGCAGGATGTTTAGCTTCCTAAATTTACAGTGACGCATGCAAGGCTCTGTGATAGTTAAGCTAGTGTAGCTTATAGTAAAGGAGATGGCGTGGTCTGAACATGCACGTTGAAGGAAACCGCCACTGTCCTTGAAAATGGCTCCCTGTCAATATAAACTAGTGTAATCTCCTAATCTGTCGAGTTTGTGAATCTCTCAAAGGAGCATCTGGGACAGGTCGTTACTCAGGTGAAATGCATTGTGGGAGCACTTAAAATAAACTGCAGGGGTTAACAAGATTAGAAAACGTCAACTGCGTCCACAACTCCACTCAACGACGTGCATGAATAAACCTTAAAGCTAACTGAAACCAAGTTTACATAAATACATTTAGTGAACCGTCTGTTGTAAACTAAACTCACTGAGCTCAACTGGCTCAGCCCAAAACATTTTCTGTGCTGCCTTTGTGTTCTGAATTCATTACAGGTAGAGCAGCCACGTCATGCAGGCAGCAGCAGCATCTATAAACACAAGGTCAGTAAAGGACAGTGTGTGTAGTATGACTCTGCAGTTTCTCACATTTCTGGTTCGTGCGTGTTCAGAAAATTTTACTGTTCCCATGTATGGGAGTACAAGCTCCTCTGCTCAGTCTCTTCTTCCCTGCAGGCACAGTTTCTCAAACACATCAGTTTCTCTTCAGAGCAGCAGGCCTGGGTTCCCTACAACAAAATGGCTGCCTCACCAAATGACACTACAGAATGGTCCATTCTGCGTTTCTAAACCAGGTGGAAGTTTCCACTTAAACGTGCAGGCCAATGAGACAAATCGTGTAGAAGAGAAGCTTCATTGTGCCTCCAGATGTGGAAAAATTCATAATTTAATGTTGGGCAAACATACTGGGCAGATAATACTTGTATAACTCAAACACAAAGTCATTTGCACCAAAACATTCCTCTTCAGATTTTTTTTCGTGGCCCTGCAGCAGAGGAGGAAGACATTTGATATATTGTTACTCAAAACAATTCAGATTTTCACACATGGCTAGTTCAGTCAGGAGGTGCTGAGCAGCAGATTAAGGCTCAGATTCAAGACAAGACGGAGGTTGTGGTTTTTGGACCGGAGCATCTTTGGAATAAATGTTGCCGTCTTTCACTTTCTCTGGATCACATTAATCTGGCCTTCAGTTCTAATGTTAAAAACCTTGGTGCCATTTATGATCAGGACAAGTCTTTTAACCCCCACATTTAAAAAAAATGTTTCCCCTACACTTGCATAATTTCCCTAAGATTAGAAACCTATTGTCCAACAATGATGCAGAAAAACTGATCTATGCATATATCGTGTCTAGGTTGGACTACTGCAGTAGTCTGTCATCAGTATTTAACTGTGAATGTTTCTGTTCAGTGTCCTGAGACAACTTCTGTTGTGACTTATAAAAAAATCTCATATCCAGCAAACGGATTTTAACAAAAAACTCTTGAGCCATTTTTAGGAAAAGGATTAAATATAACCACAACAGCTTAACAACCATAACCCAAAAACTGTGTGCACAGACCAGAAACATGCATGTTAGGCTGCCTTCAGACCTAGGCCTCCCTTGCAAGAGTGATCTGTGATCTTAGTGGGATTAGTCTGGTTAAATAAAGTTTAATAAATTGGAAAATTCAAAAAAGTTCAAGACAAAAACAATAACTAAAGTAACAAAAGTGTCCCTAGTGAGAGAGTGAATGGTTGATTTGTCTCCATATGTGTCCCTGTGATGGACTGGAGACCTGTTCTGGGTGTACCCCGCCTCTCGTACAGTGATGGCTGGACATGGGCACCTGTGACCTAAAAAAGGAAGAAGCGTGTAAAGATAATGAATGGATGGATGTCTCTGCTCCTCCTAGCTCTTCAATGGAAAACAAACCTTGTTGTGGTAGTCCATGGTAGAGCAGCCATTTTATGTCTACCCTGCTGTGACACGCATTGTGGCAGTGCAATGAAAGACCTCGGCTCAGAGACAGGATTGTGCAGAAGAGTCAGCAGACTGTTGCATCCTGCTGCCACTCACTAAAACGGACGACGAGGTACACATTTTCCAGCTCAGTTCTACGTTTTACTGCTTTAACAAACCTGTCAGAGGTTCCACAAGTACAGAAGGATAATCAGAATGACCCAAGATGGATCTAATAAAACTTGGAAAAAGAATGATGTTGAAGGATGGGAAAAATTTAAAGCTTTTTCCATCCCTTCCCCCACACCAACACTCAACCATTAGTTCTCACAGTTACCCATGACACCCACCCCCACCACATCAGAATACGAAGGCACTTAAAAAAACCTTCAACCCAGTTTATGCACCAGTGATCTCCTGGAAAAAGTATAGATTTTCCAGTGTTTATTGTAAAAATTGTTAAACGTTCATGCAGTATGCTCCTGTGTGCCATGAAGTTGGGTAGCATTAGTGCCGAAACTGGTCTACGTGTAAAGGTAAGCCGCCTTTGAGGCTCAGTTATGTGATAAAATGATGACATCTGGTCTGTGCGGCCACCAGGACAAAGACCGGTTTATTACAAAGGGAACATGGATGATGATGCACAGCAACTTTGTGGTTAACTTGTTTTTTTTTTCAAGTAAATACAAAAGAGAATTACTTAACACAGTTAATTCACCATGTTTTGAAAACTATGTTTAGCTTCACGTCAATGCAGCTGAGATCTGCTTCATGCCCTTTTTTGGTTAAAAATCAGTCAAGAGGCAGCATAAAGAGACTGCACCTACCATACCCACCAGCCTCCAACCTGATCATTAAAACTCAACGACCCTGCTCAGCATCAGCCTCCACTTTTACCCTTTAGTTTTAGGACAACCTCCCCTCCCCCTGAGCTTCAACCCATTTTCCTCTCACAATAACCACTGCGGATACACTAGAAAGGGTCACTGTGGTAATGATAACTCAGTTGCATCGGGTGATAATACTAAAAATTAATGCAAGAATTTTTTTTAAATCATACATCTGCTAACAATTCTCTGAAACTGAAGTTTCTTTTTACTTCAATTTCTAAAATGTTAGGCAATATCGTCTCCCGGAAGCGTTTCAAATGTGATATGGGTCACCTATTGCAGATCCTAGACTTGTTTAACATGATTTACTGAAGAAGCTTTCGGATGAAAGAAAACGTTTCTACTTTTTTTGTTTCTTGAACCCGTTTAGAGAACCTGACTTAACTTTTTTAAGTTAAAGTACTTTTTTTCTTCTTAAGATTTGTCTACCTGGGTTATTGAGCATGCATCAGGAAACATGATTTACTGTTTAGTCTTGTCTGACGTGAACCATTCCAGACTTAACGGTTTAAATAACCAAGTTTTCTAGTCAAAAGACTAAAAGTTTAGACAAAGCTGCATGGTCATTCTTCTGAGGAGCGATTAGTAAAATGTCCACGTCATCTATCCTGACTTCACGTCAGCACTACGCCCATCCCCCGGCCTCCAACCTTCAGATGCCTTTCTTTCAGTTTGCAGGCCTTCTTCACAACTTCCTGTCACACCCCTCTTCTCTTCAATTCCCTAGTGTTTTTCCACTGCAGTGGGTCGATTGACTGCAGACTACCCAATGTCTTCTCTTGCAGGCCTTCTAGAAAAGGGACCTTGTACATTTTCTTTGTGCAACAAAAATATTTTGGGCTAAACCGTTTCGATCTCTTCCTCTTTGACAATGTACCTACATACATAGACTCACTCAGATCTCTTAACTGTGTGACAAGAGAATTTGGAAAGGAGATGTGAGAAGAGGTAAACCACGAAAACAGCAGAGCATACACAAAAAGGTGGAATCTGAACCTTTCTACCATCTGCACCTCAGAGGACGACCGCTGACAAAAAGGTCAGATTCAGTTTCAAAGAGGACAGATTCGATTCATTCAGGTCTCTGGAAACAGATCTGCAATAAAAAGATGCTCAGTTTGGCTGAAGAAACTTTCAACAGCAACAGTAGATTAACATAAAACTAAGATTACCAAGTTCCAATCTGCATTCTTTGGTACTGTCAGTTTAATGAAGTCTGACTGTGACAATCACAACTAAATGAGGTGATCTGTACATACAGATCAATTTAAAACCTGCCTCTAAGGCGGTGTACCTCCTCTCCTAAACGTGGTGACAATAGACTATATGCCACGGGTAGTGGTGACGTACTTCCGTTAAAATTTCAGAAGGGTCCATCACTTCCGGCTCCTATCCACTGCAGTTGTTTTTAGCATAAGCTACTAGTAGTAACCATGAAAAAGACTCAAAACGGAAAGCGTCTGCGATCTACTGGCACTGCAAGTCAGTTCTGTTGTGTGCCGTTGTGTCCACTAACCAGTAGGTACAATAGAGTAGTTAGTTTTTTCCATTTTCCTGCCGATGAGGAGTTAAGGCGACAATGGACCGTGGCTATCCGCAGGGAAAACTTAGCTTTAAAAGTTCACACCCGCGTTTGTAGTCGGCATTTCAAACCTGAGGACATTCAAGAGCCAGGATCTGAAAAGGGAAGACGGATGTTAAAAAAGGGAGCTGTACCTGCTTTGTTTGAATGGAATAATTACTCCCTTCCACCTCCAAGACCCGCGGTTATGCTGCTAGTCCAGACCCTGCAGTTGTGGATTCAGTGCTGGAGGAAAATAATCATCTCCGGGAGGAAGTCCGCCAGCTACGGGAACAGGTTGAGAGCCTGACGCTGAGGCAGCGATTCGGCATTCACCGTTTTGCATCCTCCGACAAGGACATTAGATTCTTCACAAGGTAGGTGTGTGTGTGTGTGTGTGTGTGTGTGTGTGTGTGTGTGTGTGTGTGTGTGTGTGTGAGGAGGGGGATGCGCGCGCGTTTGTGTTACACAGAGTATAAAATTATTTTAGAAAACCTTTTCACGAGTTATATGCTAAAGCGAAAAATTCAGTTTGAATTAAGTTCGCTCTCTCTCTGTCTCTCTCTATATTTAATGTGTGTGTCTATGTGCCTAGGTATATTATTTGTGTGTATGTATACATTTAATTTATTTTAATTTTTTGTGTTCATTTCATACTTAAAGCCCCAAAAAAACAATTTACAAAACCACATGAAAAAAATACATAAAATGAAAGGTAGCAGAAGAAATAATCTTATCATATCAGCCCCTTCTTTAAAACAAAATTAACTCAAAATATCAATTCAAACAACAGTCATCTATGAATAATGTAACATGACAAATAACTAATACCAATCTTCCATATAAGTATTTATATTCTAAATTAATTACAGTATTACAGCACAGTGCCTGGGGTTGAATTTATTTTTAAGTATGCTGTGTAGTTTAACATGGACACTAATTGTTATGGTATGTTTTTTCTTCAGGTTTGCATCATATGACCTTCTGATGCATTTCTGGGGCATGATTGAGCCCTCTCTGCCATCCATGGTCAGTGTTCGCCAAGGACAGAGAGGAACTGCCCTCGACTCCACTCCATCAACTTGTACTTTGCAGCCCATCGATGAGTTTTTCATGTTTTTAAATTACCTTGCCCTTGGATCCAAGCAACGTGATCTTGCTGACCGGTACGGTGTCCATCAGTCCACTGTCAGCAGGATCATCACAACATGGAGCAACTTTTTATTTACAGTCTTAGGTTCAATTAGGATCTGGATACCGGAGGAACATATACGAAAACATCTACCGGCAGACTTCAAACACTACCCTGACACTACAGTCATCCTTGACTGCACTGAGCTGAGGTGTCAGTGCCCATCTTCCCCTCTCCTCCAGAGTGAGGTGTTTTCATCTTATAAATCCCACTGCACTCTGAAAGGGCTGATTGGGATTGCACCTCATGGGGCAGTGACATTCATCTCTGGACTGTATGCCGGGTCTATCAGTGACAAGCAGATCACACGTGAATCTGGTCTCATCACGCTGTTAAAACCAGGGATGGCTGTTATGGTGGACAGGGGCTTTCTTATTGATGACATTGTTCCCTGCAAAGTTTACAGGCCAGCATTTCTCTCTGGTAGGTCTCAGATGTCTGCAGTGGAAGTTAGAGAGACCCAGGCCATAGCACGCCTCAGGGTGCATGTGGAGCGCCTCATTCGCCGAGTCAAAGAGCACAAGTTACTTGACTCTGAAATTCCCCTAGGTGCTTTTGGGAGAATCAACCAACTGTTCACTGTTGCTTGTCTACTCACAAATTATGAAAATGGCCCACTAGTAAAGGCCTGGGCAAAGAAGCCTGACATCTGAGTAACAGCAACAAAATATGCTGTATATCTATGTTTGATTTTGTTTTTTTGTACTTACAATAAAATTAAATCACTGTCCTAAATATTTCAATTTCTCTGAACTTTTTCCATTAAATCAGTTCTTTTATAACATTTTTCATATAAGTCAAGCCATCAAGTGGGATATTGAAATACAGTACTAATAAAACTGAAATGAAAAAAATTATTTTATTTTATTTTTTTTTTCAAAAAATGCCACTCATCTAGTGAATGCAAACTGTTGAAACAGAAAAACACAGTTCACAAAGAGGGTATGATTATAACAGCCTAATAGCTAATTTCAAACAGAATAAATTGTATCTGACCTTAAAGAGAAATACATAAATCTAACTGCTTAAAAATAATATAAATGGAAGGAACATGACACAAGTATTAACAGTATTTTCAATCATATATGCAAAGGTTAAAATTTGACTATGTTACCTTTAATTTGCCAGGCAAGCGCTGAGGTAAAAATAAAAAAAGAAATGGTCAACCTTTTGTTTTATGGTTTGCAGTACTTGCATGTCACGGGGAACCCTCTCAATAAACATGTCATTTTCTGTGTAAATGACAAAGTCACACCAGTCACACCCTGAAATTAGCATTTGTCCCTGGATTTGCCAGTAATATGGGTGTGTACGTTTGAGTGCCTGCCTACCATCCCTAATCATTATGTAAGAGGACGTGTTGGTGTGGACGGGTCCTGGGAACTACCTTTGCTGGCAGCTGATATGACAGAACACTTCCCTCTTGTACTGGACCAAACAAAGAGTCAACAAGAGGGACATCGTTGGAGACAGCCATTGTGGTGATCATTGGCGCTTCTTCAGCTGGAAGTCCCCGGTACACATCCTGTATCCTTAGGGTCGAGATGAGTGGAAGAGGGCTGGTAGTGCCTTTATACAAGTTGCTTCTGTTGAGAAAAATAAAAATTTGTCATAAACAAGACATTAATAGGCAAATGATGAAATTTATACTAAATAAAGCCTATGTTATTGTATTTTAGGCAATAAAGTTATTGTCTTGTTTAAAAACGAAGTTTTATTAGTTACTTATTTGCATTTTTAACCTATCTCTGGCATAGTACAACATAAGCTTAAGTACCATACCATAACATTTTATGTATAAAGCACATAAAACAGCAAAACATGCACTTTTTGTGCATGTGTTGTGATAGTAAATTTAATGAGTTTTTAAAAATGTGTGTGTGTGTTTGTGCATGTGTCTGTGTTCTTTAAATTAAAACAAACCTAATTCCTTCAAAGATTTTCCTCTCTCTTGGTTTTGCTGACAGGACGACCATGTCCTTAACTGGACCAGGTTTTATGCCCTGCATCCAAAAACAACATTGATGTAAATACAGTATTGAACTATAATTCATAAGCAGGAATAAAGAGTCATCAATATGTAGTTACCATTGTCCTCGGTTTATGCCACTTCTGTTCGGTGTCTGTGCAGCTTAGGACTGGAGGAACAGCTGGAAGCTTCAACTGGGAGTAGTGAGCCGTCTGGAAAAGCAGAGCTGCCACATGGCTGCACAGGACTGTACCTGCCACACAGGTGCACTGGCATCCCTGAAACTCCACCGGCTTTGATTCCCTCAGCACCATCTGTGTACAATACCAAATATTTCAGAGACCAAAAAGTACCAACTGTAAATGCTATTATAAAAAGACAACCGTAATTATCAAAGTCCTACTAGCTTCTTAAAACACAGCCCTGTAGAGAACATGTCGGGTGCTTTTGACTTACACTCAAACAGTGGGGCTTCTGGCTTTTCCTCATTGACTGGAAACACTCAGCCCTAACTGTTACTTCTCCTGCCTCCTTGTTTGAAACTAATATTTGGGTTAATCAGAAAAATTGTACAGACAACACACATTTACTCAACAATTTAGCAAGGTTAGCTACGTTAGCTGTGTTAGATGTAGCCTGCATGAGGCAGTTCGGTGAACTGAAAAAAAAATACCGACTTACCTTCGTACTTATTTATGTAGTTGGACACATAAAGCTTGAATCCTTTGTCCTTTTTAGATGTGGGCGCTTTCGAGAAAGTCTGAATAATTCTGTAGACATCATTAACAGATATTGTTGGCAAGTCCTGCAGTGATCGAGTGAAAAACGCCATCACTAACACTGTGTTGACAGCAAACAGGAAGTGCGCAGCCCTTCTGAAAAATGCGGAAGTGCTAGAACGGAAGTCCGTGGCATATAGTCTATTATGCAGAGTGCAGAGTCATTCTGCGGGTGGTTCCCCCTGCACTGCTTATTCATAATGACTAGTCTAGAAGTGAGTAAGAGGTGGACTCAACTGCAGCACTGAGCCATCCACACCACTTTTTGAAGGAAACTTAATTTCAAAATAAGTCACAACCACATCTGGAAGAATGAATGAGTCAAGTATGTAAATGAGTCTTTACTCAAAATGGTGGCAAAAGTACCCAATGCAGCTCACCAATCTGATCTGATTTTCAGGTCCAAGGCCAACAAAGCACCACAGAAATTTAAAAGGTTTAATTGTCTTGATAAAAATGTTACAGTATCTTCATAGCAAGAAGCTGGTGAGGGTTGTTCCTAAAGGTGTGGTCTCACTGCAGGAATAATGGCCCATGTGCGTTTCTGCTAGTCTCTAGCTAACCTCATTGGCTACCAGGCTGCGCAGGTGAGCATCAGATCAGTCATAATGTTCAGTTGATTGTTGGAATGAACATACATGCATGTTTTATATATAGACATGTATGACTGATTATTTAAATACCATCACAGGACCTCAAAAAACAACCGGTTACCCTGAAGCAGCTCCAGCTGCTAATGAGAAGCTAAAGCCCCATGTGACCTTCAGCTACCTGAGGTGGAGTTTTCTGTCTGCAGCCTGTAAAATACACATTGAATATTTAAAACTCAGATTGAGATTAAAGTTGCAGCGTTGATTATCATGAGGGGAGCAGCTCTGGGCCTGCAGCGCCCTTCATCAGCTGCAGTGATGACCTTCATCCAGACATGGCTGCATCCAGGCTGGAAGCTGCCACAAGATGGAAGAGGTTTGAATATATCCTAAACTCATTTCATTCCGTCAGTTATATTCGATGTAAGTGTGGCCCAGTTTTTTTTTTTTTAAATAAAAACAAGGCCTTGATTGCATCAACAGGTCGGCCGAGTCAAACTGCGGCAGAATCCTGCGCCACCACTGCGCCACATCTCTGCCCTTCGACGAGTCACGAGAACATGGACGGTTTCCTCTCGTCCTTCCTGAGCTCTTGTTCCTGCTGCTCGCACTTGGCTCTCATTTGTGCTTTTACTTCCCATTATAAAAACAGCTCGTCTCTGACCGCCGTCAGACATGATGACGAAGAGCACGTAGCTTCATCACAGCTCGATGAAAAAAAAAAAAAAAAGAGCAGGAATGCCGAAAAGCATTGTGGGATATCCACGTAACGATTTATTGCCGAATATTTTAACGGTTATTAACATGGCAGGTCTACATTTCCCCAGGATAACAATATGGAGTTTTCTGAGCTACTTCCGCAAAAAGGATGTCGTTTCCCGCTCAATTAATCCGCAGTTCGGCTTCAAATGAACAGATTAAACCGAGTGTCCCTCTTCCTACGGAGAGCATTTCTAAAATTTGTTCATTTTAGAGCCTTATTTGAGCATGAGAAGACACCGAGCTTCCCATTACCGCTTCTCATTTCTCTTCCTGTAGCTTAAAAAGTATTCTACCAACGGGTCCAAATAAGAGAAGATAAAGTCAGTAATGTTATGTCTCTGTTTTCTACTTCCGGCAGGTTTAACCTTGAATGGGGGATGGAGATCAAATTCGACGCCCACTTCGGCCGCGAACAACCTTTTGTTTCATGGACAAACTGGCCGAGTTTTACACTGAATTAATAAGATTTAAAACAATATCGTCGGTAAGCTCTCAGTGTATAAACCTGTGGGAAGTCCTAGACGTTATAGGCCTGAACACAGACGCTAAATCCGCCTTACCTCAACGCTGATGCTCGTTCGCTGCGTGTGCGCAGACTGCAGGGCGGGCTTTAATTTTTATACGTGACTAGCCCGGTTACCCTAGCGACGTGACGTCACACCCTCCTCCACTGGAGTGAACCATTCTGGACGAGGGACTAGTCACGAGCTCTCAGCGGCTGCCATGGTAACCAGGGGGACGAACCAAGCCTCGTTTTTACTTCCTCAGCAGGCCTCACGCGCTGTTTCTTTAATAAAATACAATTTAATAACCGTAAAGAAGAACAGATAAGTGATGGCACACTGTTAACACACAACTTGGTACATCCCACAGGACAGGCTCAGGAAACCGGCTGGAGTTTACAACTCACTGTGATAAAACCAAGGATGTGGGACTCAGACTGTGGCGGGACTGGACCACACAGAGCAGATATGTGAAAATGCAGTTCAGACATTTTGAAGTGGTGTTCTGTAACATTTACAAGCTTTAACTTTGTGACAAGCTGACGGCTGATTAGAACACAGCCAAGTCACAAACAGTCCTTCTTCATCAATCTCCAAAGTTTTACATTACTTTATTATTCACAAGGGACCTATGCTCATTTAAAATTAAAGATACTGGCAGCAGCAACTAGCTGGAGTTCTTGTCCTTGAAGATGTGATGTTCAAGAACAGCCAAAATCTTTAGTACTCTTTAAATTTAACGGTGAGTCACAGGCAGTTGGGAGCTGTTCTTTTTTGTCATGGTGTTATTCAGATTTAAACAAGCACACACTCCTCTGCATAAAAAATTAATGCTCCATAATCCTGGTAAAAAAAAAAATCCTACAAAGTTCAGTCAGGTCATCATGTTGAGATGTTTCATCCTTCAGACAAAGGACTTCATCAATCCGAGGAGCCACAAACACACTCAGTCCCACAAGCAGCACACTCCCTAGTGGACCAACCAGTTTGCTGGTAATAAGATGGTTTCTGGGTCCCGCCCTCTCCCCAGACAACTCCCAGCCATAGCCAAAGTGATTTTTTTTTTACCTGGATTATTGAGCATGAACTTTGATGTTTTGAACAACTTTAGCTATGGCTGCCTCAGAGGAGTCGACGGGATCCAGAAAACATCTTATCACCAGAAAACTGGTTAGTCCACTATGGGAGTGTGCTGCTTGTGGGACTGAGTTTGTTTGTGGCTCCTCGGACTGATGAAGTCCTTTGGATGAAGGACAAAACGTTTCAACAAAAAAAACAAAGAAATCATCCAGACGACCTGACTGAAGTTTGTTGGACACACACCTCTGCTTTCCCACTGAGACAAAGAAGAACGGGCAAAGATCAGCAGGTGTTGTGATGGGCGAACATGCACTCATGAGGGGAGGGGGTCTTGACAGGTACGTTGTCAGGACATCTTGGCCATGGCAGTACGTAACTACATATTACATATGTCAGTGGCAACATCATGTGAATAATCATTTAAAAGGTTGACTCCTGCAGGAAGTTCCTATCTGCATAGAAGGTGCTACAGCTAGCTGCTACTGATACTTCTTACACCTATACACCTATCCTATCTCATTGGTCCTGTCTAGTTGTGTTTCTCCAAACAGAAACTATTCAAGAGCAACAGGTAAAATGTTTATTGTGCATAACCTCAAAATGTCCTAATATCCCTTTAAGAGGCCTTATTTAAAAGTTTTCCTCTCCAGTAATTGAATGATGAAACTAATGTGTTCTGGTGCTTCTCTAAAATCTCCTCCTCTTCCTCTCTCCTCCCTCAGTGTCTCACCACGTCAGACTGTGTGTACGTGAGGCAGGACGCGTGCAGAGATGTAATGTGGGAAATCCCTGCACTGCAGTGAGATGACTAATGCAGCACGTGGGGAACATCCGCTTTCATCATCTCACGCTGCAGAGGATTTCCTCATGCTGGTCCTCCTCAGAGGACACGGATCTCGAGAGTTTACTCATCAAAAATAAATAGCTGTTGAAAATTAAAATATGTTGTGACGTTTTGCTGAGCAGCTTTATTCTTTTATTTCTATAATTTTAGGTCCCTGCAGAGTAACCAAAGGCACAGAGTGCAAACAACACCGCCATCTGCTGGACAAATAGCCATCCTGCACACATATTTTATTTGCAGATTTGCTGTCACATAAAAGTTTAATAAGAAAGGCTGAAAAGAAGCAGTTTCTTTTTTTTTTAACAGTTAAACTTTTTTTTTTAACGAGATTTCATTCTAACAAGAAAACAGGAAGGTGTTTTGTCATAGCCAGATTCATTCAGTTTTATGGTCATTTAGCTGAAATCTTGTGTTTTCCATAATGTATTTGAGCTCCAGTTTAGCATTTACAATAAATACAATCTGAATTTCAATCTTTTTAAGCAAGTCATGATGAGCCCAGTGTCTCCACTAAGTTTCTGGCCCTTGGGGCGTAACAAGACAAATAATTAAAGTTTATATATTGCTTTTAATAATAGCATTAAATTCATTTTTTCAACCAGAACAACATAAGTAGAACACTGAAATACATAAAACTTCCTTTTTTCCTTATAACTTTGACAGTTTACTTACAAATACGCAGTTTTTCCTCAGTGCAGTGTATTCTTCAGGGCTTCTCAAAGAAAGTCTGTGTGTTCAATTCAGTTTCATGTATATATAGCGCCAAGTCACAACAGAAGTCATCTCATGGCACTAAACAGAAACATTCATATGTAAAAATAATAATTTAACATTATTTATCTGAGGAGCAGACTGTTTTGAATTAAATTCCGTCACAGAACTCTCACCTTGAGCAAATATGAAGGTGACAGTGGGAAGGAGAAACTCCCTCATGAGGAAGAAACCTTTAGCAGAACCAGGCTCAGGACAAGCGTCCATCTGCTTCAACCAGCTGAGTTTGGTAGGAACGGATACACAATGGCAGGTCAGGAATCACATGTTAAGATAGAAATAGTATCATATTAAATTTATTCAATTTTAACAATTCATTTAAGGAAATGAGGTCAATTTATCCTCTAGTAGTCTAAGTTTAAAGCAGCATAACAAGCCAACTCTAATTATACGATTTATCAAAAAGGAAAGTCTTGAGCCCAGTCTTAAAACTGGCCAATGTGTCAGCCTCATGGACAGAAACTGGAAGTTGGTTCCACAAGAGAGGAGCCTGATAACTGAAAGATCTTCCTCCCATTCTGCTTTTGAAAACTCTAGGGAGCACGAGTAAGCCTTCAGTCTGAGACTGAAGTGCTCTGTTAGGAAAATATGAAACAATAAGTTTTCAAATATAAGATGGAACTAGGTTGTTGAGAGCTTTGTAGGTTAGAAGTAAGATTTTGAATTCAGTTCTGGACTTGACACGGAGCCAATGGAGAGAAGCTAAAACTGGAGAAATATAATCTCTCCTACTAACCAGTGGTGGCTCGTCCGTAGGGGGCGCTTGAGCGCTGCCCACCCACTGAAACCGCTCACCATTTTACAATCCATCCATCCATCCATTATCTTTACCCGCTTATTCCATTTTGGGTCACGGGGGTCGCCAGTGCCCATGTCCAGCAATCACTGTGCGAGGGGCGGGGTACACCCTGGACGGGTTGCAAGTTCATCACAGGGCCACGTAGAGACAAACGAGACAAACAACCATTCACTCTCTCACTCACACCTAGGGACAATTTAGAGTTACCAATCAGCCTAACATGCATGTTTTTGGTCTGTGGGAGGAAACCGGAGCACCCGGAGAAAACCCACGCATGCACGGAGAGAACATGCAAACTCCACCCAGAAAGGCCCCTGGGCCGGGGTTTGAACCAAGGACCTGCTCGCTGAGAGGCAGCAGCTCTACCGGTTGCGCCACCGTGCTGCCCTATTTTACAATGAAGATTTTAAAAATTTAATAAAATCGAAATAATAAAATAAAAATATTTTGAAATATATGTATTTTTTTAGTTGTGTAATATAAATATTTCATATTTAATGCTGAGTTAAGTTGTTTCTTTCAAAAACATTGTCTGATTAGTGGTGTATTTCCAGCCCTGGGGGTGCAAGAATGTAATCCACAGACTCTCGTTAAAAATTGCACATGCGCAGTTATTCCACTACGCTACAAGAGATAGGAAGATTCTGGGCGCAGATATCGGTGCCCAGGGGCACGTCGAATGCAAGCTGTACCGATCAGTACCGATCGTGTGCTTCCGGTCCCGGAACAGATAAAAATAAAAATTTTAATTATTTTTGTCCCGGACCAGATAAAAAAAATAAAAATAAATTTAAATTATTTTTGTCCGGGAACAGATTGTGCTGCAATGACACTCACAACCAGTCAGGCTGCAGGTACGCTTTAAGCCAGAGGTCACTTGGTCAGTCCGGATTCAGACTGAGTGATGGTTCTGTCTGGACCCGACAGAACACCGGACTAGGTCACCCCTTGCTTGCTGTGTCAAGGCTGCTGCTCACTGTGGCTGTGTACGACTCTGCTGTTGTTGCTACAACTTTGGCAAGATCTACAATCAGAAAAATTTGAAAGTATTCAATTATCTACTCAATGGTGAGTTGCCTTTTTGTTTTAAAATACTGTTGGGCGTGTTAGTAGCTGTTTAAACGCTGCAGCAAAAATCACAGCACTTATAATGCAAGACTCCATAGAGCTAACGGCTGATTTGGCTAGCATTTTACCCTGGTCAATATGATCTTCCCAACCATATATTTATTTAATATGCTAAGAATGGTACTCAATAAGTAAGCCAAATAAAAGACCATACCTTTAGTAATTAAAGGACATCTTTGGCTGAATTTATTTGAACTATTTTAAGGTATTTTTGTTACTTTTTGACCAACCGCTCCAGCGGTAGTGGTGGTTTTGCTGTTTAGTACTGGCTCTGTTTGAATTAAGGTCGTTTTCACACCAGATAGTCTGGTAGGCTGGGTTCAGCTGGGGACCAATATTCATGACATTTTGTTTACATTTGAACTGGTGCGATTGCATTCACACTGCACTGTGCAGTCAAGCCAACCTTTTAAAACCAACCTGTTCCCCCGCTCGCCTGTGGTAGCGCTGCACCAAGAATGACAAGAAACAACACAAAAACCTCTGAAAAAGACACTTCTTCTTCACAAAAATGGAGTGGCTTCAAATTTTAGCAGTTTTAGGAGTTCTATTTTGTCATTTTTCAACAATGGACTCAGCATGAGTAGAAGATGAGACAGAAGACCATGGAGAATATTGTTTTTCACACAAGACAGCTGATGGCTCCATATAAGGCCAGAGAAATGTGTGTTTGTTTGTCGTACGTTGTAGTCCTCTTCCTGTTTGCGGAGCGGTGCCCGGTCTGCTAACATTCACACTGTACTCGAACCGCGCTGGAGTTTTCTTCTACCGGACCGAGACCGGTACATTCACACTAGCCCTGTTTAGTCCGCTTTAATCAAACTCTAGCTCGTTTTCCTAGAAAGTCCGGTTCGTTTAGGGAGGTGTGAACACACCTTCGAACTCTGTCACGGAACAAAAAGGTGAACTCTGGCCCAGGCTAAAACCTAGGTCTCGGTCCGGTAGAAGCGAACTCCAGCGCGGTTCGAGTACAGTGTGAATGTAAACAGACCGGACCTGCTCCACAGGTTAAATAAACACGCATTGCTCTGACCTTATATGGAGCCGTCAGCTGCCTTGTGTGAAAAACAATATTCTCCATGGTCTTCTGTCTCATCGTCTGCTCATGCTAAGTCCATTTTTGAAAAATGACAAAATATAACTCCTAAAACTGCTAAAATTTGATGCCACTTCATTTTTATTTTTATTTACAGAAGAAGACGTGTCTTCAGAGGCTTTTGTGTCGTTTCTTTCAGTAGTTCTTGGTGCAGCGCCCCCACAGGCGAGCGGGGGAACAGGTTGGTTCAACAGGTTGACTCGACTGCACAGTGCAGTGTGAACGTGAATGCAAACGCACCAGCTGAAATGTAAACAAAAGCTCATGAATATTGGTCCCGAACCGAACCGAGTCTACCGGACGATCTGGTGTGAAAACGACCTTAGTAACTGATTGGATTCATTGGGTTTCATGGACAAATATAATTTTGTGTATCAAATTAAAAAAGAAATGCTTTCTTTCCTTCTGTGTAGTATCTTTTTTTGACAACTAGATGGTGCCTCCCCCCCCCACCCAACCCCAGAAAGAAATCACAAGCTGCCACTGCTAGTTAAGACTCTGGCAGCAGCGTTTTGGCTCAAATGAAGACGTTTTAAAGAAGTATTTGAACACCCAGATAATAAACCATTGCAATAGTCCAGTCTAGACGAGACAAATGCATGAACCAGTTTTTCTGGTTCATGGTTTCTGGTTCATGTTTCTAATTTTAGTGATATTATGCAGGTGGAAGAAGGCAGTTCTAGTAACGTTTTTAATGTGGGGGATAAAAGACATGTCCTGATCGAAAATAACACCAATATTTTTAACATTAGAACTGGAGGCCAGATTAATGCCATCCAAGGAGGGCAATTTCTCCTCCTCCACCATAACCCTCAGCACTGGCTCTCCTCAAGGATGTGTGTTGAGCCCCCTCCTGTTTACTCTGCTAACATATAATTGTGTAGCTACCCATCCAGGCTGTCATATTGTAAAGTTTGCAGATGATATAGCGGTGGTGGGATGCATCACAAACAATGATGAGTCCAGCTACAGGCAAGAGGTGGAACACCTGGAGAGCTGGTGCAAAGAGAATAACCTTCACATCAACGTGAAGAAGACAAAGGAGATGATCGTGGACTTCAGAAGGAACAAAAACATCTACACCCCCCTGAACATAAGAGGATCTGCGGTGGAAGTGGTCTCCAGCTTCAAGTACTTGGGTGTACACATGAATGACAACCTCAGCTGGAGCAACAACACCACCAGCCTGATCAAGAACGCTCATCAGAGACTCTACTTCCTCAGGCGGCTGAGACGAGCTGGTCTGGGAAGCTCAGTCCTCACCTCCTTCTAAAGGTGTGCAGTGGAGAGCATCCTGTGCCCCAGCATCAACGTGTGGCATGGAGGCTGCACAGCTGCAGAAAGAAAAGCTTTGCAGAGAGTGGTGAAGGCTGCACAGAAGTCTGTTGGAGTCAACCTCCCCACCATCACAGACATCTACACCTCCAGATGCAGGAAGAGGGCCACCTGCATCATGAAGGACCTCACTCACCCAGCACACACACTTTTTGCCCCACTCCCCTCAGGAAGGAAGTTGAGGAGCATTAAGTGTAGAACCACTAGACTGAGGAACAGCTTCTACCCTGAAGCTGTTAGACTCATGAATCTCTAACCAGAATAATCACTATGAAAAAATTACATCATGTCGCTGCTTATCTGTTTCATGTTGATGTGTTCATGCGTGCTCATCTGCTCACACAGACTCATGTTCATGTTCATGCTGCTGTTCGACATAATGTTTTTATGCTATTAGTGCTTAGTGTATTGTTAGTTGATGTTTTTCTTAGTTTGTATCTTAGATGTTATCATTGTTATTTTTTTTTTTTATTTTTTTTTTTTTTACATTTTATTGTTGGATGTAACTGGGATCTTGTGTACATAATTTTGTTCCATCACATGTACCACATGTGATGCGAACGACAATAAAGAAACTCTGACTCTGAAAGACTGAAAAAAATAATTCCTAAGATGCTCAGGTCCAAAAACTAAAACCTCAGTCTTGTCTGTGTTCAAAAGCAGAAAATTTAGGGTCATCCAGGTTTTTATATCTTTAAGACATGTTTGTAGTCTAAGTTGCTGATCCTTTGTATGCTGGTCAGGCTCAGCTTTAGAGATAGTGCAAGGAGCTCCATCATCCAGTGGGAGCTCGGAGTAGAGCTACTGCTCTTTCACATTGAAAGGAGTCAGTTCAATTCATTTCAGTTTCAGTTCAGTTGAGGGGGTTCATGCATCTGGTTAGAATGTCTCCTGGATGGATGCCTCCCTTTGGTAGTTTTCTGGGCACGTCCCACTGGTAGGAGGCCCCGGCGAAGACCCAGAAGTTGCTGGAGGGATTGTGCATCTTCTCTGTCCTGGGAAAGCCTCAGGGTCCCCCAGGAGGAGCTGGAAAGAGTTGCTGGGAGTGGGACATCTGGGTTTCTTTCCTGGACCTGTTGCCTCCATGACCAGACCATGGATAAGCAATAGAAGATGGAGATGGAGATGAATGCATGATGTTTTTTTACATCAATATTGTCAAGTTTGTTTGTATAGTTTGCCTGGATTATTATCACTCATGCAGTTTTTATTGTTTAAGTACTTTCAGCAACAAGACAGTCCATAAATTGTAATTTTAAAACATAACAACCCTCGTAGTGTGAATGTTCACGAGTCAAACAGCGATTAAAGTGTTAAAACTCCTAAAGCTTGTCCCTAAAGGATGATTTTGCCCTCTATATTTTTTTTATTCAAACTGATTTGAATTATAGCACAGGTAGCCTTTTGAACCACACAAAATAACTTAAAATTGCTATTTTAATTTGCCAGATTGACAGATTTCCTTTTTCAGCACTCATGAAGAGTCTTTAGTTACCTGTCCACTCAGCAGCACCTGGAGGTCTGCAGAGGTTACAACATGTTGATCTAACTGGGGCTTATGGAGGCCGTTATTTAACACCAAACACAAAGGGGAGGAGGATCAACAAATATCCATAATGTCAAGTACACAAAAAGAATATCTAAACCGACTGAGGTGAGATGACACATCTGTTAGGGACATTTAAGGAGAATAGGCGAAGAAAGCAGTTACTAGTTTTGGACCGCATCACTGCCGTGTAGACCGGAAGTCATATAAAAAAAAAGGGGCAATAAATAAATAAATAAATAAATAAATAAAGAAGTAACATCAAACTAAAGTATCACCTTTTTTTATTCTTTCGGCTTTTCCCTCTTCAGGGTTCTCCACAGCAAGTCGTCCTCCTCCATCTCACTCTGTCCTCTGCGTCCTCTGTCCTCACTCCAGCTACCTCCATGTCTAACTTTATCTCCCAGTTGTTCAACCTGTGCTGTACCTCTGATGATCTCATTCCTAATCTTCTCCAGCCTTGTCACTCCTAAGGAGAACCTCAATATCTTCTTTCTATCACTTTCAGTTCTTTCTCCTGTCTTTTTGTCCATGTCTCTGTCTCCAGACCATACAATAGAGCTGGTCTCACCACTGTCTTGCAAACTTTTCCTTTGATCTTTGCTGACACCCTTTTGTCACAAATCACTCTTGAAAATTTTCTCCATCCACTCCATCCAGCCTAGACTCTCTTCTTCACCTCTTTACCACACTCCCCATGTTCCTGGACAGTGGACCCCAAATACTTGAAGTCCTGCACCTTTGTGTCCTCTGCTCCTTGTAGCCTCAATGTTCCACCTGTCTCCCTCTCATTCACACACATGTACTCTGTCTTTCTTCGGCTGACTTTCATTCCTCTTCTTTCAAGATCATACCTCCACCTCTCCAAGTTCTCTTCCACCTGTTCCCTGTTCTCACCACAGATCACAATGTCATCTGCAAACATCATCGTCCATGAGGATTTCTGCCTGACCTCATCTAATAGTCGGTCCATCACCAGAGCAAACAAGAAGGGGCTCAGAGCAAATCCTTGATGAATCCCACCTCCACCTTGAAGCTATTTGTCACTCCTACAGAACATCTCACCACTGTCCTGCTGTCCTCATACATGTCCTGTACCAGTCTAACATGTCCTGCTGTCCTCATACATGTCCTGTACCAGTCTAACAT
>NC_056502.1:34272657-34280563 GCF_014905685.2 Nematolebias whitei | reverse complement strand
CTAACATGTCCTGCTGTCCTCATACATGTCCTGTACCAGTCTAACATATTTTCTCTGCCACTCCAGATTTCCTCATGCAATACCACACATCCTCCCTGTCATATGTTTTTTTTCTAAATCCACAAAGACACAATGGAGTTCTTTCTGACCCTCTCTGTACTTCATCAGCATCCTCAAAGCAAAGATGGCATCTGTGGTGCTCTTTATTGGCATGAAATCATACTGCTGCTCACAGTCACCTCTTGTCTAAGTCTTGCTTCCACAACTCTCTCCCAGATTTTCATTGTGTGACTCATCACCTTAAATAGTCTGATCTCGGTACAAGATGTTTCATGTATTGGAATCTCTTTTTATTTAAGTGCAAACAAAACCTATTTATATTAATTATCTTGTATTAAAACCTTGGATAATTACTGCATGGGTGATTATGTTTCAGCTTCAACAAGTTATTTAACCCCAACTGGTGCAACGAGTTGCTTCTCATTTCTTAAACAACCATGTTGAAAGACTCATCACGTGGTCGTGGAAAAGATGTCAGTCTGTTTGAGAAGGGTCAAATCATTGGCATCAAGCAGTGAAAACATCTAAGGAGATTGTAGAAACTAATAAAATTGGGTTAAGAACTGTCCAATGCATCATTAAAAACTGGAAGGATAGTGGGGACCCATCGTCTTGGAGAAGAAATGTGGCCGGAAAAAAATCCTGAATGATCGTGATCGGTGATCACTTAAACATTTGGTGAAATCAAATGGAAGAAAAACAACAGAAGCACTCAGGTCTGTGTTTAATAGTGAAAGTAAGAACATTTCCACACACACAATGTGAAGGGAACTCAAAGGATTGAGACTGAAGAAAACCACTAATCAGTGAGGCTAACCAGAAAAAAAAAGGCTTCAATTTAAGATTGGACTCTGGAGCAATGGAAGAAGGTCATGTGGTCTGATGAGTCCAGATTTACCCTGTTCCAGAGTGATGGACGCATCAGGGTAAGAAGAGAAGCAGGTGAAGTGATGCACCCATCATGCCTAGTGTCTTGTCATCATGAAAGATCTTGGTGAAAAATTAATGCAACACTGGATGGAAATAGATCTTGTGACATTACAGAAGTTTATCCAAACAATGCCACATTGAATGCATGATGTAATCAAAGCTAAAGGCGGTCCAACGAAATATTAGTGTGAGACCTTTTTTTTTTGGTGGTGACTTTTTTTGGCCAGGTGGTGTAATTCTTTAAAAAAAATCTTCAGTTAATCCAAAATGCTGCTGCCAGAGTCTTAACTGGAGTTAGTGGGAGAGATCATATCTCTCCAGTTTTAGCTTCTCTTCATTGGCTCCCTGTCAAGTCCAGAACTGAATTCAAAATCTTACTTCTAACCTACAAAGCTCTCAACAACCTAGCTCCATCTTATATTACAGATCTTATTGTTCCATATTTTCCAAACAGAGCACTTCAGTCTCAGACTGCAGGTTTACTCGTGGTCCCTAGAGTTTTCAAAAGCAGAATGGGAGGAAGATCTTTCAGTTATCAGGCTCCTCTCTTGTGGAACCAACTTCCAGTTTCTGTCCGTGAGGCTGACACATTGTCCAGTTTTAAGACTTTCCTTTTTGATAAATCCTATAGTTAGGGTTGGCTTGTTGTGCTGCTTTAAACTTAGACTACTAGAGGATAAATTGACCTCATTTCCTTAAATGAATAGTTAAAATTGAATAATTTTCATTTAATATTATTTCTATCTTAATGTGATTCTTGACCTGCCATTGTGTATCTGTTCCTCTCAAACCCAGCTGGTCCAAGCAGATGGCCGCTTGTCCTGAGTCTGGTTCTGCTAAAGGTTTCTTTCTCACGAGGGAGTTTTTCCTTTCCACTGTCGCCTTCATGCTTGCTCAAGATGAGAGCTCTGTGATGGAGTTAAACTCAAAGCAGTCTGCTCCTCAGATAAATAGTGTTAACTTATAATTTTTATATATGAATGTTTCTGTTCAGTGCCCTGAGACGTCTTCTGTTGTGACTTGGTGTTATATAAATAAACTGAACTGAAAACTGAATAGAACAGTCTAGTGCACTTCCTGTTTTAGGCCTTCATCCTCTCTGTATGCTTTCACTTGTTATGTACCAGACCATTAACGCTCTGTCTCATGCAGTTATTTTATTTTGTTTTCTTTTATATCTGTAGGTGAATTTCTTGTCATGTTTAGTTTGGCTCTGTTAATCAGTCACTTAACTTTCTCTTTGGCTCATTCGCTCTGAAAATGATGATAAACATCTCTCTGTAATGTTTTCTAAAAAAATCTGGTTAAAATTTGTGTTCCAACATAAACACATATATATATTAGCTCTTTACTATAAATAATAGAACAAAAAATCATTAAAACAATGTTTTTTTTCCCCTAGGTTTTTAAATTTAGGTAAATAAACGGTGTCAGCTTCACATGGCATCAACAGGGATTTTTTTTCTTTAGATAGTAATTTATACATTGGTGACATTTATACAAGACCTTTTAAGTGTTCAATTTATTTATTTATTTTTTAACCACAAACTTCCCTTCAAAAGACCGTGATAGGAGGAAATGAGTGATCAGCTGGAGAATCTTTCAGATTTTACGGTGTAATGCGAGTTTTGTCCAGCAGAGGGCAGACTCATCAGCCGAGTGAGATGGATGCCACTGTTTACTACCATACAGCTAAAACTAAATGAATAGTTAGGCTCACCAAATAAATTATTTTAAAATAAAACAGTATTTAAAACAAAAAGAGCTGATGGAAAAGTAAAAAACGGCTACTAATATTACACTCTTAAAACAGATGTGTTAATATCAACACAAACTGAGTCAAAACCCAACAAAGGACGACACATTTTGTGTTCAATTCGACACATTTACTGTGCTAATTATTCAACACAACTGTTGTGTTAAAATTATTCAACATAATAACCGTGTTCCTTTAACACAGTCATTGTTATTATAACGTGTTAAACATGGTAATTTAAACAAATGGAACTTCTCTTGTAGGAATATAAACATTTATTGAATACTTTAAACATTACTATAACAAAAAAAATCACATAGCATTTAAGGCTCATATACTGAATTTGATTAACCACTTTAACAGTTTATATATCTTTTAATTGCTTTACAGTTTAAACTTCATCTTTTTAACCTTTCTCTAAACAAAACCAATGAATCTATCAAAGGTCACAAAACACATTTTAAAACTTATTTAAGTCATTAATACAATACAACAGTTCTTTAAAGCTGCAGCATGTAACTTTTATTAATTTTTTTACATATTTGTTGAAACTGTCACCGTGTCATGACAGCATGGGATGAGACAGATGATCTGTGGAAAAAAAGTCCATCTCCTCCAACAATGGCAGATAACCCTCCTCCTGGCTCTGATTGGTTGTTTTTGGTCGAAGAGGTGCATCTCTTCAGCTCTTCAACTCCCTGTGTAGTGTAATAAAATTATGATTACTTTATTTTAACATTAACAGCTTAATTAAAAGTTTGGTGGTGACAAGCACCACTGGTGCCTATATCCAGCAGTCACTGTGCGAAAGGTGGGGAACACCCTGGACAGGTAAAGTTATGGACAAAAGCAGTTTTTTTTTTTTTGTTTAATTTAAACATTTAAACTTCTTCTCCTTTTGGCTTTTCCGTCTTCAGGGGTCTCCACAGCGAGTCATCCTCCTCCATCTCTGTCCTCTGGATCCTCTGTCCTCACTCCAACTACCTCCATGTCCTCTCTAACTGCATCCATATATCTCCTCTTTGGTTTTTTTCCTGGCAGATGCATTTCTAACATCCTTCTACCAATATACCCACTGTCCCTCCTCTGGACATGTCCAAACCACTGTCCCTCCTCTGGACATGTCCAAACCACTGTCCCTCCTCTGGACATGTCCAAACCATCTCAGTCTGGTTTCTCTAACTTTATCTCCCAGTTGTTCAACCTGTGCTGTACCTCTGATGATCTCATTCGTAATCTTATCCATCCTTGTCACTCCTAAGGAGAACCTCAACATCTTCATGTCTGCCACTTCCAGTTCTTTCTCCTATCTTGTTTTATATTCCACGGTCTTCAAACCATAGCTCGTCTCACCACTGTCTTCTAAACTTTTCCTTTCAATTCAATTCAGTTTATTCATATAGCACCAAGTCACAACAGGAGTCGTCTCAGGACGCTTTTACAAAAGCATTCACATACATTACAAAAGCCAATTGTACAAGCAGCTCTACGTCTGTGTCAAACTGCTCCCACCATGTTTGGTAGATTGTTTTGGATCATCAGCTCTATAGCTTTCATTCTCCACACTATTTCCATTCTTCTTGTTCCAGTTAACTTTCATTACATCTGATCAAACATCCTTTTTATAGTTGTGCGTGCTTTCTTAATGATCATCTTCAAAGGTTCTTCAGATGTACAGTTCTTAAGATCTTCGTATAAAACAAGACTGCACGATGACATATTTTATAAACTTACAATATTGCATGGGAGTTTTATTTTAAATCAAAAACAAAGTGTGATTGTCTAATTAATATCCATCCATCCATCCATCCATTATCTTTACCCCCTAATTAATATCCATTCATCCATCCATCCATTATCTTTACCCCCTAATTAATATCCATTAATGTTAATTTCGCCAGATCAAAACTCAATCTCTCTTTTATTAAAATGATGAAACAGGACCACTATGCAAGTTCTGTAATCTTTCTCAAAGGCCACTTTTAATGTCTTATTCAAACAATAATTGTCCTCTTTTGTCATGATCACGTCCTCTGTCCCTTGCCTCGCTCACAGACCCTCATGTCATGTTTTTGCTCCTTCATGTCATGTTTTCTGCTGTTCAGTCTACGTCTGCGTGTTCTACCACGCCCACTCTGCACTCACAGCCTAATCACCACTACACTACCCTACATCTGTTGCCCTCAATACTTAAGATCCACTCTCGCTCTGATTCCCTGCCAGATTATAATATCATTCTCGGGTTATTGATATCCAGCTGTTTTGTTCATGCTCATGTCTTGTTTGATCTTCTCGTCTCGACCTCACACCTACTTTTTGGAAACCTCAACCTGCCTGCTCCCCGCTTACTCTTGGGTTGCGTCTCTGATCTTGTTACTAATTACTCCTTCTGGACTATGGGCCTCAAATGACAGATTATCCCTTTGGATTTGTTCTTGGACTTCTGACTCCCTGTGCATGACCCCTGCTTCGCCCTTTGGGCCACGACCCTGAATTGCCCCACTGTCCACAGCATTAAAGGCCTCCCTCTGCAGCTAATTTCCCTCCACTGGTGGTGACGTGGGCAGCACGGTGGCACAACTGGTAGAGCTGCTGCCTCTCAGTGAGCAGGTCCTTGGTTCAAACCCCGGTCCAGGGGCCTTTCTGGGTGGAGTTTGCATGTTCTCTTCGTGCATGCGTGGGTTTTCTCCGGGTACTCCGTTTTCCTCCCACAGACCAAAAACATGCATGTTAGGCTGATTGGTAACTCTAAATTGTCCCTTGGTGTGAGTGAGAGAGTGAATGGTTGTTTGTCTCGTTTGTCTCTATGTGTCCCTGTGATGGACTTGCGACCCGTCCAGGGTGTACCCCGCCCCTCGCACAGTGATTGCTGGACATGGGCACCAGCGACCCCCGTGACCCAAAATGGAATAAGCGGGTAAAGATAATGGATGGATGGTGGTGATGTCATCACTTCAAGCTTCGACAGGTGACTCTTACCCCACCTGCCTGTGAAGATGTGTTCCCGTAGCTGGATCCTGACTTCCACCTACGGCTGCAAAATCAAAGAGTTTTCTTGTTTTTATACTGTTGTCCATTTGAATTCTGAATCCAAAAACCTGGTTCCTGACATCTCTTTGACCTTTGCTGACACCCTTTTGTCACAAATCACTCCTGAAACTTTTCCCCATCCACTCCATCCTGTCTGGACTCTCCTCTTAACCTCTTTAACACATTCCCCTTTTTCCTGGACAGTGGACCCCAAGTTCTTGAAGTCCTGCACCTTTGAGTCCTCTGCTCCTTGTAGCCTCAATGTTCCACCTGTCTCCCTCTCATTCACACACATGGACTCTGTCTTACTACAGCTGATTTTCATTCCTCCTCTTTCAAGTTCATACCTTCACCTCTCCAAGTTCTCTTTCACCTGTTCTCACCACAGATCACAAGGTCATATGCAAACATCACAGTCCAGAGGGATTTCTGTCTGACCTCATCTGTTTGTCGGTCCATCACCAGAGCAAACAAGGAGGGGCTAAGAGCTGATCCTTGATGCAATCTCACCTCCACCTTGAAGCTATCTGTCACTCCTATTGCACATCTCACCACTATCCTGCTGTCCTCACACATGTCCTGTACCAGTCTAACATGTCCTGCTGTCCTCATACATGTCTTGTACCAGTCTAACATGTCTTGCTGTCCTCATACATGTCCTGTACCAGTCTAACATGTCCTGCTGTCCTCATACATGTCCTGTACCAGTCTAAGATACGTCTCTGCCACTCCAGATTTCCTGATGCAACACCACACCTCCTCCCTCAGCACCCTGTCATGTTCTTTATTCTAAATCTACAAAGACAAGTGATGTTCTTCTTTCTAAAGCAAACATGGCATCTGTGGTGCTTTTTCTCAGCATGAAACCGTACTGCTGCTCACAAGTAGTCACCTCTTGTCTAAGTCTTGCTTCCACAACTCTCTCCAAGATCTTCATTGTGTGACTCATCAACTTAATTCCCCTATAATCTCTACAACTCTGTACATTCCCCTTGTTCTTAAAAATGGACAGCAGCACACTTCTTTTCCATTCCTATGATATTTTCCCACCCTTAAATATGCCATTGAATATTCGAGTCAAAAACGTCACTGCCATCTCTCCAAGACATTTCCAAACCTCCACTGGTATGTTATCAGGTCCTACTGCATACCTTTTCTTCATTCTTTTGAGAGCTTTCTGGACGTCACCCTCACTAATCTTTCCCAGTCCCTGGTCTACAGTTTCTATGACCTCTACCTTTCTTTCTCTTTTATGCTTTTCATTCATTAGCTCCTCAAAGTACTCCTTCCATCTTCCCGTCATGGTCACCTCATTTGTTAGAAACATTACCATTCCTATATTTCACAAGCCTAACCTGCTGCACATCCTTTCCAGCCTGATCCCTCTGTCTTGAAAATCGGTAAAGTCCTTCTTGCTCTCTTTAGTGTCCAGCCTCCCATGCAACTCATCATACACCTTCTGCTTTGCCTTAGCCACCTCCCTCTTTGCTTAATGTTGCATCTCCTTATATTCCTGTAGGAATAAATCTTCTCTTCAGTCCTCTCTAAACCCCTTTCTGTGAATAACTGTCAGGGGGAGTTGGTTTATGGATGTTTATCACTGCCAGTGTGAAAAGTAATGTTACCATGGTCAGAGTTGTTTTCTCTCAGAGAAAAGCCTGCAGACACCTGACGTCTCCAGTGTACTCCTGCTTACGTCCGTTCATGCGTACGTACACATGTACTGTACGCAGAGAGTTCAGACTTCGTACTTAAGCTTCACCCTGAGCAGCTGCAGAGCAGCTTCACAGACAAGGGGCGTTTACCTTCGGGACAAATTGAGGTCGCCGAATGGTCACTTACTGACACGCCTACTGGATTGATTGACAGGTCGGAAAAAAAAAAAAACAAGCGCTGGCAGCCTCAGCCGCAGCGGTGTTCTGTGTTTATACAGGTCTTTCTCAAAAAATTAGCATATTGTGATAAAGGTCATTATTTTCCATAATGTAATGATAAAAATGAAACTTTCATATATTTCAGATTCATCGCAGAACAACTGAAATATTTCAGGTCTTTAATTGTTTTAAAACTGATGATTATGGCATACAGCTCATGAAAACCCAAAATGCCTGTCCCAAAAAATTAGCATAT
>NC_056502.1:34259851-34269657 GCF_014905685.2 Nematolebias whitei | reverse complement strand
TTTGGTTGGTTGGTTTTGGTTGTCAGCAGCAAACTGGTTGATCCACTCTGAGAAGGTGCTATTTAAGAGACTGAGCTGAAAACAGCACCTCAGACTGAGGAAGTCTCTTGGATGAGAGACGAAACGTTTCTAGATTTTTTTGCTTTGTTTTGTTTTTTGCTTTTTTGAATGTCCAGAGGACCAGATTGAACTTTTTTGGATTTTTCTACCTGGATTATTGAGCATGCATCAGGATAGTAGGATAATTATTTATCCAACAATAACTTCCTGCACTTCATTATTTCACCACCAGGTTTCCTTATCATCCATTCTCTGTCCAGATGACACACCAAGCATCTTCCTACCTGTCTCTCTAATTACTGTTGCTGTAGTAGCCCAGTCATTTGGAAGCTCTTTCTTACCACCCAGAGCCTTTAACAGCTCCTCTCTGAATTTCTTACATTCTTCTTTCCTCAGCTTCCACTATTTGGTCTTTTCTGATTTTACTCTCTTTCTCTTCTTCACAACAGTTATTCTACACACAACCATCGGATGCTCATGCTCTCCCCTGCCACAACCTTACAGGCTCCAATCTCCCTCAGGTTTCCTCTTCTACACAGAATGTAGTTGACCTGTGTACTCCTTCCTCCACTGTTATAGGTCACTCTATGTTCCTCTCTCTTTTGGAAATAGGTGATGTGTTAGGATAATTCAATATTATCCTTGTAGCTCATTAAATAAATATGCCACACAGGAGAGGTAGATAATTTTCTTTCTTCCCAGGTTTAATCTTGCAAGATGGAGCAGTGTTGAAAATACAAGCATCAAGATGTTCACATGATGCTCTGTCCCAAGTCTGCTCACCGATAGACTAAAAGAGCGTCTTTTTATATTTGTTATCAGACAAAGGCAAGGTCAGACGACTCCTGCAGCCTATTTCTTAGGTTTGAGCTTTCTCTGCAGCACTCTGATCCAGACAAAACAACTCTTTAACACACACATGGTAACATGAGTTATAACTATTTGATGTCAGTAAGTGAAAAACATCTGTGACCTTTCACATCTCCATCATGTTGACTATAGCCATTTCCATTCTTTTGGCAAAATCCACCATCACTTCCTGGTTTCTTTCCTTGACACCAAACCTACCCATCACTTCCTCATCCCCTCTGTTTCCTTCACCAACATGTCCACTCAGGTCTGTTCCGATCATCACTCTCTCCTCTCTAGGAATACTCTCCATCACTTCATCCAGATCTTTCCAAAATGTATCTTTCTCCTTCACATCACATCCAACCTGTGGAGCATAACCACTGACAACGTTTAGCATCAGACCTTCTACTTCTTCCTTCAGGCACATCACCCTATCTGACTCTCTTCACCTCTACTACATTCTTTGCCAACTCTTCCTTCAGGACCATCCCTACTCCAGTTCTCTTTCTATCCACACCATGATAAAACAGTTTAAACTGTGCTCCAACGCTCTGAGCCTTGCTGCCCTTCCACTTGGTCTCTTGGACACATAAAACATCTACCTTCCTTCTCTGCATCATGTCAGCCAACTCTACCTTTGCCTGTCATTGTCCCCACATTTAGAGTTGCCACCCTCAGTCCTACATTCTTGACTTTCCTCTTCTCCCTCCATCTCCTGACACGTTTCCTTCCTCGTGGTCTTCAACTAACAGTAGCACAATTTCTGTTTGTCAACAGCAGTGGCCATCATTGTTAACCCGCCCGGGCCTCGACCGATGCGGTATGGTGTCACTTAGATGAACTCGTATATTAGTTTTGGCAAAAGTGTTTTACGTCGGATGCCCTTCCTGACACAACCCTCACCATTTACCAGATCTTGGGACCTGCACAAGACATACACTGGCTTGTGCTCCCTAATCGCTGGTTTACTTTTTTTTTTTTTTTACTGGTTTACATATTTTACTCATTATAACTAAATGTTATTTTAATTCAGACTTTTTTGTGTGAATGATTTGTATAACATTTAACTTTTAATAACAACGTAAACCTATTTCTTTGAATGTTTTTAATCAATAGGCCAAAAAGCAGAAATCTCAATATAACATGACATATAAAGACGAGAAAAGCCACCGTCCAACATAGATAAAACATAAATTTGTCACTTCTGTTGCAACAAAATATTAATGTAAACGGCAGAAAAGTCCACAAAGCGTCTGCTGTTTACCACGCAGGTGATTTTAGTGTTGTTTATGATCATAAATAAGCATTTAAAAAAAAAACTGCTCATTTATTTTGCTACGCACACACCTCACAGGTCTTGTTTCAGAAAAGAAAAGCACCTGTGCAGCAGAACAAACTATTTATTGATTGTTAGGCCTCCTTGTGTAACCCCACAGCTGAAATGAGCCAATCGACAGCTCTTTCTCCTTCACCTCCTACCTGACAGGAAATTTAGGTCTGAGTCGAAGTGTGTGGGTGTGAACGAATGAGAGACTCGAGGCTTCCCTTCATAAGCAGCTCTGAAAAAACAAACCATTTGTCATGCTGTGATTTTATAATAATTTCCACATGCTGTCGAGATTTTAACAGCCAAAACATTATGTCTAATTTTCAGGTTTACATTGCTGCATATATGATTAGATCTCCAATGGTTTTTCTTCTCCTTCTGAACCCAGTGGACGTGATTTAAGAGAACTGTAATGCAGTGGGTTTAAGCGGTTCGTCACAGTGAGCCCATGGTAGCATTAAAGCCCCCCTCCTGACCCCCTCAGGCAGAGAACTGGCCCTCTCTGATAATATTTTCACAAGCTGTGAATTATAAGTGTTTAAAAGGGCACCAATTTCAGCCGAGAGCTGCTCAGCATCAGTAAACCACAGAATCTGGACGGAGGGCCCGAGTTGAAAACCTTCAGTAGAACTATTATTTTTACAATGTATCTTCTGGTAACTAACTACACCATGGAAAATAAAACAGAGTCAATGAGAGGATGGGCTGAGGGATGAATTACAACATCTTTAATCAAATTTAAACCATGGACACCGTCTAACGTACAGTATGTGCCCAGTGCTTCACATCAGAGCCTGAAAACAGTGAAGGAAGTTCTCTTGAGTTGTTTAAAGGCACAATACAGAGGGATTTCTAAAAATAAAAGAAATAAAAGAAATGGATTAATATTAGATTGTAATATACATAGTATAATGATTTATATGATACATGATTTTTAATGAATTATTTTATTTTTTATTCTTTTGGCTGCTCCTTTCCTCAGGGGTCGCCACAACGAACTCTCACACAAAGACGTGGAAATTGGCTTTACGCCGGATGCCCTTCCTGATGCAACCACAGTGTCAAACTCAGGAGACCCAGAGAGTGCGAGACCGAGACGACACAAGACTCCAAGAGCTAAAGTTAAACAGTGTTTATTATTTACAGTGGAATATGAACAACAGCTTGTTTCTCCACATGAACCCTGGAAGGCAAGGATAGACGTCAGGTAGGTGTTCACAGCGAGGGGGGAGATTAGTTTTGATTCCAGTTCTTACAGGTTTGGTTGAAGGAGATAGTTTCCTGGTCCTGTGGTCGGTGGAGAGGAACACAGGCAAGTGGTTGGAGGGCGAGGAGACTCAGGAGGCAACAAAGGTACAAGACAACCAGACACGGAGGAGCATGAGGAGATCAGGTACTTTAGTACACAAAACAGAGCAAGAGTTAGAGAAGACCCACTTATGTTAACCAGGCTAGAAGCATACTACCATGAGGAAGGCAATATTCACCAGCAGAGAGTAGAGCTTGACTGTAGCCTTATGTAGAGCTGGATCCTTGAGGGTGAGACGACGTGCAGGTGTTGATCATTAGCCATCTTGGGTCCAGGAGCTGCAGAAGGTCATACTCTCACACACAGACCACCGAGCTACCACAGCCCTCTGTGTGGAGCAGAGAGCTACCGACTACATCAACAAAGTCCATGCTCAATAATCCAGGTATACAATCCAACATTTTTCAGTCAGATCATCTGGACAGTTTCTTTTTTTTGTGCTGAAACGTTTTGCCTTCGGTCCAGAAGGCTTCATCAGTCAAGGAAACAACAAAACTGATTATTCCCCCAACAGCTTACTCCAAAGTGGAACAAACCAGTTCTGCTTGTGATAAGATGGTCTCTTTGGTACGCCCCACTCCTCCATTGCTGGCCCTCTTCCTTGTTGACAGTCTTGTCAAACTGGTTGAAAACAACAACAAAGTCCATGCTCAATAATCCAGGTATAAAATCCAACAGATCCAGACCATCCATTTTGTGAGAAGCATAACTTATTAATTATGCAACGTACCATCTTCCATTTTGTTGTGTGGCTGCATCTATGCATAAGAAATGTCACCACAAAAAAATGTGGTGCCACGTAAAAATCCAAGATGGCCACCACCGTATAGATATGTAAACCGACCACTGACCACCCTTATCATTTAAGGAAACTATGCTTTCTACTTGTAGTTTTATTATTGCATAAACGTATAGATTTCTCAAAATAATTGGGATGGTCACATTTTTATACAGCATGTATGTATATATATATATATATATATATATATATATATATATATATATATATAGGCCCTGACATGACTTTTCTTAAAGTTTACTGTTGTATAAATAAAATGAAACTGAACATTTCTATTTTTGCAGTCAAATGCATCATCCCTTTCAGGTTTGAAGCTGTTAACAATACACTTTTAATTAAACATTTCTCCATACCGTGGCGTTGTACTTTTTAATCTTTATCAATGTTTTTGACAGGGGCAGTAAAAGATTGTTGGTGTAAATGTTGAGCCCTCCTGTTCTCTGTAATCCAACAAATTCAGTTAAAAACAACCTCTAATGTGAAGCTACGGGACTCCAAATAAAACAACGTCCACTTACCTTCACTTCAGTTTGTTACAGTCAAATAATAATTATTACAAATAATAATCTGTGATATTATTGAGTGAATTATGTCACCACAGTTATGATGGTATTTTCAAACAACTCTCTAAACATCTCCTAATTCTTTCAGCTCACATTCCTACCTGCCCACCTGCCCATCTATCTTTCTAGTTTCCACTTCCTCTCGTCCGACTTGTTTTCTTTGGCTTGGCACTGAGGGGCTGGATGTGTCACCTCATCACAGCAGAGCTTTGTTTTGTTTGGAGGCTGCTTTAGGATGTCTGGTAATCGGATTTAAAACCCTCAACCTGGATTTGGCAGCTCCATTCAAACGCTGCTGCTCCTGAAGTTCTTGAGTAAGCCGGACCTCCTGGAATCGGTCCTGTGGTGTCCAACGGTGCCACTTTCAGTTTTTCTCGACTGTGAAAACAAATTAAACATCGAGCAAAAACACCGAGATGATTGTACATACATAAATCTGCTCTTTGTGTTCAAACCTCCAAAAGCAATATGAAATCACGATTCATAAATGTTAATTAAACACTTAAATGTATTGATACATTTTGCACCAGCAGATGTTTTTGTTTGCAGCTTTGATCCTGCTTGTTTCAAGTGGATTATATATATATTTTTATTTTAATCGGAGTCAAAAGTGATATTTTAAACGGTCACAGTAAGATGTGGGTTTTTAAGATTTCCTGAAATTAAAGGAGAGCTTGACTCCAAATCACTGTTGTCCTGCAGATCTCAGGGAGCGCCTCTGTGGACGTAATGAAAGCCTTTTGAGTCTCAAAAAGTCTGACAAGTGTCCTCAGTCAGGGCCAGAAAAAGACTTCATGTCCTCAGCTGAAGTTCAGTGAACGTCAGCAGGAGATGAACAAACTTCAGAGCTCCTCTTTACAGTCTCTTAGCTACATCAGCCACTATAAGAGAAAAAGAGCCAAATTAAACACTAAATCACGAGCCAGTTTGGGCTCATTCGTTAAATAAAAATGTCTTCCTTTCTAAATATTTGTGTCCTTGTGTGCACAAGATGTGAAAGCAGGCCTATATCTTTTTTTGAAAACTAAACCAGGTTTGTTTTCCAGTTTGAAACATTAACCTTAGTTTAATGATGAGACCTGATCAAGTTTGTTTCAGCTAAAAATAAACAAGGAACAAGAAAAACACAATAAAAATAGAGCAATTTTTTTTTTTTTTTTTTTTTTGCTTTATCTTTGGCATTCTCTTCAACAAGTGTTTTTCTGTTTTTTAGTACAAATCCATTGAAAACATCTAACTGTATGTGGAGAACGTGTGTTAAATATGTTACCTTCGTTCTCCGTGTTATTACCTGCATACATCTCTTCTGTTAGACCACATGGAAGTGGTAAACTGTCAGTATCTTACCTGCTGTAGGTAACACTTTGAAGTATGTCAGCTTGATGATTTTAGTTCTGCCTGTGTCAAGAACAAAGTGAATCACTGTCATTTTAAAAGAACTAACCTCAAAAAAATATAAAAACGAAGCATTTGTGATTGTTATTTTCAAATCTCCAGGCCATTATCAGTCATAATTATGTTTTTCCCCAGACATATGGATATATCCTGTCAGAGGCTGAACCATGTGTGCTCCAGCTGCTTCTGATGGCACTTTCAAACTAACCATAATGGTAATAACAGCATAATGTAAAACTGTCTTTCCTTAATTAACCAGATTAAAACCCAATGAGCTCCAGATCTATTTACAAGGAGGACCAAGTGAAGTCAGCAGCTCACAACGTTAAAGTGTTCCACAAGTCACAAACTAATGGAAACGGGCAATTGTTTGTACAAAACTGTCAGTGATGTCATGTTTGTAAATTACCATCACTTCTGGACTATAAGCTGCTACTTTCTTCACAGACTTTGAACCTCGCGGCTGATACAATGCTGCAGTTCATTTATGGATTTTACTTTTTTTGACGAGTTAACGAGCTTCATGCCGCCAAAACATTTAGCCTCGTCACACCCGGGTGCTAAAATAGCTGCCCAGTACACATCTCTCTTGGGCCGTGGATCCTCGTGACTCAGTGAGACTACTTGTATAAATAAAGGTAAAAAAATATCAGACCAATGAAATAACCGAACAGGTCACAGTGGACCAATGAAACTTCGAATTACCGCACTCGCACTAAGTTCTTCAGATCAGTTCTTTTGTGCTTCGTGCACACACCCTCATCATGGAAAATACACCAAGAAATGCAGATGATGCAGCTTTCAAATTAAAGGTGATCGATCTGGCTGTCGAAGAAGGAAATAGAGCTGCTGCATGTGAGCTTGGTGTCAATAAATCGATGGTGAAACTTTGGAGATGACAGAATGGAAAACTGAATCAATGCAAAAAGACAACAAAAGCTTTCAGAGGTAAAAAAAAATAATAATAAAAAAAGCAGATGGCATGAACTTGAAAACTTTCTTGAAGACTGGGTGAACATACAAAGAGCAGACGACCGAGGTGCTTCCACCGTGCAGATCTGACTGAAAGCCAAAACAATCACCACCGAAAACAAGACTGAAGGTTTTAGAGGTGGACCGTCATGGTGTCTCAGATTTATGAGATGATAAAGCATGACAGAACATAGTGACTTTTCCTGGTAGGCCACTGTATTTATTCATTTATTTTTTTTACACAGCCGTGTTACAGGCACTGTTCAGAAAAAAATAAAATAAAATTAATGTATGTATTTGTGTATTTTACCAGTACGTATTTAATAAAAAGTTTTAAAAAATCTTTCTGTGTGAATATCTCATGTTACAACGTGGACACCCGTGGCTTTTAGACGAGCACAGCCTATATATGTACTTTTATTTAGTGGGTGCAGCTTATTTTTAGGGTGTGCTTAGAAGGAATGTATGTTGCCCAGCGTCTCTCATGCCATGGTGGTAAACAAAGATTGCCTCATGTTGAAAAATGATGGAGTTATATTTGTTTTGGCCAAACCTTAAAAAAGCAAACATGTAAAATATGATCAGATTACCTGCGCACTCTGTCACTGGTCTGAACGTTGTGATTCTCAGTGACTAACGCATAAGGTTTATCTCAATATTAACACCTAGAGACAATTACCAATCAGTTTAACATGTTTTTGGTTTGTGGGAGGAAACCGGAGTACCAGGAGAAAACCCATGCGTGCACGGAGACAACATGATGATGATGCATGTTTAACTGGCAACCCTGTGTCCCGTTGACTTAGATTTGAATACCAAACCTTTCAGGTTCTGCTTTGGATTTTAATTTGACATAAATGCTTTGATTTCAAAATGCCGGTGATCTCTTTTGATTGACACCTCTTTTGAACAACTGGGTCGATCTATGGTCTCTCCACAGCCAGTCGTTTCCAGCGAGCGTCGTGTCATCTGAAAGGACACACAAACATTCTTTTTCATACAGATCAGACAATCAGCTGTTGTTTGTTTACGTTATTTAGATGAAAAATTATTTTAAAACAGCAAGAAAACAACTCACTGATGTATTTCAGCTTTTTGTGATTTTCTCACTGTTCATGCACAACCTCATGTTTATCTTTCCCTTAGCAAAAAGTAGTACATTTGAAGTTCATTTTTGCAAGTATACTTCAAGTTAAGTATATCAAGTATACACACCATACTTGTAGTGTACTAGGAAGTATACTGATTTAACACTTGTTTGGACTAAATTGGGACATTTTAATACTATTTTTTAAGTATATCAAATAAAGTTTATAAAAAGTAAACTTCAAATACACTTCCTCATGTTTAGTGTAAAATAAGTATACTTGTAGTACACTTAAATAAATTGCTTTTTGCTAAGGGTTGTGCTGATTCTTTCTTCCTGTCAGGCAACAGTGCTAACCACTAATCCATCATGCTGCCAAATAATGATAATAACAACAACAAATGAAAGGACAGACCGTTTCTGCAAAGGTGATGTTTGTGTATAAAATAATTTTCCAGCTGGCACAACTGTGATCTAAGGTGTGATCTCTCTCTCCCTCCCTCTGTGTGTGTGTGTGTGTGTGTGTGTGTGTGTGTGTGTGTGTGTGTGTCATGGCAGCATAGGATGACATTCTTTAGCTTCCACGTGTCTCCTCTGTTTCATCCATCTTCTGTCAGAAACATCAGCTCTGTCTCTGGAGGGAGTATGGCTAGTCATAGGAGAACAGCCGGAAAGTTCGAAGGAGCACAGAGGAGGGCAGGAGGAACATTTGGAAAGGGGAAGGGGTGGGGTGGGGGACAAGAAAGAAAGAAGATGAGCAAACTCTTCCCAGAACAGTCATGACCGTCATGGTTCTGGGTAACAAACTGTCTGTGATGATGTTTCCATTTGTGGGCTTTGTCTGATGTCTTCTTTACTTCTTCATATCGTTTAAGATTTTCATGCTGTTTTTTTTTTTTGTTTATCTGCGTCTCCCTCTTACTTTCATGTTTGAGCTTTTTTTGTTTATATCAGGAGTCTGCAGGTTTCAGCGCTCTGATTAAACCTTGCTCTCTGTTCGGTGTTCAGTCAGTCTTTATCAGTTCTTCTCACTTTGGATGTTGGTCAGGTCCATGTTTGCCACACTTTAGCAAACATCTCTTTAATAAAGTTACTGACTTCAACAGATATCTTTCTATCTTCACCACCTGCGTTCAGAACCTTGATGTGTTTGAATCATTTGCACTGATTTTCTGACTAAATCAGGCAGCAGAAAACAACAGCTGAAACTGAAATGATTTCATCTATTATTGCAGACTAAAACAACACCATTACTCAAACAAGCACACACATATCTGTATATATATATATATATATATATATATGTGTATATATATGTGTGTATATATATGTATGTATATATATATATATGTATGTGTGTATATATATATATATATATATATATATATATATGTGTGTGTGTGTATATATATATATATATATATATATATATATATATATAT
>NC_056502.1:34245617-34256851 GCF_014905685.2 Nematolebias whitei | reverse complement strand
CGTACTAGATGGTAAGCATTACGGAGGTCTAATTTGGTAAAAAATAATTGCGTCCTGTATCTGCTCATACATAGAGTCCATGAGGGGTAGGGGGTATTTGTTCTTAACAGTTATTTGGTTTAGCCCTCTGAAATCAATACATGGTCGCAGTGTCTTGTCCTTCTTGGCCACAAAGAAAAACCCGGCTCCCACTGGGGACGTGGACGGGCGAATGATACCAGATTTTAATGAATCGTTGATGTACTGTGTCATCGACTCCCTCTCAGGGCCCGACAAGTTATATAACCTGCTGGAAGGTAGTGGAGCACCCGGAAGGAGGTCAATGGCACAGTCATAAGGTCTGTGAGGTGGTAAAGATAAGGCTTGCCGTTTACTGAATACGGGAGCCAGAGAATGATATATTTCAGGTACTTTAGATAGGTCAATTACCTCCTGAGATTGGATATGGGAAGCACCAGGAGTAATGGCTGACCGTAAACAATTTACAGAGCACGAGTCCCCCCATCTCTCAATTCTATTCTCAGTCCAATTAATGAGTGGGTTATGTTGCAACAACCATGGGTAACCCAAAATTAGCTGAGACTTAGGAGAGTTGAAAACGAAAAATTCACCCACCTCACAATGGTTCCCAGAAACCACAAATTCAACTTTATTAGTCTTACAGCAGATGGAGGAAATCTTTTGCCCAGTAAGTGCAGCCACAGGAGACAACTCTGTTGTGGGGATCTGTAGCTCTTCCACCAAGTTTCGGCTGATTAGGTTCTGTTCTGCCCCAGAGTCAATCAGAGGCTGAATGGGAAAATTAGTGGTTTTAATGCACAAGATAGTTGGTAAACAAAGGTTCCTTTTAGGAGAAAATGAAGAACTACCCACCAGTATCTCCCGTTCTACTGGTGGGCTTTCCCTTTTAACTCACATTGTAGTAAAAAACCACAGCATTTGCTGGCGTTACCTTCAAAACATTCAGATGGTCTGATGTCAGGTTCTCGGAGAGTTGTCGGACCAAAATGGACAGGTACCGGTGGGGGTGGCTGGCTTGGCGTAACGAGCGTTGGTAGGAGGGTTGAAAGCTTTTGCTCAATTGACTGGATCATTCCTCCGAGCTGTTGGAGGTTATTCTGTACAGTTTGTTGTTGAGACAAAACAGTTTGGAGGGTTAAAAATGTTGCTCAATACGTCTGTCTTGGGCTAGGATAGACTGCTGAAACTGTCCCTGTTCGGTCTTGCCTTGGGGGTCAGTTTGGCCGGAACATTCTGTCATGTTTGTAGTATGTTTTGACCCCAAGTGGCAGACCAGACAGAAAACAGAAACAGAGTTATCAAAAAATAATCTCTTTATTTACAGGTGCGGGGCTGTTGAGGGAGAAGAGGACAATGGTGAGTAATGGATTTGTAAAGTTGAACCTCTTAAAGGAAATGATAGTAATTTTTTCTCTTACTGAAAAAACAAGTCCTTGTTGTGGCAGAGTCCGTGAGGGGAGAAGAGTCCTTGGTTCAACTGGAGGTTCCTGGACGAGAGGCGAGGATCGTTGGAGAGAGGATCAGGTTAGTAGAAGTTCCTTTTCCTGGTAGTGGTTTTCAAGCTTGGTTTCCTTGAAGAGACACGGATCCCAGTGAATGAGCATCCACGAAACACGAAGGCCTAAGGAGGCTGAGTGGAGTCCAAGGCTAGGGAGTCACAGTGGCTTGGTAATGTTCCGGCACCGAAGGAGTGTCTGGCTGAGGCTTTTAAGCTCCTCCAGCATCGTCCCTCAGAATCAGGTGCAGGTGTGTGGTGGTTGATTGTGGAAACTGCTGCTGCTGTGAAAGAGAGAAAGTGTGGCAGACAGAAACAGAAATCCTACAGAGGCCACCTAACCGGAAACCCTCCGCCCCCTGGCTGCACCGAGAAATTCTGTCCATAAAAGTTATGAACAGAGTCGTGACAATGGGCAGCCCTGGCGGAGTCCAACTCCAACTATGAAGGTGTCTGAGTTACTACTGGCAATGCAAACCAAATTCTAGCACCGCTTGTATAGGGACCGAACATCCTGTAACAATGGCCTCCAATCCCATTCTCACGGAGGACCCCACACAGTGTACCCCGAGGAACACAGTGGAATGCCTTCTCCAAGCCTACAAAACACATGTAGACTGGATGGGCAAACTCCCATGACCCCTCGAGGACCCTAGTGAGGGTAAAGAGCTGGTCCAGTGTTCCATGGCCAGGACAGAACCCGCATTGTTGTTCCTGGATCTGAGGTTGGCCCAACAATCGGGCTCGCTTCTCAAATACACCGAACAAACCTTACCAGGAAGGCTAAGGGGAGTGATGCCCCTGTAATTCTGATTATCTCATGCTGCTATATTCATTCATACCTGTCTCCTCATCACAGACCCATGTTTGGGCTGCTGTTGTTACGTCGTATTGTTTTTCATTATTGGTGTTTAGCATATATCTTAGATCCTTATATACTGTTTCTTTTTATACTTTATACTTTTGCTATTTTTGGGTGTAACTGGGACCTTGAGTATATAATTTTGTTACACCTCATGTACCACATGTGATGAAAATGACTAAACTTGAACTCATGTTCAGGCTGCTGTTTAATACACTGTATTATATTATATTATTGTTTAGCGTATATCTTGGATCTTTGTATACTGTTTTTTTTTATACTTTTTACTGTATTTTTGCTATTGCTGGGGGACCTTGAGTACACAATTTTGTTTCGCCTCATGCACTACATGTGATGCAAATGACAATAAAGTCACCTTGAACCTTGAAACAGGAGTCCCACAGGGAATTGTTTTAAACCCCTTTGATTTTAGCCAAGAAAACTAAGCTGGTCAGCATCCTGTTTTAAAATTTCGGGACTATTAAACTGGAGGGGAGATATTCATGGATAATCCTACACTTAAAAACCTTTAAGCTTATGTCAAAAATATTTCAAAAATAACAATTATTCGTGTTAAACTATATTTTTCTAATATATGGGGCTTCCTTGCCATCATTTTTAGATTCACATCTCTTACACATGTCAGTTGGAGCTGTTGTTCCAGACAGAAACAGGCTCTTGACCACCTGTAAAGTTTACTACTAAATCAGCAGCAATAACAAACATGAGTTAAATTTCGTGCTTTGGTCTTTGAGCTGATTTGTGGTTTAGGCGACATACCTGCAATTAGTCGGCCCCTGGAGGCCTCGGCCAAACGTGATGTAGCTGACAGTTCTAAAAGCAGGCAAAGGGAATTTCAAGTGTTGTTAAAACCACCACACAAATATATTTCAAGAACTCCAACTATTAATCTAACACTGTGACATGTCAGAACCCAGGGAAATGAACACACAAGGTGGGATTCGGTTAACGCTCTTATTATGACAGGTTAACATTGTAAAGGAGTGTATTTTCAGACCAAATCACAATAATTTGTTAATCCAAGAAAATATATTTTGGCAGTTAAATCAAAGCAGAAATCAAGTGAGCTCAAAAAAGAAAAGGCAGTGTTGTCAGACAAGATGGACACAATGTGCGAACTGAGGCAAAAGTTAAGGAAAAAGCAGCTCACTGAAAAACTCCAGCCTTTAAGAAAAGCCTTGAAAATACTCCAGCAGTACTTCACCCAATATTTCTCCTGAAGCAGACTCTGTCACTGTGAGACGAAGTTACAGCATTAAGCATTAAGCAGCATTAAGTTTCATTCAGCGGAAGCTCATTTAATTTACATTGTGATGCATAACATCATATCATAGCATATATATAGAATTATATATCATATCATATAATAACATCACAGTGAAAAAAATATAAAAAATTGTCTGACTCAAAACTATCCTGTTAGTTTTTTTAATAAATGCATTTCATTGTTTTATTAGCGTTTGTTACACTTTTTACATTTTCTTTGTATTTGCAATTGACAGCATGTAAAATCATTTAAAGTCCATCCATCCATCCATTATCTTCCGCTTATTCCGAAGTCGGGTCGCGGGGGCAGCACCTTGAACAGGGAGGCCCACACATCTTTCCACAGCCACCTCTTTCAGCTCTTCTGGGAAGATTCCAAGGTGTTCCCAGGCCAACTGGGAGACAGTCTCCCCAGCATGTCCTGGGTCTTCCCCGGGGTCTCCTCACAGTTGGACATGCCCGAAGCACCCCCCTAGGGAGGCGTCCAGGGGGCATCCTTACCAGATCCCCAAACCACCTCAACTGACTCCTTTCGACGTGGAGGAGTAGCGGTTCTACTCCGAATCTCTCCCGGAAAACTGAAATTCTCACCCTATCTCTAAGGGAGAATCCAGCTACTGTAAGGATGTTAGTTTTCTGTGGCCCGGTGTGTCTGTTTTCCTCGTGCTCCTCGTTAGTTTCCATTGTTGCCACCTGTGTCTCGTCCCAGCTGTTTGTCATCATGTCTCGTCTTCTCCTTGTATTTAAGTCTCCCTATTCTGTCTTGTCCTTTGTCGGGTCGTCTTCGTTGGGTGTGCTTCCTTGAGTCTCCTGAGTCTCTCTGTTTTCCTGGTTCCTCGAGTTCCTCGTGTCTCCCGAGTTCCCCGTGCCTCCCTCCTTGTTTATGTAAGTTTTGCTGCCCCGTCAGCATATTTATTTTGTACTTTTTATTTATCATTAAATCATATTTTTTGTATATCTGCCGAGTTGAGTCCCTGTTCTGCACTCTGGGTTCGCTGCTAACCACAAATCCTAACAGCTACCCTGCGGAGAAAACTCATTTCAACTGCCTGTATCTGCAATCTCATTCTTTTGGTCACTACCCAGAGCTCATGACCATAGGTGAGGGTAGGAATGTAGACCGACCGGTAAACAGGGAGCTTTGCCTTACAGATCAGCTCTCTCTTCACCACAACGGACTGGTACAGAGTCCGCAATACTGCACCAATCCGTCTGTCAATCTCACGCTCCATTCTTCCCTCATTCGTGAACAAAACCCCGAGATACTTGAACTCCTCCACTTGAGGCAGAACCTCACCCTCAACCTGAAGAGAGCACTCCACACCTTTTCCAGTTGAGGACCATGGCCTCAGATTTGGAAGTGCTGATTCTCATCCCAGCCACTTCACACTCGGCTGCGAACCGCTCCAGTGAGAGCTGACAATCACGGTACGATGACGCCAACAGGACCACATTATCTGCAAAGAGCAGAGATGGAATCCTGAGGCCACCGGACCGGTAACCCTCCGCCAGCTTTCTGCACTGAGAAATTCTGTCCATAAAAGTTATGAACAGAAATCAATAGACAAAAAAAAAAAAGCAAAACATCATCAAGCAGCTTTGATATTATATATGATTTATTTATATACTACACTATCTATTTAAGGTAACAGACATTAAAACACATTTTAACTGAGAGGCTTGGAACAGTAACAGACGAGTAAATGAAACAAATAAAACAAATGATGATGTTGTCAACGTCGTCCGATGACTGCCACCCTGGCTAGCTTCTGGGATGTGCTTGAATGTGTCTGGCAAATCCGAACTTCATCTTAAATATTCAGTCATAGGTTGCACAGTATAGCTGGCCCGCACTGCTGTGGGTGTAGTTGTAGGAGGGTTTAGCTCGGTTGTTGCGAATTTGTCGTTTGAGGTTTAACTTGGAAAGGCAATAATTTTCAAAGTTTTAGACGCCTTTCTTGATCTTTGAATGTCAAATTGATCTTTGAGCAGCCTCCTCCCACTCCTCAACGGCCAAACTTCAGTCAGATTATGTTTGAAGACATCCTTATAGTGAAGGTACAGTACTGCCCGCCAGAGTTGCGCTTCCCACTCGAAAGTGAGTAGAATACGTTCTTTGGTAGTTTACAGTCTTCCATTTTCTAGACGTGGTCACATCACAGTTGTTCTCTTATCAGTAGGGTCTCCATGCCGTAAGTATTTGAGCGATGAAGGGCATAGGCATTTGTGACATGATCCTGTCATTTGATGCACAAGATGGAACGTAGGCATTTCATGTGAAACACATCCAGCCTTCTAATGTCATCTTTATACAGGCACCAGGTTTCAGAGTCATATAAAAGGAGTTGCAGTACTATGGCATGGTAAACTGCGAGCTTCATCTGCATTGTGATATTGTGAGATTTCCACACATGCTGGTTTATCTTGCCAAAGGTGACAGCAGCTCCTGCTATATGCACAGGGATTTCGGATACAAAACTGAAATCCTTTCTTATCTGGCAGCCCATATAACGGAAGTTGGTGATTTCTTCCAGGTTTATCCCATCAATGGTCAGCATGTTAGCATCAGGCTCACAACATCTTGATGGCTGTTTAAGTATCTGGGTCTTGATGACACATAACTAATCCAAACTTGCAACACAATTCCTGCAAGGCATTGACATAGCTCTGTTATGTCTCCATGCTGTCTGCCATTAGGCGTACGTCATCAGCATAGAGTATATCCATGACTGAAAGGTTGGTAGTTTGGGACTTCGCTCTAAATCAGGAAAAGTCGAATACGCTGTTGTCCGTCTGCGGATTAAGCTGGATAATTCAAATAAAATTTTAACAAACAAACATCTTAATCACAATTATTAGGAACATGTCTAATCTTGGACCGGCCCTAATTCATTTCATTTCAATTCAATTCAGTTCAATTCAATTCAATTCAAAAATACTTTATTAATCCCAGATGAAAATTATATGTTGGGTAACTCATCATCCTGGTTTCATTAAAGAGTTGTTATAGATGCTGATGGCTGTGGACAGGAAGGATCTCTTGTAATGGATCTGAAGAAGCCTCTGACTGAAGATACTCTGTTGTTGTATGACAGTCTGATGAAGAGGATGCTGAGGGTTGTCTATAATGTTCTTCATTTTATGAAGAATCCTTCTTTGTACAATCATCTTCAAAGGTTCTAGAGGAGTCCCCAGAACTGAGCCAGCCTTCTTTATGAGCTTGTTGATCTTTTTTAAGTCACTTGCTCTGGTGCTGCTGCCCCAGCAGATGATGGCAGAGGAGATAGCGCTCTCTACAACAGACTTAGGTCGTTTTCACACCAGATAGTCCGGTAGACTCGGTTCGGGACCAATATTCATGACCTTTTGTTTACATTTGAGCTGGTGCGTTTGCATTCACACTGCACTGTGCAGTCGAGCCAACCTGTTGAACCAACCTGTTCCCCCACTCGCCTGTGGGGGCGCTGCACCAAGAACTACTGAAAGAAACAACACAAAAACCTCTGAAGACAGGTCTTCTTCTTCTTCTGTAAATAAAAATAAAAACGAAATGGCATCAAGTTTTAGCAGTTTTAGGAATTATATTTTCTTATTTTTCAAAAATGGACTTAGCATGAGCAGAAGATGAGAAAGAAGACCATGGAGAATATTGTTTTTCCAAACAAGGCAGCTGACGGCTCCATATAAGGTCAGAGCAATGCGTGTTTGTTTACCCTGCGGAGCGGGGATTGGTCTGTTTACATTCACACTGTAATCGAACCGCGCTGGAGTTCGCTTCTACCGGACCGAGACCTAGGTTTTAGCCCGGGCCAGAGTTCGCCTTTTTGTTCCGTGACAGAGTTCGATGGTGCGTTCACACCTCCCCAAACGAACCGGACTTTCTAGGAAGCTGAGTACAGGGAACTGGTGGACCGCTTTGTGGCATGGTGTGGAAACAATCATCTCATCTTGAATGTGAACAAAACAAAGGAGATGATTGTAGATTTCAGGAGAAACAGGAACAGGTCCAACCCTATTTCCATCATGGGAGAAGAAGTGGAGGTGGTGGAGAAGTATAAATACCTTGGGGTTCACCTAGACAACAGACTGGACTGGAAATGCAGCAGTGAAGTGTCTACAAGAAGGGACAGAGCAGACTGTACTTCTTGAGGAAGCTGAAGTCCTTCAGTGTTTGCAGCAAGATGCTGCATATCTTCTATAAGGGTGCATTCACACTAGCCCTGTTTAGACCGCTTTAATCAAACTCTAGCTCAGCTTCTTGTCCATCTCTGATACACCTGACCACTGCAGAGTCATCTGAATGTTTCTGCAGATGACAGGAGTTTGTTTTGTACTGGAAATCTGAGGTGTACAGAGTGAAAAGGAATGATGAGAGTACAGTCCCCTGTGGTTCTCCTGAGCTACTGACCACCTGGTCAGACACACAACCCTTCAGTCTCACAAACTGTGGTCTGTCCATCAGGTAGTCTTTGATCCAGGTGATTGTTGAGGCCTCCACCTGAGTCTTCTCAAAGCAGATCAGGCTGAATTGTGTTAAATGCACTGGAGAAATCAAAGAACATGACTCTCACAGTGCTGTCTGCCTTTTCTACATGACAGTGAGTTTGCTGAAGCAGGTGTATGATGGCATCTTCACCTCCAAGTCCACGCTGATAAGCAAACTGCAGTGGGTCCTGATATGTGCTTGTTTGTTTAGTCAGGTGGGCCAACAGAAGTCTCTCTAGGACCTTTATGATGTAGGATGTCAGGGCAACAGGTCTATAGTCATTGAGGACTGATGGGTGAGTTTTCTTTGGTACTGGAACAAGGCAGGAGGTTTTCCACAACACTGGAACCTTCTCCTGGAGGAGGATGCTGAGCTTGTTCCTGAACTGAACCTATTGAAGAACGTGTTCAGTTCATTGGCTCTGTCCAGGCTTCGATCCTTCTGATCCTCCTTCTGCTTGAAGCCTGTGATTTTTTTCATCCCTGACCACACCTCTCTGATATTGTTCTGCTGGAGCTTGCTCTCCAGCTTCTTCTTGTACACCTCCTTGCTGTTTCTTATCTTGACTTTTAGTTGCTTCTGTGTACTCCTCAATAATTCCCTGTCTCCCTCCCTGAAGGCTCCTTTGTTCTGGTTTAGCAGTTCCTTCAGGTCAGTGGTGATCCAGGGTTTGTTATTGGGGAAGCATCTCACTGTTCTGGTGGGGATGGTGTTGTTTCCACAGAAGTTTATATAGTTGGTCACACACTCAGTCATGGCATTGATGTCCTCTCCATGTGGCTGGCACAATGCATCCCAGTCTGTAGCCTCAAAAATCTCTGAAGTGAAAAATTATGGTTCTCAAGCAAGTTTTGTTACTGAAAGACAAAGCTGAACTATAATGATTTTTGCTTTTGCGTGTCAAATATTTCATGAACCATGTACAAATGTTATTGAAAATTACAGAATGGAATCCTTCATTTCACATCCATAACTGATTAACTTTTGGTATTAAGTTGGCTGCTACAATCAACTAACCTTAAACACTAAAATGTCTAAAGCTCTCTAAAATGCTTTACAGATACTGAGGAAAATTACGATGTGGTAGTACCTGAGAGTAGGGCATTAACAGAGTACTCGAGTAATCTACACATCGATTGCTAGGACATCTATCGATGTTAAAAATGTAAAGTCGGATATCCGTAGTGACGTCATATTATGTGACCACGTATGACCGTAGGGGGCAGTGTTGCACTGTTGCAGGTCACAGTGTATGGTGTAACACCGGGTCCTATCCACCGAACCAGAACCAGTTTTGGTTTAAGTTTCGTTTTTGACGTGCTACGTTTCTTCACGTTTGCAGTTTAATAATAATAACTAATGGTTTAGTTTTTCCTGTGACTTATTTGCAGTATGATAAATGGTAGGAGCATAATATACGCTCACAATGTTTTGTTGGTCTTTTTTTTTTTGTAAATAATTACCTTTTTTGCGGTTTTATTTAATTTATTTGTTTTTGTATCTTGAGATCTATGACGTCATCAAATATTTGAATTCTACTCGGGTTTTATTATGTTAATGTCGAGTTTAAAAATTATATACTTGTTCAACCCCTACCTGAGAGTCAACAATTCATCCTTTGAATGCAAAAATCTCAATATTACATGAGAGTGTGGAAAATTATACTCAACATTAAACATATTACACAAATCATTACACTATTACTGGTAATTTAAAACTGGCACTCAGCAGCTTGTTCACTCTTAAATAAATTTGACTGGCATTATGCACACGCCGTCAACTGAGGTGTAAAATGAAATATAAAAAGAAGAAAATATTACATGGCAGCTTTTAGGATTCTTGCATTCTGCTCTGTTCTCATATTTGTCTTTTTTTTGCAGTATGTGTTGTGAATGGATGTTTGGGGTGATTTTGGAGCACACTACAGCTGTTCTCTATGACAGCTGATTACCCCTCAAAATGCTTAAGGCTTAGTCGTATCATGAATTTTTGTTGGACCGTTGAGTACAGTGTTAGTGTACCATTACTTCAGCAAATACAACTGAGTATTTCCCAATTTTGTATTAACTGTGTCCTTGCAGAATTCTTTGAGGACCTGAGGATTACCTTCCTTCTGTCCATGTGTCCACCACAAGTGTGAGCCATATGAGCTCCGTAAGAGCAAAATCCAAAGGGCAAACCAACTCAGCCTCCTGCCTGTTCGTTCTCTTCCAACTTATACTATGAATGAAACCCTTCCCTGGAACTTTCATTTTGGACCTTAAATCTCTTAATCCTCACTCCCTCCTCTTTGGGCCTAGAAAGAACAGACCAATGATAAGGAGAACTTCTTTTGCAATGTTCAAATCAGAAATCCCTGTCAAACGTACTTGAAACCTGTAAACTCATTGTAAACCTGTTAACTTTCACAGATCTTCACTTTCCCATTTTCCCGGCACCTTCAAAATAAAACATACATTTTACTCTGCTTCATGTGAATCTTTTCAATTTTAGAGCTCTGAACCCAGAACTAAAAATGACAGCAGCAAAATAAAACATCAGTTACTGAAGTCAAACACAGGTTGTACTGAAGTTCTTTGATTTAACTCTTGTTTGGTGTAATCCAATTGGCCAGTTTAAAGGACGCCAAAACCAAAATTCAACCTTGTTCAGATTTTGGCTATGCAACTAAAGACAATGATTTTCTGAGAATATAAAAAATAAAATCTATTAATAGTTTGTTTTAGAAAATAGTAAAATTGCCTTTTGAAATTAATTTCTAAAGTTATTGTTTTAGAATACAAATTTTGCAACACATCTACAATAACTGGTGATGAGTAAAGTTAAAGCTGCACAGTGTTGCCAACACACTGAACCACAGATCACCTTGTTAGGCCCGATCCGAGCTGCGGATTCAAACCTGGAAGTTCCATCAGCGTGATTTGCTCCAAGGTCGACTGAAGGATCAGGTTGCCCCTCAGCCTTCCTGATGTGTGTATGCGTGCGTAACTGAACTACGTGAGTCCACTGGCTGTGTATTTGTACATGTGGCTCCACTGTGTGTGTGTGTGTGTGTGTGTGTGTGTGTGTGTGTGTGTGTGTGT
>NC_056502.1:34228680-34245607 GCF_014905685.2 Nematolebias whitei | reverse complement strand
GTGTGTGTGTGTGTGTGTGTGTGTGTGTGTGTGTGTGTGTGTGTGTGCACTGAATGAGGGCCGGGTATGGACTGAGAAGAAAGATTGATCGTCCTGGAGGGACACAGCAGCTGGAACAGAGAACACCAAATAGACAGACGGATGGATAGAAACAGGGGAATAAATCAAAGAGAGAGAGAAAGAAGGGGGAAGGAAGGAGGTTAAACGTAAAGAGTAGGAAAACTAAATGTGGGGAAGGATAGAAGCAGGGCAAAGTGATCATAGAAAAACAAAGTGTGATTTCTTTGGAGATGATATGATGTAAGATTTCAGAACTAGTCCAGCAGACGCAATGTCTTCAAAGATTTCAGGAGACCATAGGAAATATCATATAATACTAATGTATCTGACCACAACTATCCTTGAGTCTGTGCGCACACGCATACACACACAAGCACACACGGTCTGCGCCTGTGTCTCCTGACCACATCCCCTCCTCTCTCCTCCTCCCAACCTCAGGTCGTGTGGTAATGAGTGTGTGATGGAGCCTCGTGGCTACCAGACTTGCAAAGGTATTTTTAGCACTTCTGGTGGTTTCCATCACTAAATATGCCCCAACTTCATATTTCAAGACTAAAACCGACCTCAAAGGGGCAGAAACGGACAGCGTGTAGCAGTTAGTTTAAATGAATAGACAACGCCGTTAAATGTAGCGCGAAGATGTGAGGATTGACAGTTGGAAGGTAATTAGTGCTACAGTATCTGTAAAAATAACCATACGGCACATAAATAAAAAAAGGTTGAAAGCTATGAAATATGAGAGACACGTGAGGAAGTAAAGTAACTGAAGAAGTTACATTACCTCAGTTTTGCACCTTGAGGGCAAAGAATGGGTGGAAACAATCTTAACGTTCAATCAGTTGAAGCACAATATGAAATGGCAACCATTTTTATTTCAAACAGATGTTATGGTTGCATAAAATATGATCCCTCACTTGGCATTTTCCTTTAAAACATGCAATCTTAACGTGACAGCATACTTATATTAGGCCTGCTTAACCATGGAAATCAGTTGGCTAATGCTCTATACCAGTCAAAGTTTGATCAAACTTGACAAGAACTAATAGGAAAGCACAACTCACAGTGGATTAATGGAGGTTTTAAGTCCTAATACTTTAACTCATAAAAGACAAGCATGACTACAGATATAAAATCCTGTTGAACCATTTCACAATGTTTGGTATAAGGAAAGAAACACAAAAATAGAAGAAATTGTTTGGTAAAAACAAACAAATAAAAAAAGTTCTCAATGTGTTGACGTGGCAGCAAAACATCAAACACAGGGAGGCACAAGGAGACTCGAGGAGGTACGAGGAGTTTTTAAGTACAAAAGAATCTGATTTGGTATAGAAACCCACATAATACTCCACTGAAAAATGAGTGCACACAGACAAAACAGGCAGAGGCTGATGAGGGAAAGTGTCTGCAGCTGTGGCAGGTGACTGGCGTGCAGGTGTGAATGGGGAAGCAGAAACTGACTGAGGAGGAGGAGTGCTGGTACAAAGTAACACAGAGACTAAAACACAAGGAGCAGAATTAAACCCAAGAATCACAAAATAAAATATTAAAAAGAGCCTTTAAATTAACAAGTAACGTGCGTATCATGGTCTTATAGTTGCCAATGGAAAACAACAAAGGAAAAGAAATATTCAGACTTCCTTAAATATCATCAGTTTCCCTGATTCTACTTTGTCCCATTTCTGTCTTTAAAAATGCTGCCTCAGTCCCAGTTTGCATTTTTTAAAGCAAGTCATGTATCACTCACTGTGATTCCACAACACCAGTTAGCTGTAGCTGCCACCAAACAGTACATTTAACTTTAAAAAGTTTTGCAGAAACTCCAGAATCAGCGCCAAGTCATGTCCCACAACAAACTTTCCTACTTCTTTTTCCATTTTCAGCTCGTTCTCAGCTTAAGTTCTGAGCAGAGTGAGCTGTGAAACCTCAGCAGTAACCCTGCACATTTTCTCCATGGTATAGTGGTGATGCTACAATTTTCAGTTTCCTTTAAAGCATTACTAATAATTTTAGTAGTGCATATAATTTAAAAAACTCCTGGAGGTTTTATTTTTGTATCTGTAAATAATTCTGCAGTGTTTGCTGATACTAAACATAGAAATTCACTGAAAACTTGCAGACTTTTCTCTTGATTGAGTCTTCCTGCTGCAAATGCAAAATGATAAGGATAACAGTGATTGCTTGAGTGAGTAAAGATGTTTAAAACATAAGAAAATGTCAACCTTCTATACCTTAAAATAACAAAGTTAAGCTGGCGCTATTGAACAGACATATGAGAGTCTATTTTACTGAACCTATATCAAGAGTAAACTTGAAATCTTTAAAGATGCAATACATTTTTCACTTAAGATCAACCATTTGGCATGAGGAAGTAACTTGACGTTCTTTTATGCATAGCTTCTAATTTATGCAGCTCAAAAGGTTATCATTTGTTCTTGCAAGAAAAAGATCCTCCTGAACTGGATTATTCAAGGTTCAAGGTGACTTTATGGTCATTCACATCACATGTGGTACATGAAGTGGAACGAAATTGTGTACTCAAGGTCCCAGTTACATCCAAAATAGCAGCTATAAAAAACTAAAACAGTATACAAGGAGCTAAGATATATGCTAAACAATAATAATATAATATAATATAATATAATATAATATAATATAATATAATATAATATAATATAATATAATAAGATGTATTAAACAGCAGCCTGGACATGAGTCTGTTGAGAGCAGATGGGTATGAATACAGCAGCTTATGGGTAAGAAATCAGCAGCACAGAAAAAAGTGTCAAATTTCCAATTAAAGTGTCATTACAGTGATTATTCTGGTTAGAGATTCACGAGTCTAACAGCTTCAGGGTAGAAGCTGTTCCTCAGTCTAGTGGTTCTGCACTTAATGCTCCACAACATCCTTCCTGAGGGAAGTGGGGCAAAAAGTGAGTGTGCTGGGTGAGTGGGGTCCTTCATGATGCAGGTGGCCCTCTTCCTGCATCTGGAGGTGTAGATGTCTGTGATGGTGGGGAGACTGACTCCAACAGACTTCTGTGCAGCCTTCACCACTCTCTGCAAAGCTTTTCTTTCTGCAGCTGTGCAGCCTCCATGCCACACGTTGATGCTGGAGCACAGGATACTCTCCACTGCACACCTGTAGAAGGAGGTGAGGACTGAGCTTCCCAGACCAGCTCGGCTCAGACACCTGAGGAAGTAGAGTCTCTGATGAGCTTTCTTGATCAGGCTGGTGGTGTTGTTGCTCCAGCTGAGGTTGTCGTTCAGGTGCACACTCAAGTACTTGTAACTGGAGACCACTTTCAATGCAGATCCTCCTATGTGTGTGTATGGGGTGGGGGTAGGTGGGTTTGCTCCTTCTAAAATCCAGAATCAGCTCCTTCGTCTTCTTCACATTGATGTGGAGGTTGTTCTTCCTGCACCAGCTCTCCAGGTTTTCCACCTCCTTCCTGCCTGTAGCTGGACTCATCGTTGTTTGTGATGCATCCAACCACTGCTGTATCATCTGCAAACTTTACAATTTGACAGCCTGGATGAGTAGGTGAGCAGTCATACGTGAGCAGAGTGAACAGGAGGGGGCTCAACACACATCCCTGAGGGGAGCCAGTGCTCCAGCTTATAGTGGAAGAGGAGAAGTTGTGGATCCTCACTGACTGTGGTCTGTTGGTTAAGAAGTCTAGGACCCAGTTGTAAATGGAGGGGCTTAGTCCTAGTGTGAGTAGTTTGTTCATCAGGGTTTGGGATCATGGTGTTGAAGGCAGATGAAGTCCACAAAGAGCATATGGACATAGAAGTCCTTCTGCTCCAGGTGGGTGAGAGCAGTGTGGACCACAGAGGAGATGGCATCCTCTGTTGATTGATTCTTGTGGTATGTATACTGGTGTGGGTCCTCGTTAATGTCGATGGTAGCTTTTATGTGGGTCATGACCAGTCTTTCTAAGCATTTAGCAACTATCTGGGTGAGGGCTACTGGCAGTCATTCAGTCCAGTCATTGCAGAGCTCTTAGGAACTGGGATGATGGTGTCTCACTCCAAAGATTTTATTCTACCATTTAAAAGCTTCCACAGTTTTACCAAGGTCTCCATTTCATTCATCTTTATTTTTCTAGACAGGTTAGTCTCATTCTTCTTAAAGGTTTGTCTTCTCTCACAAGCAGGCTCATTGTCTGCAGAGGAAATTGTAGTTTTACTGTCTGTACAGAGACAAGTGGCACAGTCACATTCTGTAATCCCACCACTGCACACCTGCCATAGTGTGTTTCTATATCCACTGCAGACTTTGAGACACCATAAATTCAGCTAGCAGACTGTGTAAGAGGACGCTGATCTGCCCTCTGTATTCTCATATTTTTAAAGACAATTACATTGATTCAACACAAAATGAAGTCTGCAACCATGGCTGCTGTGTCTTTTGTTAAAGCCAAAAAATGCATTTGAGAGTGAAATGGAAGTGAGTGAGGACGCTGGAATACCAGCCTCTTTATTCGTCAGGTTCAGACGCTGAGCAGAAGATAATTTACCTTCTGTGGATTTTATTGGAAGCATCTTTTTTTCATTAACTATACCCCACCCCCATTTCCCCCTCCTGTCTCATCTGTTTTATTATATGTGTCTGGGCAGAAGTCAGTAGTTTCTCTGAGTCAGTGAACTTTTCCCTTCAGGGAAAAGTTTGGATGAGTCTGCTCATCACTTTTTGCCTCATCACGCGTACACCTGTGGGACTGTTCCATGGCAACAGAATCATTTTAAAATAACCCTAACTTAAAAGTTGAAGTTGTTATGTAAATTTCACTAAGTTGTCATTCTTTCCTGAGCTTGTAAATTAAATGTTACAATAAGCAGCAGAAAGACTACTATGAATTGCAAACCTAGTGTTTGTTGAGGAAATGGTAAAAAATAAAATAAAATCCAAGAGAAATTGTATTTCCTGTGAAAATGCAATGTGAATGCTTATTGCAGAAGAACTTGCTGAAAGAAAATAGTTTAAAAAAACATGCTGAAATGGAAGAACATGCCCAAATTGTCCGAAGGAAGCAGAAAGAACATGTGTTTTCTAAATTTGGTTTAAATAAGCAAAAATTAGCACAAATATTAGAGCATACGCTAAAAACAGCTGAAATTAGCTAGCAAATGCTAAAAAGGTAGCTGAAAGGTAGAATAAGCTTAAATTAGCAAAGGAAAGTAGAAAGAACACGTTTGCACAATTAGGCTGAAAGAAGCAGAAATGAGCACAAAATGTGAAACTTATCTGAAAAAATATCCTGATGCATGCTCAATAATCCAGGTAGAAAAATCCAAAAAAGTTCAATCTGGTCCTCTGGACATTCTCAAAAAAAAAAAAAAAAAGCAAAAAAATGTAGAAACGTTTTGTCTCTCATCCAAGAGACTTCCTCAGTCTGAGGTGCTGTTTTCAGCTCAGTCTCTTAAATAGCACCTTCTCAGAGTGGATCAACCAGTTTTGCTGCTGACAACCAAAACCAGCTGCTCACATGCTCAAGAAGGACCATCAGCCTAACAATGGGTCATTAGCATACTGATGGCTGTTTACTGTTCACAGAGGGCTGAGTGATACCAGCAATCACAGCATTGTAAGAGGGGGACAATTGAACCCGGAGGCCTCCACCCCTGTTTAATGATGGACGGTTTCTTTTCACAAAGATGGCCTCCTAGAGGCCAAGTGAAGGAGGCCATCTTTGTGAAAAGGATATCCACATGTCCACAAGAAGCTCTTCAAACATGTGGATATCCTAACTGGGCTTTTGTCAAGTCAGCGAGGAAATCTACAAAACACACCAATAAACAGAAAAAGGAGAACAACAGACGTAAAAACATCGTCATCCCTTATGTTGCTGGAGTATCAGAGAAATTCAGAAGGATCTTCAACAAACACAAGATCCCAGTACATTTCAAACCCAGCAGGACTCTCAGACAGAGGCTTGTCCACCCTAAAGACAGAACACCCATACACAAACAGAGTGGTGTAGTGTATGCGGTCCAGTGCAGCGAGGACTGTCCAGACCTCTACATTGGAGAAACTAAACAGCCTCTTCACAGACGCATGGCTCAACACAGGAGAGCCACCTCCTCTGGACAAAATTCAGCTGTTCACCTCCACCTCACAGATAAGGGACACTCTTTTGAGGACCAAAATGTGCGCATTTTGGACCGAGAACACAGATGGTTTGAGAGGGGGGTGAAGGAAGCAATTTATGTAAAAAGAGAAAAGCCGTCTCTTAACAGAGGAGGAGGCCTCAGATTTCCACTTTCAAAAACCTATAATGCAACTTTAAAACAGATCCCCAGCCGGTTTTTCACACCTGATGGAAACAGAGGGGCCTTGTCTGTGTATTAGAGGAACAAAAGACTCTTACTGTTAATGTTTGTTTAGGTGTGAATTGCCAATCTACATATGTGTGTGTGTCTTATCTCACTCAGCCTTATAACCTGAATCTCTCACTCTCTGCTCTTTGAATTGAGAAAGCTCCTCGGATGAGGAGCGAAACGTCTTCTGTTACAAATAAAGTCCAATTGTTTTTGTATTGAACGCTTTTTGAATCTTAGATTGTAGTTCAGTTTTGGGACTATGCCCATGATCAAAACACAACAACGTAAGACGAGTTCTGTCCGGTGGTTTAAAGTTCCCTGAAGATGAAACCACAATAGTTTCACAGGGGGAGTCCCGTGTGGTTTGACCACAAAACTTTTTGTAACTGGGTGAATAAACTTCTCGGGAAAAGGGGCCAACAATTTATGACACACAGATTTCACTGTGCTGCTAGTTTTACTCCTTCCTCACAAAAAGTCTCATCTCCTAAATTTTCCCAGAGGAAAGAGAGATTTGCGGAACTGTAGTAATGATCATGAGTAATGGATGACTACAAGTCAGGCAGATGTTCATGTTTTTCTTGAAAACAAATAACTTCTGGTTTTAGTTGCACAATTTTTATACTTTAAAAACACTTTTAGTGCTGTTGCCAAAAGACAGAAGGTGGACGTCAATGTCTTAGCCTGTTTGTGTGATTACAAACAACAACGATATTTAGAGTCAACACATTTAAAGATGGCAATCGGTTTTAGCAAGCACAAATACGTTCAAGTTGTGTTTATTTGTCATATGCAGGTCAACAGTACAATGAAATGTTCAGGATGAGAAAGACCAATTTGACTCACTAAAAAAACAAAGAAGAAGCAAACAAGAAAATACTAAAGCATGCAATAAGGGTATAAAAATAAAGTACCAAAAAGTTAAAAGATTAAATATAATATTTACAAGATCCTAAAGAGAAATAGTGAACAACAAAATTCATTCATTCAGCCTTTATTTGGTAGAATATAACGGTGCAAGTAGGATGAATTTGTTAAGTATTTCAAAGTAGTAATATAAGCTCAAATGCACATGATATATATTGTACATAACTAACATAAACTACACAGGTTGTGTGACAGGTTATTGCACAGGTAGTGAGTAACTTTGAGATGAATTATGATGGTAAGGTAGATGCATATACAACACAGCCACATATTGCAGCAGCAATAAAAATATTAGGTGTCACAAGCTAATATTAGTCATATTAGTTGTCACCGATGTGGCTTGGTGCAATGTTATTGCCAGTTTTTCAGTGTTATTTATCAAGAGTTCAGTAATCTGACAGCTTGTGAATAATTACTGTCCTTCAGTCTTTTTGTACGTGATGGCAGACTCCTGTATCGTCTGCCTGAGGGTAGGAGATGGAAGAGTCCTTGTGCTGGGTGGGTGTGGTCCTTAATGATGCTGCGTGCTTTACACAGACGTTGGCTGTGGTGGATGTCCTGGATGGTGTGGAGACTGCTCCCAGTGATGTCCTCTGCTGTTTACACCACCCTCTGTAGTTCTTTCCAGCTCTGACTGACGCAGTTCCCATACCACCCTGTGATGCAGCCTGTCAGCAGGCTCTCAATGGTGCACGCATAAAAGTTAGTGAGGATGCTGGTGTTCGTAACAAACTGTAACAAACTTTTTTAGCCATAAAGTTATGGACACAATATGTTCATGACTCAGTCAAATTTACAGATATTGAACTCATATTTGAGTTGCCCAAAGTTATCCCCAACATTTACTCTGAATTCTAACTAAACATGCAGTATGCCAATGTCCCTGTCACTTGAATAGTGAATGTTTGTAGTTTTAGATAGTGCTTGCCTGAACTAAAATTGAGCAATGAGTGCAAGTAAGCCTTAATGTTTTTTTGTGCAAGATACTCAAGTGGGTAAGAGTTACAAGAACAGAGGTAATGGGGAGTGGGGACCACCATAGATTAATCTTCGGTCATCCCAAACATTTGAGGAGACTATACTTTTAAGCAACATAAAAACTAGAAAGCATAATTTCCTTAAATGAGCTGGTTACATATATAAATGTGGTGGTAGCCATCTTGAATTTGGACTTAACCCAATTTTTGAATGTGACCTTTCTTATTGATGCAGCTGCACAACAAATTGGAGAAGATACCTCACCTTTTTCCAAGTTATCATGCCCACAACATGCAAAGATGGACAGATATGCAGATGGACAGAAGAATGAAAACTGATAAAATATTGGACAAATTTTATTGGAATGTTGGAGAAATAATCAACAAATTTACTACGTTTGGAGTAACTTCTATTCAAAATGGCCACCATAGCTAACTAAGAGCAGAAAATACAAAAGTGGTTAAAATTCTGCTAGTTTTACAGTTGTACAAAATCTTGGTGTGGTAGAAGTTGACCGTCATTCGCAATACATATTTCAGTGCTAATTGTTGCACAAAATTTTCATTTAAAGCTTAAGCAACAACTGTCCTCGTCAACCTTGTCTGTTAGCCAAATACTGTTAGCAAAATATCCCTTAAACAGCTGAAATTTTGTTGAGTATTTCAGAGCCAATCATGAGATGTTCATCTAGAAGTGGATAACGTTTAGAGTCAACCCAATTTAAAATGGTCCCTAATGAAGAGACAACAAAATCTTGCTATAACTGTCAATTTTACAGATGTGCTAAAATCTGATGTGGTAGTACATACCATATCACTTTACTTAAAAACAGCAATAAGGCCAAGCAAAGTGCTGTACAATAAAACAAAACAAGCAAAGGATGCGGGATAAAATACATAAATCAACAGAGGTAACTAAAATGTAATTGGAATGACTAGAACACGAGGTTAAAATCAACTCACACTGGATTGAAGGCTAAAGAATAAAGATGTGTTTTAAAATGAGACTTAAAAACAGAAAGTGAGGGAGCTTGCCTGACATGCAGTGATAAGTCATTCCCCAGTTTTGAACCAGCAACAGAGAAGGTTCCGTCACCCCTGAGTATGTATTGTGTGCGTGAAACCAACAGAAGCATCTGGTCTGCTGACCTTAGTGAACTCTATGGGACACATGGCTGCAGCAGATCAGCGAGATAAAAGGGGCCAAAACTGTTGAGACGTTTAAAAACATACAAATATTTTTTACAGTGTATTCGGGAGTGAACTGGGAGCCAGTGGAGGGAAGCCAAGACCAGAGAAATATACTCTATTCTGTCTGTACCATTGAAAAATTGGGTTGTGGCATTTTGGACCAGTTGTAATCGTGTAGTAAGAAGTCTGACTGATTCCAAAAAGAAGCACATTGCAGTAATCAAACCTGGATGTTATGAAAGTATGTGTTACTGTCTCAAGGTTACTTTTCAACAGTATGGGCTTCAGTTTAGACAGCCGGCTCAACTGAAAGAAGCAGGATTTAACAATCATGTTTACATTACTGTTTCGCTTCATGCAAGGATCCATTATCACTCCCAGATTAGTGACAACCTGTTTTTCAAATGGAGCCAGAGAGGAAAGGTCAGTGCAGGGGTTCATGTTGGTGCCATTTGGTGAAATTAACATGACCTCTTGTCTTCACCTCATTAAAATTTAAGAAAATTAAAGCCATCCAATCCCTGATGTTGACCAGACAGTCAAGGAGATGTTGGATAGGGCATGCACCAGTGTGCTTCAGAGGGAAGAACATTTGACATCAGCATAAAAATGAAAAGGGATTCCATGTTTATGAAAGATTGCTGCGCTCACCATCCGTTTGCCAGTGAGTGTAAACAGATGGTGAGCACAGACCGATTCGAGTAGGAGGAGATTCTTTCAGACTTAAGAAAGTTTTTCACTAGAATTGTGTGCAGGTCTGTTACTCAGATACGTTGTTTAATTAAGTTATTATCATTTAATATATTTAGTAATAATTAATCATGACAGATTCGGCAAAATCTCAGTTTTGTGTGAAAATGCTTTTTTTCTGCCAAGGTTTGATGAAAATAGAAATAAATTTGTCATTTCTAATGATAAGATGAAGGCAGTTTGAAAGACAATGGGTGACATGTGTCCCTTCTGGAATGTTAGGTATTTAATTTTAAATATTTTTATTTAAAATAAGAATTAAAATGTAATAATAATAATATATATTTTTGAATTTAACAAGGTTAAGTCAGGTCCTCTGGGCAGATTCTTCTTTGTTGAACCTTTTCGTCTTTTATCCAAAAGGCTTCTTCAGTCTGAGGAGCTCCTGTGGAGGCCTCCATGTCCAACTGTCCCCCTCTTACAATGCTGTTATGGCTAGTATCACTCAGCCCTCTGTGAATAGCAAGCGGCCATCAGGGCACTAACAATCTATGATGAAGCTGATGGTCCTCTTTTATACATGTGAACAGCAAATTCTGGATGTCCCCAGCAAACTTGTTGATCCAGTACAAGGTGTTATTTATAAGGCTGAGTTTGTTGCAGCGCCTGACTGAAGAAGTTTTTGGATAAAAGATGAAATGTTCCAACAAAGAAGAATCCGTCCAGAGGACCTGACTCAACCTTGTTAGATTTATGTATCTGGATCACCGAGCGTGCATCAGGACATTTTAAAAAACATGTTCAGTACACCTCAGTGAGATAATGTAAATATACTTTTGTGTTAAGTATTGCCTGTGTTGATCTGTTCCAAGTGTTGGTTGACATTTCAATAACAGCTAGGTAAGAAGGCATTCCCTAAAAGAATGCATATCAAGCACTGCCTTCCATATCTGAAATTAAGACCTCATGATCAGGTAGCTCTTGGAGCATTTGTTGAGGATGGTCATCAGAAGCTACCAAAATAAATTTTAAATGGACACTTGTACAAATGACACAAGTATACATTTTTAGTGTTTAGGATATGATACATAAACATTACTCCTTGGGAAAATTTGTTTAGCTAAGATCACTTAGTTGTGGCGGTCCTCTTGAATCAAACTGACTTCTGATGTTTTTCAGTTGTAGATGAACATCCAGTCTGGGAGTTTCATTAAAAGCTCAGCTGTTAATGGGGTATTTCGATAACAGGCAAATAAAAAAACATAAACACGCATACAAGTAATTACATGATCACCCATCACTAGTAAACATTGTGTCATTGTTCTAAATTTTCATGAGGACAAACTATTAAGTTAATCTTTATGTATATCTGTTCATTCATTTTTGCCTAAAAACAGAAGATTGCACATCTATGCACTTAGTGGAACAATGGAAACACTATCACGCCGTCAAGAAATACAGCTTGAATACAAATAAATGTACAGGTTTTGACTTGAAAATACAAACTTCATTATTAGTTTTGACAGTCCCAACCAAGATTTCAAGTTGCACAATGCAAACTAATATTGCAGCTGTAGGGGTTCCTCTAAATATTTGGAGATAAAGTGATCTGCTCAGGGATTTTCAGGGCCGGACCGCTCTCAGCTACAGCACATTTCAAACGCTTACTAGAAAATATGAAATAAGATACTGTAGCAATCTGAACAGTTTTTATCCAATTGGCAATGTGTACAGGCCGAACAGATTGAAGTAGTTTTTGTCCACAATAAATACATGTCATACAAAGACATACAGGAATTTAGCCAATAAGCAAATAAGAGAATAAAATCTTCTGGAATCTAATCTCTCCACATCCCCCAGGTCCAAAGCTCCACATACAGTATACTGTAAAATAATAACAGCAAGGAAAAAGGTCAAAGGAGAAAGGAAGCTGGTAAACATCAAAAGTTTGTTATTTTGATTCAAACAAGCCAGTGCTGACATTAGCAGCTTTATTCTTCTCCATCGCAGAGTGAAAAGAGAGAATTAGAAATACCCTTGGTCCGTCCGTCCTTCCATCTGTGCATGTTGTGAACGCAAAAACTAATCTAGGTGTAAGAAAGGTTCTGTTCAAAATCTGGGTTGGCACATCAAAATCCAAGATGGCTGCTGCCACATAATGCATGGCACGAAATGTGCATTATTTTCCAGATGCACTGTTTATATGTAAACATTGTGAGTGCATTAACATGAAAAATAAGGAAAGGGCCAACTTTTGGTGTGTGTTTGCATCTAGGCCTAAGAAAGGTTACTTTTGAAAATTGAGTTGCCAAGTTAAAATCCAAGATGGACCATACTCGTGTGACGCTGGCGCGTCCTGTCTACGACTGCTCGCCGTGCTTCCTACTTGCTTTTTTTCTGGATTTTTCCTCTGGAAATACTACTCGGTCTTTGCTTTCTTCTGCCCCATTAAAGAAAGTCTCCGTTTTTTTGTTGATCATGCGAATTATAAGAATATTCCTGTTGCCTGCTCAGGTTTGGACTCTAGCTTTTTATCCACCACCCAGTTTTTGGACTTCTCCATTAATCGGTGGCCAAACTCCTTCGCCTACTTTTCCTTCTGAACATACTTCCTCTGGTGACACTCCTTCATCAGGACATCACCTTCCTGCCTTGTTGGAGATAATTTTAATGCGACTCCTGCTATGGCTTCAACCATGACTAGTCCAATCCATAAACTCCATCTAGTCTTCCTCTCGTTGTCCTCCATGCAGCAAAATTTGAGTTGCTAACCACAGCCTTTTAGCTAGCCTATCCCGGTCGGCTAATGCTCCAGTCACAACAAACTCCTCTACTGTAGACTGCAGTCTTTTGAACATCTGCTCTCCCAAGCAAAGAACACCTTATCCAGGATCTCCGTTCTGACCATAAATAAGAATTATTATTATTATTTGTTGTTTAACGGAAATGTGGCAACATCAAAATTCATTCAGTCTTTATCTATAATCACATTGCACTCCGGAGACTCATTTACAAGAGAGACCTGTTTACGACAGACAAACAGACAAAAGTATGTAAAAGAGAAAACACGAGGGGGAGGTGAGGTAAAAAAAAATTGTATCTCACACCGTGTCCTGGCCGGGGCACAGTGTAAGAGCTGAAGAAAAAAAAGACCTTGCACATAAACAGCACATAATGACATCATGATACATTTATGAGAAGGAGGCTGACAAAGACGGTGAGTTGTCCGTAAATACTGCCAGAAAGTTCAATAGAATTACTGTTTTCACCTCAGTGAGCCCATCCCACTGGAGTTTGTTTATATCTGCAAACCCTTTAAATGATTATTTTTATTTTCTTTCACTGTTAACCTTAAATTCACTACCACTAAACCTTCAGCACTATGCCCTTTCATAATATTAAGAATATTAATTATGATATTTTATCTTATATTGATGACAGTCCCTCCACTTTCCTCACTTCTGACTCAGATGACCTAGTCTCCTTGTATGACAGTCTCATCAACATCCAACTCTTTTGCTGCTTTGAAAACCAGGTCTGTCTCCTTCTCCAGCTCTGACCCTGGTTCACTTCCGAATTTCGCACCATGAAAACTAAATATCTTAGGCTGGAGTGACTCTCTAAGAACTCTGGTCTCACAGTTCACAAGGGTCTTCATAAAAACCACACTCTCCAGTACAAGGACAGTATTGCTCAAGACAAATCCAACTACTTCTCTGGCATCATCTGTTCCAATGTAGGCAATTCACAGATTATGTTCCCTCTCCATAACCATGGAGTCAAATTTCCAAACTCTATACTCCCCTCACATGCTCTCCATGGACTTCTGTTATTTGCTGATGTCATTTTTCAATGAAAAGATTCTTTCCATCCACATGCACCTTGGCCCAAACTCCACCCCCAGCATCTTTGTTGAGCTCTCCCCTCCCACCATCTCCTTCTCGCTCTGAATTAATAACTGTAATTCCCATCTTTTTGGCCTCCTCAATAAATCCATTTATAAGCTACAGATGGTTCAGAACTCTGCTGCCTGTGCCATGACTCAAACCCACTGTCATAACGTGGGGAACCCAGATTTGTACGAGACCAGAAAGGACAAAATACGGTTAGAAAAAGATAAGTGTTTATTATATACAGTGTTATTTACAAGTGGTCCTCTCTTCGGAAGATCCTGGGGAAAAGAGTTGGTTCAGTGAAGGTCCACTGGTAGGATTGTATGTAGAGAATGAATGCTAGTATTTCTCTTACAGATGGAAGCGCCGGTGCTAAGCACGGATGGACAGGTGAACTGGCGTGTGGCTGGAAGGCGAGGCACAGAGAGCAGGAACCAGAGACAACGGGGATTCCAGGACAGGACAGGACTTGAGGAAGCAGGATGACAAAAAGGGTACAATGCTCCAGCGACGAGTCACACTGGACTGCAGCCTTAAATAGTAGAGGAGCCTCTTAGGTGGATGGATGACAGCTGGTGGTAATCAGCGGCCATCTTGGAGGAGGAGCTGCAGGCAGTGGGACTCTTACACCCACTTTATAGTAGGGCATTAACAGAGTACTCAAGTAATCTACACATCGATTGCTAGAACATCTATCGAGGCTAAAAATGTAAGGTCTAGTGTCCGTAGTGACGTCATATTATGTGACCACCGTATGACCATAGGGGGCGGTGTTGCACTATTGCAGGTCACAAAGTATGGTGTAACACCGGGTGCAATCCACCGAACCACAACCAGCTTCCTCTTGTTTCACAAACAAAAAGCAAAAAATATTCATCTCTAAACCTATAAAAAAAAAATCTATAAACATATTAATCTCTAAAACTAAACTTAATGTGCACCACAGCTGGCGGTGGTGCGGGGTGGTCGACACCCCCCCCCCCACCACCACCACTGTTAAGTTTTGTTTTTGACGTGCTGCACGTTTCTTCACGTTTGCAGTTTAATAATAATAACTAATAGTTTAGTTTTTCCTGTGACTTATTTGCAGTATGATAAATGATAGGAGCATAATATACACTCCCAATGTTTTGTTGGTCTTTTTTTTTGTAAATAATTACCTTTTTTTGCGGTTTTATTTATTTATTTATTTTTGTATCTTGAGATGTATGACATCATCAAATACTCGAGTTCTACTCGGGTTTTATTATGTTAATGTCGAGTTTAAAAATTATACACTCGTTCAACCCCTACTTTATAGTCACATCTCTCTCGTACTGGAGCAGCTTCACTATCTCCCGGTTAAATCTTGCATCATCTTCAAAATTCTTCTTTACACTTTTAAAGCCATCCACAATCTCACTCCTACATATTTATGGGCAATTAATCTTAGCACCATGGAGACTGAGATGGTATAGAGGTAGGGCAGCCAATTTGGGACCTGAAAGTTCGACTCCCGGCCATGCCCACATGTTGTGGTGTCCCTGGGCAAGCTACCCAATCCCCGATTGCTCCCTGGGGGCTTAAATATCTGCCCACTGTTCCACCTGGGTGTATCTCAGGTGTGATGTGTCATAGTTCCAGTGTTCAAGCACCAGAGGGCGCCATACTTAAGCACCTGCAATCAACATATGCTGATGAGAATTCTAGGTGTATATAAGGATGATGCTGAAAATAATTAAACGCTGGAGCATTACCCTTGCTTATGGTTTGTGTTCTCAGCCCCTTGTGTATCAGTTGAGCCTTGTGATTACTTACCCGTGTCTTATGATCTTTCCAGTGAACCACCCGAGACTTACCTGTGCTCTCGGATCTCCATGTGAACCTCTGGAAGTCACCTGTGCCCCTTTCAGCTGTTCTCCTGTTTCTCCAACCGCATGCTCTCTTGTGATCTCAGGATTTTCTTGTTGCTACAAAGGATTTAGGAACCCAAACTTTCTTCCACCATCTACCAGTAAGGACCTTGTACATTCTGAACAAAACCCCTTAAGCCTCCTTCTGGACCTAAACCCATCTCCTTCTTCCACAGGGTTCCTGTTAAATCCTGAAGTATTACCCACTGTAGGGACTGATTTGTATTTCTTATGTCTGGGTTGTTCATCCTCGGCCCTTTCAAACTGGGTATTCTGTTTTTATGACAGATGGGTTAAATGTGGAGAACTAATTTTGTCATTGTATGGGAACATATCGTAATGACAACACAGCACTTTCTTCTATATTTCTTATCTGACTGTCTCCATATCTCCATCCCCTTCTGCTCCCTCAGATCTGCCTCCTCCCTTCACTTTTCTGTAACATCTGCCCTCCACACCACCATGGAGAGCACGGTATTGAGCTGCTCTGTTCCTTAACTCTGACCGTACAACCTTCTGACCTACAAAACATCACCTCTCTCACTGTTCAAAACTGGTCTGAAAACCCAACTCTGTAGATTAGCTTATCCTTCTTAATTTACTCAGGTGTAAGTTTGCTGGATCAAATCCTGGTTGGGGGCCTTTCTGGGTGGAATTTGCGTGTTCTCTCCGTGTATGTATGGATTTTCTATGGGTACTCTAGTTTCCTCCTACAGACCAAAAACATACATGTTAGTCTGATTGGAAACTCTAAATTGTCTCTAGGTGCGAGTGAAAGAGTGAATGGTTGTTTGTCTCGTTTGTTTCTATGTGTCCCTGTGATGGACTGGAGACCAGTCCAGGGTGTCCCCCACCTCTCACACTGTGCTTGCTGGATATGGGCACCAGTGACTCCTGCAACCCGGAAAAAAGATATGGGTAAAGATGATGGATGGATGGATGGATGGATGGATGGATGGATGGATGGATGGAT
>NC_056502.1:34221863-34228670 GCF_014905685.2 Nematolebias whitei | reverse complement strand
TGGATGGATGGATGGATGGATGGATGGATGGATGGATGGATGGATGGTATCTAACTAGTTGACTATAGTTTTCATAAAAAAAAAATATTTTCTGAAAATCAGAATTTGCAATAAATATGTAAAAAATAATATGACAAAAATTCAAGCTGAAACACATATGACAAATATTGACTGACAAAGAGTATTCTGAGGAAAGTAACCAAATTATTATTATTTTGCATTCTTAACTGACAGAGTGATTTGGTTTAAATTAGAAGTGCCCAGATACTTTTTAGGGTACAAGTACAAGTATTCAACTCTGGGTACTTGCTGAAACTTAGTACCAATATTGAGTAATTAATAAGGTAATACTTAAATATTACACAGTGAATTTAGAAAACCATTTATTTTATTAAGAACACAGCAAACAGTCTGCTATCTTAACATCATGTGTTTATTTGAAAATATCTCTAAACTATGGACATTTTTTTATTTTTTGTTCTCAGTTACTTGCAAAGTGGAAAAGGAAATTACATCACCAAGCATAAAAGTGGTATTGATTTGTCATTTGAAATGGGACTAACCTGTATAAATAAAGGTTGAAAAAAATGTTGAGGTCTTTTTATAAGTACATCTATAAGACTGCGATGAAGTGAAAACTCAAAGCATTCTGTTGGCTCCTTAGATAAATAACATTAACTGACTTTATATGCATGTGAATGTTTCTGTACAGTGCGCTGAGATGACTTCTGTTGTGATTTGGTGCTATATAAATAAACTGAATTGAAATGAACTACATGAGTCTAGTATTGGTATAGAAGACAATACCGATACGAGTATCGGTATATATGTTACTAGTTAAAATGTTCTTATTTTAGCTGGTGTTAGCTGCTCTGAGGCTAAAACTTTACTCAAATTGACAAATCATGACTTGAATTTAGAAAGAAATTAAAACAAACAGTTTTTTTTGTGACTTTCATTTAAATTATTAAAGAACCAGATCTGGTTTACCTATTTTCAAATATTTGTATTGTTGCTCAGATAGACAAAGCACCTCAGGGCAAGGAGTAGCTTCTGTGCAGTTTCCTCGCTGCTTTTCTCACCAGAACAATGCTTCTCTCAGTGATCTGGACTTAAACAATAACTAGCTCTGACACAGATGGTTTTGTCTTTTTTCTTGTTTTATTACGGCTCCAGTACCAGTAAAAGAATATCATCTTCTAAACCTCTGCAGCCAGGTTTGAATTTTCAGTGTTGAGCGGTAGGATTCATTCAGAACATGTTGTTGTTATTATGGGAAGTGGAAGCTGTCCAGCTGCCTGCAGACCAAGAAATCCCCCCCCCCCCCCCCCACACACACACACACAAAACCAGCAGACTTTACAAATTTAAACAAATGGAAGCACACAAGGACACCCAGTAAGGCTTCATACAAATCATCTAAATGCACGGCACATGCACGGACAATTATTGTTGATTTAAATCAGCAGCCCAGTTTTTTTGTTGCTGGAGCGTTGAACCTCCACCCCCCAATTCTGGAATTCCACAAAATGATCAGGAGTAATTTATGTCATATTTTTCACCAAGGGGAGCCATGTGAGATTCTGGGCTGTAAACGTTCTCTGCTCGTGTTTATTTTCATTTCATTTTGCTCTGCCTCCACTAACACTTTACCTCAGTGATTTAAGGAGGTTAGGAGAGCTTTTGGAACACAACCAGCTGTGTGTGTGTGTGTGTGTGTGTGTGTGTGTGTGTGTGTGTGTGTGTGTGTGTGTGCGTGCTGTGTGTGCGTGTGAGTGTGTGTGTGATTCATAACATCTGAGTTTTGCTTGCAATTTCTTATTGAGCCAATCAACAGTTTGTTTTGAGCAGCACCCGACACACAGCACCTGTCCTTGAATTCTTTGTTAATTACATTTACAACAATTACTAAAATGGTTTTATTCCATTCATTTATTAAACATGTTATTTAACTGTATTGGTTTAATTGTTCTTGTGTCCAAATGTGCTTTGTCAGAGCACAGGTCATTGTTTATCTTCTTGTGCTTTAGTTGGGCCTCAGATGGACCTACAGTACCCTGCTCAAGAAGTCCTGTCTACACAGAGATTCGTTTTTAATTCATTTGTTTTTCTTCCCATAAATGCGACATCATGACCATACAAACTACACCTGGCCCATACAAACTACACCTGGCCCATACAAACTACACCTGGCCCATACAAACTACACCTGGCCCATACAAACTACACCTGGCCCATACAAACTACACCTGGACCATACAAACTACATCTGGCCCATACAAACTACACCTGGACCATACAAACTACACCTGGACCATACAAACTACACCTGGACCATACAAACTACACCTAAAACGCACAAATTAGACTTGGACCACATAAACTGCACCTAGACCATAGAAATTCCACTTAAGGTAGTAAAACCTCCATCCATCCATCCATCCACCCATCCATCATCTTCCACTTGTTTCAAAGTCAGGTCGTGGGGGCAGCAGCTTGAGCAGGGAGGCCCAGACATCTCTTTCCACAGCCACCTCCTCCAGCTCTTCTGGGGGGACTCCAAGGTGTTCCCAGGCCAACTGAGACACGTACTCTCTCCAGCCTGTCCTGGATCTTCCCCAGGGTCTCTTCCCAGTCGAACATGTCTGAAGCACCTTCCTAGGGAGACGCCCAGGGAGAATCCTTACCAGATGCTCAAACCACCTCAACTGGTTCCTCTCGATGTGGAGGAGCAGCGGTTCTACTCCAAGTCTCTCCAGATAACTGAACTTCTCACCCTGTCTGTAAGGGAGAGTCCAGCTACCCTGCAGAGGAAACTCATTTCAATCGCCTGTATCCACAATCTCATTCTTTCAGTCACTACCCAGCGCTCATGACCATAGGTGAGGGTAGGAGCGTAGACTAATCAGTAAACAGATCTTTGCCTTACAGCTCAGCTCCCTTTTCACCATAACGGACCGGTACAGAGTCCTCAATACTGGAGATGCTGCAGCAATCTGTCTGTCATTCTCACACTCCATTCTTCTCTCACTCGTGAACAAAACCCCGAGATACTTGAACTCCTCCACTTGAGGCAGAACCTCACCCTCGGCCTGAAGAGATCAATCCACCCTTTTATGATTGAGAACCATGGCCTCAGATTTGGAGGTTCTGTTTCTCATCCCAAACCTAAAAAAACCTAAAAAGTAGTAAGGCTAGTAAAGTAAAGCTATTAAAATAAACCTAAAAGGTAACAAAACCTAAAAAAAAAGCCTTCATCTGCACCACAGAAACCACACCTGGACCAGTCATTGTGTTTTTCTATGTCTCATCACTGCCCTCTAACTCCAGCCAGTTGAGACAGATGGCTGTGTTGGATAAAAATATCCCCTATTCATGTTACTTATTTAAAGAAGCCACACTCCAGAACACGAGACGATTTTTAACAGGTTTTACTTGGGAGGTCAGACTTTCACAACAGGTTGCACAGATGTACAGAAATTTTGCATGCATGGATCACAGTCACGAGAATCTGCCACGGGCAGCATGTGAGGCTTGTTTTTATACGCTTATCAGCTCTGGGCTAACAGGCAGACAGAGGGACGGCTGTGGCTGAGTGGTTAGAGCAGTCGTCCTCCAACGCAAGAGTTGGGGGTTCGAATCTACCAGCAGTCACCTGCTGAAGTGTCCCTGGGCAAGATACTGAACCCCTCATTGCCTCTGATGTGTGTCCCATCACTGTATGAATGTGATAAAGCTCTGATTAGTCTCTTTAAAATGATTTGTTCAATTAGCTTTGTAGAGATCTAGCAGAGTGCTGTATGAATGGGTAAATGAGGACACATGTTGTTGTGTAAAGTGCTTTGAGTTTCTTGAAATATGATAGAAAGGTGCTATATAAATACAGTCCATTTACCATTTACAAGCAGACACTGATGACCTTGACCATCGAGCTGCACATGCAGGATCAAATCAGCTCTCATTCAGCTCTCTCTGAGGGAGAAAATAACTCTTTGGTAACTCAAACATATGGTTCAGGGGCAGTTAACATTCTTAGCCATAGCAGTTATAAACATCCATAAACCTTGATCATTATTCCCTGACAGCTGTCCATCCTGAGCCTGGTTCTGATTGAGCTTCTTCTTCTTCTTCCTGTTAGAGGGAGTTTTCTTTCCACTGTCAGACCATTTTTTCCCTAAGTTTTCCAAGGGTTAATTGAGTTTTTAGACAGTTTGTTGACTAGAACAATGTTTTTCAAAATGGGGGCCACCAGGGGGCACTAAGGGGGCCTCAGAAAGCTGGAGAGAAAATAAAAAAAAAAGAAAATAATTAAATTAAAATTTTTAATTTTTAAAATTACTGTAATAAAATCAAATCTATTTTTCAATAATTATTTTAAAATATATTTTATAATATAACTATTTTTCACCATGCTCATCTTTCTGATTGGCTGCCAGTCAAATGTATCAAGCTGCTTTACTCTTTAAGTATAGCAAGGACGAAATGAAGAAGTTTCTAAAAAGACTGAAGGAACCGACCAGCATCCCTGCTGTGGTAGAAACTGCTGCAAAAAAACAAACAAAGAACTCGTGGCCAGCTCAAATTCAAAGGTATGAGGAAGCATACATTAAGTATGGCTCTACAGTCAAACAGAAAAATGGCCATGATTTCCTGAAATGTGTCCTCTGTCTGGAGACCCTCACTAATGAGTGTTTAAAACCTTCAAAACTTCAGCGCCACTTGAGTGGGAATATAATACAGTGTTTAAAACATGTTACTTAATAACATTTTTATGCTCAGCAGCTGTAATAATTGAATATAGTGAATAAAAGTTTAAACATTCTAAAAGTTGATGTTTCTTTACATATTTTGTAGCATTGTTTGTGGGTTTGCGAGAGGGGCCTAATGCTGTTTGGGGGGCCATGGCATGGAAAAGTTTGGGAACCGCTGGACTAGAAGATTTGGTCTTAATTCTGTGTGGGAAAGTTGTTTAACTGACAGCTGTAACATCTGAGATATTGTCCTGTAACAAGAAGAAACTATGAAGGAGACAAAGCTGATGATAGACTTGCAGTCTCCTGAGAACTAGAATCCGAAATGTAAAGGTTTTTCTTGGTTCAGCTGGTAGAGGAAAGAGTTCATTAATCTCACACGTACTGTTCCAAGCCAGCTGCCATTCACACAGTCAGTAATTATCTCTCAACAGTCAGCCAGTCCATCCTTTAGCCTGTCAGCCATCTTAACCAGCTTGTCAGCACCCAACGTGCCCATCAGCTGGTCAGTAAACCAAACAAGTGAAGGGAAAATCACATCCTTTTAGCCAGCAAGTCAAATCAGAGCCCATCGTGCAGGTTAGGAGTAGTTTCCCTGAAGCAAATCTGATTAAGAATGAAATAGAAATCACGAGCTAAAGCATGTCTGGATCATGCACTCACACCAATGAGAGTGTGTGAGTGAACAGAGGAAGATATGTATCTGTGCAGGCAGATCCTGAAGTTATTTTCTGTAATACCCCCAGTTTCATTTAAGGCTTGGTTTGGGTCCAGGTGGTTGGCTTCATAATGTGGTCCAGATGGGAGTCGCAGAACAGAGAGTGGCCAGATTTTTCCAGAGTTTCTGTTGAACCAAAGCTCTTCTAATAAAAGCAGAGGAGCTTTTCACAGTTCTGCAGACAAAACCTAGCTTTCTAATTCTCAAAGGGGGACAGAGAGCGAGTAAGACCGCAATGTTATACTTTGTTTTTATTAAAGGGAGTGATTGACAGCTTGGAGAGAAGTTTCCAGCATTAAACTAAAGGTCTTATTGGAGAGGACAGAGCAGAGAGCAAAGGGACCTGGCAAAGCTAAGCAACGCTCTGGCAAGCTGCTACTGACTGAAGGCTCGGCGTCCGACCCAATCCTCTTTTTCACCATCTGTTTCTTTTTCTAATCATTGTCTTCAAACCAGGACAGGGTTGCATCAGTGTGTGTCTGATCTTCCTTTTTGCCACACCCAAATCTTTCCTCGGGAAAATTAATTTCTGTAGTCTTCTAAATAGATACTTTGGTTGCTCTGAGAATCCTTCAGGAGTGGGTAGAAGGTGCTAGTTGTTGAAGTTGTGCTTCTATCCACCTGTATCAGAGCCCAGGTCCAGTCAAAGTGTCTGGGTATGTCATCAGGTTAGTTGACACTTTAATAGGAGGAAGGGAGACAAGCTCAACATCCCCACGCTGAGCTGTTATCAGATAATCCACTTTTATTCGCCTGCTAAGATTTCACACATTTTCCTGTGAATCATTCAGCAGTCATTGTCACTCAGTTTGTGTTTAGTTAAAGTTTAGCTCTATTTTCCATCTTTGACAGTAAAGAGTTATGTCATCTAAAATCTCCTGTTGCCTGTAGAATGATTCACTGTTTATAAAATCCATTGAAATACGATAGTTCACTGTTTAAACCTTTTATTCTGAGGATGGGGTTGGTAAATTCTAGGATGAAAAAATGTCTGTTCTGCTTGGGAGAATATTTTTGAGTATCTGAAGTCACATTAGCCACCACTGAAGCCACCAGGAGTGACGTCACGTGCGCTGCAGAATGGTAGCACTGATGGGAGCTCTGCTTCGACTCGCTCTTTTTTTGCTTGTGTTGTTCTTGTTTTAACATTTTTTACATCTACACTGCACATCCAAGCTACGGGTATGACCTGGGCCGGATTTTAGCAGGGGCTTACAGGGGCTGCAGCCCGGGGCCCCGGCATTTCAGGGGCCCCGAAGGATGTTTTATGTTTTTGTGAATGGATAGTGTCAGAATTTAATCAATGACTATGATGATTTTGACAGCACCGATGAAAAA
>NC_056502.1:34216002-34216863 GCF_014905685.2 Nematolebias whitei | reverse complement strand
GGCCCCCATATACAGTATTGACTCCAGCCCAGGGGCCCCCATCCTCCTAAATCCGGCCCTGGGTATGACCGTGATGCACTTTTGAAGATTTGTGTGTCGCTGCCTTACCATCGTGCCACATTGTGGTTCAGTTTCCAGCCCCCTTCCAGCCTCGTGCTCAGACCTGTCCTGTCCTGGAGGCCATCTCCATGATCCTCCATCTGCCTGCACGGACCGAACTCTACGGAACAGTTTGGTTCCACTGGGAAACCTTGGATGTTCTGTGTCTGCTGGTCCCGGTTCGAGAGGCAGTCTGGGAGGGCTGTTGTTACTGTCATTATTATCATCATGCTGCTAATGGACCATGCCGCTAACAGAACCTCACTGTCAACAGAACCACTCTGCTAATAGGACCATGCTGCTGTAGATGTATTTCACTTTTCCACTGTTGACACCCTGTTTTTGTATTTTTATTGCATAATTTGGTATTTCTTGTTTGTTTCGTTTTTGTTTTGGCAAGTCGAGATGGTTCTTCTTGTCTTGAGCATTTCATTGCATTGTTGATCTTGTGTTGATTTGCATATGATAAATAAACCATACTTTAAACCAAAGGGCTTTGAGAAAACCCAAGGGAAGTGTTTCCAACCAGTCACAATGACGTGCTTGTTGTTCTGCTGGTCCACGTTGTACTTGCATGACTCGAGGTGTGGACATGAAACATAGTGTTTGGTCCCACCATGCTAATGATGTTCTTTTTGGATTTGCTTTGTTTTAATTTTTTTTTACTTATTTAGGTGTAGAGTTCAATCAACTATAAACTATTGGTTTCTTGTGTCTCTGGGTAAGTCTCCTTCTTTCATTTTGGAAAAGAGACATTTAGTT
>NC_056502.1:34204969-34215902 GCF_014905685.2 Nematolebias whitei | reverse complement strand
TCAGTCAGGCATAAAAACAGGAAACTCTATTTTCAACATTTGTTTTCATTTATCCCAAAACACATCCATCTATTCCAAAATGCAGATTTGGACAAAATTCAAATGGTCAAGTTTTTGTTTACAATCTTTTTATAGACAAGAACTTTGCTTTTTCCCTTCAGATTATTGTGAGTTTTGTTACTTTATTTCTGAGCGGATCTGTGCGTTTGTTTTTCTTGTCGTCTGTCCTGCCCTCCTCAGTGTTTTTTCTTTTTGTAATCAAGTTCCTGTCACCTGTGTCTCGTTACCCTTCCCCAGGTGTTTGTGATCATTCCCTTGTTAGTGTCCCTACACATTCTTCATCCTTGTTTTCTCATTTGTCCGTGGATTGTCCAGTAAGGGGTCATGTTCTGTTTTCCTCCGTTTCTCCTTGTTATGCTCTGGAAGTAAGTGTTGCTGCCATGTCAGCCCTTTTGTTTATGTAAATAAATAGTATTTACTTCATTCCTTAGTTCGCTGAGTCCTGCCTGCATTTGGATTCAAACAAGATGCAGATCATGATGTCCTTTATGTCCTTGGGTTTGTTTGTTGGATCCTCATTGCCTTTTGTCTAAATGTCCTCCATAGTTCTTGTTTTCAGCTTTGTATGGACCACCTGCACCCGATTAGTAATCAGCACACCCAGTGCCATAATCTTCCCTGATTTTCCTTAGTTATATATCAGATTTTCTGTTAACATTTACATTACTGGTTGTTTAATCATTGTTTGTGTTAGTAAAATATTGAGTCCAGTTGGTTAGTGAGACTGCCTGCATTTGGGTCCTGCTTCTGCTCCCCATCCACAGAGAACCTACAAAAAATATCAGTGTATTTGGACTCAGAAGATCTTGATACATGCTCAATAATCCAGGTAGAAAAATCCAAAAAAGTTCAATCTGGTCCTCTGGACATTCAAAAAACAAGAAAACAAAAAAACAATGCAAAAAAAAAGTAGAAACGTTTCGTCTCTCATCCAAGAGACTTCCTCAGTCTGAGGAGCTGTATTCAGCTCAGTCTCTTAAATAGCACCTTCTCAGAGTGGATCAACCAGTTTGTTGCTGACAACCAAAACCAGCTGCTCACATGGTCAAGAAGGACCATCAGCCTAACAATGGATCATTAGCACACTGACTGGAGACCTGTCCAGGGTGTCTTCCGCCTCTCGCACAGTGACTGCTGAACATGGGCACCAGTGACCCCATGACCCAAAAATGAAGAAGTGGGTAAAGACGGATGGATTGACAAGGTTTGTGTTTTTGGATTAGACCAATACACCAGACAACAAGAATGGTTTAAACGGTTTATTGTAAAACAGGTGGAGGTGAGAGTTCTGTGGTGAGCCCAATCTGCAGAGTTATGAAATGAACTGAATGGACTGAATGTCTCTGTGAGGGTGATGGTAAACAGTAAAAACAGCCACTAACCTTCTCATGCAGGTAAGGTGGGAGCCTCCTGTAGGAACTGGGCAGGGTGACGTCACCATCACTGACAGGAATGCAGCCAAAGAGCAGGACGAGAGAGAAGTGAACCACAGGGAGATCCAGAGATGAGAACCAGGCTTGGAGTTGGGGGTCATACACAGGGTGTCAGAGATCCAATAATTAATCCAAGAGGGTGATTCGTGAGTTGTAGTCATTGAGCCAGAAGAGGAGGTCGATACTGTGATCAGAAGGGCGATATACAGGCAAGGAGCAGGCAGGTCGGGTTTCTAAAAGTCAGGCGTGAGGTCGAGACAAGATGATCAGATAGAGCTGTGATAAGAACATCGGACATCTACTTCCTCAAAGGGTTCGATAATCTGGCAGGGAGCATGGGTGGCAAGAGCTCTCAAGTAGAGAGGGGAGCAGATGCAAGACATGAGTGTGATTAGGCTGAGGTGCAGAGTGGGCTTGGCTGAGAGACAAAGCTTGAGGGCAGAGCATGACAAGGCAGGAAACATGACATGGATGGATGGATGGTGGGCAACTTAAGTAATGATTTGAACAAGCCAATTAAAACAGCAAATAAATATGAATAATAACTGAGCGCAAAATAAACCTCTGAGCGTGAACAGGTTTGACCACCAAACTGTGACATCATCAATCTTATAAAGTAGCTTGTTTTAGATCTTGTTTTAGGAAACCACCTAAAATGTGTTGACATTTTGTGTAGGATCATAGACAGTCTAAATTCAAATCTAAAAGTCAAAAGTTAAAAATAAGAGCTTTTAGTTTAACCTTTAAATGACTTGGCAGAGCAGCTATTGTTTTGTGGAATGTGTTCAGGTACACACACACCGACACCCCCCCCCCCCCCACACACACACACACACACACACGCACACACACACAAGATGAACGATACCTGATGTCCTTAATGACAGGACATCTCTACATAAGGCTGAAAAAAGTGAAAGGTAACAAATATTAAATATTAGAACTGTATTTGTTTAAGGCTTATTGCACTCCTATGTATACCGCTCACCTGTGGAGACGTTATAAAAGGATGTATAGACTAAATGTGGCATATAATGATGGCGTGCGGATGCTGCTAAGGGTACCTCGATGGGGCAGTGCAAGCAAAATGTTTGTAGATGCAGGTGTGCCTACCTGCCCTGCGGTGCTGCGTAACCTCATGTATAGATGCATGTGTAGGTTGTCTGAATCTGAAAACTGTATCATCGCTACACTGACCAACCCTGGACTAAGCTCTGTGCGATACTTTTCTATTTTATGGACTCACTGGATTTTGAGCTTTTATAGAAAAACTTTTTAATTCTGTGTTTTTGCTGGTTTTTTTTTTTAATGTTTTTATGTTTTCTATATGGATCTTATATTGTGTCTGAAATAAAGTAAATGATGATGATGTATTCAATAATATTAATATTAATGTTCTATTTTAATGCATCATTTAAAATAATTGTGACATCAAGTCTACATGATTTTTGAGACAATATTTTAAAATTTGTATTTATAATTTCAATGTGACCAGTTTCTCTCTTAAGGAACACAAGTGTAGTAAAGTTACTGTGAGGTTACAGGAGCATTTGAAAGAATTCTGCTAAAATAACAACTTTTTAAAAGTGAGTGATTTTTAGATTTTGTCAAAGAAAAACATGTTTATTGGCTCCATCAACAAACAAACAAACAAAAACACATAAAAACAAATGCACAACTGATTTTCCCCCCCAAAAGACAACACAAGGTTCAGTAAAGGGAGGGACTCTGCTTTTGACATTCGACAACGACATTCTCTTAGCCACAGCCTCTGGTCACTGTGTAGTTTTGATGCTGCTGGACCTAACTGCTGTCTTCGACAAAGTGGTCCATCAGATCCTCCTGTCTCGTCTGGAGAACTGGGTGGGCATTAAGGGTCCTGCTCTACAGTGGTTTAGATCCTATTTAACTGAGAGAAGCTTTGGTGTGCGCTTTGGTTCTGTGGAGTCCTCTGTAGCACCTCTCACATGTGGAGTACCTCAGGGATCTGTACTTGGCTCCCTTCTGTTTTCCCTTTATTTGCTACCTCTGGGATATATTTTCCAGAAACATGGTATTTCTTTTCATTTTTATGCTGATGACAGCCAAATTTATGTTCCTTTGAAACAAGCCAAACAGTACTCCTTGAACCAACTCCTGGAATGTATGGCGGAAGTCAGAGCATGGATGTCCCAGAACTTTTTACACTTTAATGAGAAAAAGACGGAGGTCTTGTTGTTTAAGCCCAGTGATGGTTCTAAAGTCCATGTTGATCTGGGTCCTTTAACCAAACATCTGACTGAGACAACAACCAACCTGGGTGTGAGGCTGGACAAGGATTTTAAACTGGATGCTCAGATTAAATATGTAATCAAGTCCAGCTTTTATCACCTGAGACAACTGGCCAAGGTGAAACCATTCCTGTCACAAAATCATTTTGAGATTTTAATCCATGCTTTCATTACAACTCGTCTGAACTATTGCAATTCACTTCATGTGGGTCTGAGCCAGTCATCACTGACTCAACTTCAGCTGGTTCAGAATGCTGCTGCTCGTCTTTTAACTGGCACCAGAAAACGAGAGCACACCACCCCTGTCTTAAAATCACTACACTGGCTCCCAGTTTGTTTCCGGATTAATTTTAAGGTTCTTTTGTTTGTATTCAAATGTCTTCATGGTCTTGCCCCACAGTACCTGTCCGACCTGCTCTAGCTGTACATTCCCTCACGCTCTCTCAGGTCAGCTGATCAGCTGCTGTTGGCCAACCCAAAGTCCAACAGGAGACTGAGAGGTGACCGAGCGTTCTCAGTCGCTGCCCCTAAACTGTGGAATGAGCTGCCTGCACATGAGACAAGCTGACTCACTGCCTGTTTTTAAATCTGCTCTGACGGCACATTTTTTCTCTTTGGCTTTTAACGCAGCTTGAAATGTTGTTTTTACTGGGTTTTTTTAAGTTATTTGTTTTATAGATTTTACTGTTTGCTGTTTTATAATTTGGTAGTTCATTACTTTTATGGTATTTGTTGAGTTCATAGTTTTTATGCTTGGATGTGTTAGTGTACAACACTTTGGCCAACCGTGTTGTTTTAAAGTGCTTTATAAATAAAGTTGTATTGTATTTTGTTGCTTCAGTGAATAATTGGCTGAAGATAAAATTAAATTTCAAATAGAAAATGTTTTCAGGAAACTGATGTGTGCAGCTCTGCAGGGAGCGAGAGCTTCTGGTGTTTCCCTGAGCTGCAGAAATCTGCAGCTCACTGTGTCGCAGCTTTCACTTGCGTTAATATTTAGAACTAAGTGACTGAATGTTAATGAGATATTTGCAACCTGGCAACTTTACAGTCATATCCACCTGCATGGCAACACATTCAACATTTTAATTGTTCTCTACTTGTTTGAGAAATTGTTAAAAACAAAACAAAAATGCTGAAATGATCACTAGATTTATACTTTAAACACACAATTATACATTATAATGCTTTATGACATACTTATTTAACTGAGAAAACAGTTTTGTTGTTTTTTAATATGAGCTGTCAACATTATCAATTCTAAAACACAGAAATATATAAAGTATTTCAGGCAGAAAATACAGTGGAACAGTTAAACAAACTACAGTATTTCACTTAAATACATATGTATCAGTAACTGTAGTTGATGAGTTTTATCATGAAAACTATGATGACAGTGCAGTCATCCTGCTCCACGTGCATCTGCAGAGAAAGCTCTTTAACACCCAGAAACAGGAGCGCAACGTTACGTGGAGAAGCTGTGAGGGAGAAGGAAAAGATTCATGATGAAGGAGCGAGACGAGCGACGCAGTCAGAGAGAAAGATGAATGCTGCACAGCTCCAGGTTTGGCACTTTCACAGGTGTGCACCACAGGGGGTTAGGGAGGAAGAAGTTTATGCAGACATGTAAACTGGTGTGTGTGTGTGGGTGTGCATGCATGTGTGTGTGCATGTACGTGTGGAGCTGCCAAACTGGCCACCTGTCTTCCCCTCGTTGTAGTTTTAGTGTTTCCTTTCATCCGGCCCTCGGCAGCACAGCTCCCACTTGGAGTAGTCAGCCTCCTGCCATGTATGTGTGTGCACATGTGTGTGTGTGTGTGTGTGTGTGTGTGCATGTGTGGTTCAAGCCCCAAGTGGATAAGTAAGACTTATGTTCCTAAAGGTGCATTTCCCCTCTTTCCTCCACCTTTTTTATATCTTTGTTCTTTATATTTTATTGAGACAGTTCGAGTGGAGGCAGGAAGTTGGCCCACAGACCCACAGAGCTGAGGAGGACACCAGAGGAAACTTCTGCTCCAAAGTCAACAGGAGGTCATGCTTCAGGAAAAGCACTGCTACTGATCCATCTTTAATTAATAGGCCTTATTCAGCCGGGTGCCATCAGAGCGCCAAAACATGGATGAGTTGGAAACAGAGCAGGAAGTGCTCCTGTCTTCTTCACTGATTTTCATGTTATGACAGTTGAGAAATGGCTTGTTTGTGTGGGTTTTTTTTTTTTAGAGGAACTCCAAAAGCCCGTCCGGACCTTCTATTCCTCAATAATTTTGCTTATTTGTAAAACGGTGGAGGCTGGTTTGAAAATTCCAGGCTTTCCTTTTGGTTTCCGACTCGGCGGTTTACGAGTCCGCAGAGTGAGAGATAAATGCTCTCCGAAGCCGAGCAGCTATTAAAGATGAATGTTTTAGCTGTTCCATGAGTGACCCATAAAGTGCTGCATTCATCAATATTTTTACACACACACTGATTTAACAATGGCTCGGATGATTCTGTGTGATGGAAAACAAACCTCGGAGGGAGCCCAGAAGCCTCCTCGGCTCAACCTGTAAACCAACATGAGAGCTGCAGAGGCAGAATGTGATCTTAGCAGTCGTGTGTTTGTCTTGCTTTTGTCAGCAGCAAAACCCACTCAGCCAAATTTCATGAGATGTGGTGGAGATGAGCTGCAGGGAAGGGAAGGACCCACTACTCTTCTGATCCTGAATGCTCTCATCAGGACTTTTTAAAAACATTTTGGACGGGTTGTCCTCAGGCTTTACCAGTGAACAGCAAGCGGCCATCAGGCCTCTAATGATTGATTATGCACTGATGATTGAGTGTTAGACTGATGGTCTGTTTTACAGGTGAAAAATTAGTTTATGGAATTCCACAGCAGACTGGCTTGAACCACTTTAAAAAGGTGCTATTTATACGACAGAGTTGGTTGGCAGGCCTCAGACTGATGAAGTCTTTTGGATGGAAGATGAAACGTTTCTACCCAAAGAAATCTGTCCAGATGACTTGATTTATTTTATGTATTTATTTATTTGTGTGTGTGATTTATTCACCTGGATGATTGAACTTGGTTTTGCTACTAAGCGTAAGTAAATGAGCTTCGTATTAAAATTATTCCTTCATGTTGGCTAAGGGTTAACTTCCATGTCTGAATCAACTTTACAAGTTTTCTGTCAGGTTCTGGTGAGGTCAGACCCAGGAACACAGACAATGCTCGATTAAAAAAAACAAAAAACTATGATTTTAGAAAAGAACAGGAAAAACATAAAGCTGATGTGGAACTCAAGAGACACTGAAGAGAACTGAAGTACAGCAGTGGACGGATGAGATGGGCAAGAACAGAACCATCTTGCTGCCCAACGCTTTACCTTTAAAACCAGGTCATTTTGACCCAAGGACAGCAGGACTGATGACCAGTGGGAACAGTTGAGACTAATGAGGCGCAATTCATTTCAATTCACTTTATTTATATACTGTATCACCAAGTCCAACAGAAGTCTCAGGGCACTGAACAGAAACATTCATATACCAGTATACATAAATAAATTAACAATATTTATCTGAGGAACAGACTGCTTTGAGTTAAACCATTGCAGACTCTCATCTTGAGCAAGCATGAAGGCGACAGTGGAAAGGAAAAACTCCCTCATGAGGAAGAAACCTTTAGCAGAACCAGGCTCAGGGCAAGCGGACATCTGCTTCAACCAGCTGGGTTTTAGAGGAACAGATACACAATGGCAGGTCAAGAATCACATGTTATATAGAACTAGTATCAAATGAAATCCATTCAGTTTTAACAATTCTTTTAAGAAAATGAGGTCAATGTGTCCTCCAGTAGTCTAAGCCTACAGCAGCATAACAAGCCAACCCTAACTATAGGATTTATCAAAGAGGAAAGTCTTAAGCCCAGTCTTAAAACTGGACAATGTGTCAGCCTCACGGACAGAAACTGGAAGTTGGTTCCACAAGAGAGGAGCCTGATAACTGAAAGATCTTCCTCCCATTCTGCTTTTGAAAACTCTAGGAACCACAAGTAAGCCTGCAGTCTGAGAGTGAAGTGCTCTGTTAGGAAAATTTGGGACAATAGGCTCTGTAATATACTTTGTAAGATGGAGCTAGGTTGTTGAGGGCTTTGTAGGTGAGGATAGGTGAGGATAATTTCCTGAGGGGAGGAGCTGCCTGAGACAAAAGTACAGGATCAAGAAACGAGAAGAAGTGGTACTCCGATTTCCCCAGTCGCCAAACGATTTGAACAGTGAATGTTTTGTAGTTTTGGAAGTAGTGTTTTTCTGGACTGGACTTAACAGGGAATGCAAGTAAACAATGTTTCTGGTGCAAGACATTCACATGGGTAGGTTACACTGTGGAGAAGAACTGAAGGAGGTTGTCCGAGCAGCACATACTACGAGTTGATGGAGCAGTTTTATCCACCGCCAGGTGCCATGGAGGATCCAGAAGAGGGCCTTGGCTTCCACAGAATAATTGTTAGTTACTTCAAGGGCCACCGTGGAATGGCTGGATGAATCATTTGGGGAAACTATACTTTTAAGCCATATAAAAACTGGAAAGAAACTGAAAACTCTACCAAAAACTGAAAGGTCAGGTCTCCAGTTTATCACAGGGACATGCAGAGGCAAACAAAACAATCATCAAACTCTCACTCACACCTAGAGACATCTAAAGAGGTACCAGTGAACCTAGAATGCATGTTTCTGGTCTGTGGGAGGAAATCCGAGGACAAGGAGAAAACTTGTGCGTGCATGAAGAGTACATGTAAACTCCACACAGATTATTTTTCCAGCTGCGCTGCGTTTGTAGGAGGCACTGAGACAGAATTAAAAATCTAAATATTAAATTGTTGATAACAACCTCTGCCTTCACTGATTGTAAGTCATGAGTTTTTCATAAAGTTGAATAATTAATTCAGATGGACAGCAGCTCACATACATTTGATAAGGTTTTTAAAAATATATGCATTAATTAAAAAAAAAAAGATGAGATTTGTAAAATAATAATTGTTTGAATTTCAGGCCAATAAATTTTTAAGTGAAGATGTTTAACAGAAATCTTATACATATAATTAAAAAATACTCTTTTGTAAGCTTCTACATCCCTGACAGATTTGCTTTACACGCTGTTTCAAATAGGATTTTGTGGTTATGTGCAGCACAAACAGCAGCTGCTAGCTGTAGCACTTCCTGTAGGAAACTCTTCTCTTTGCCAGACTTACTGTTTAATGTAAAACTGTCTTGAGTTTGATCAAATTTACACAAACCAGTTTGACATTTTTCAGGTTGAAGTTGTTTTAAACAGCAGCTTTTCACTCTGGTCTTTGTCCCGCTCAAAGTAGTTGTTCATTTTGGACACAACAAAACTCTACTTCTACAACAGGTAGGATATTTATTGTTCATATCTTTTCCACAGAACTCCACTTGACAACATCTGAGCTCTTCCTTTAAGATCCTTTGACCTTTAGGTTAAATAGATTATTGGGCACAAATTTCAAAACACAAAAATAAAACCAATATTTTGTTTGCAGCTGTGATGCGGTGGTAAAGCAGCCATTTTGGAGTCACAAAGTTGCAGGTTTGATTCCTTCTCATGCCCATATGCAGCAGCATCCTTGAGTAAGACACCTCTGTGTGATGAAATGAAGAGATCAGATTTTATGGGGGCATAACACTGACATGTTCACTTTATTCTCTTTATTACAGTTTAAACAGAGACTTTCAAGAAATATATAGAAACTTGAATTTTAATGGTTTCATTTTATATTTTTTAAATATATTTTACACAGCATCCCATTTTTTTCTGGTTCAAAACTGTACAAAAAAACAAAAGTTCCTCCTCCTTCAGTTCAGTTCTGAATTGTATGCAGTATTATCTCACCGTTCCCATGCCAGCTGTCTGTGGGAGCGTATTGTCAGACCTTTGATAATTGGAGGCAGTCGGGCCTCCAACCTCCGGTTCACCCAGGTCCAAGAGCTCCCACTGAAACAGGCTGCAGCAGCCGGCCCACTCAGCTGATCTGTTTCCTCCATATAAAACACCCAGCTCATTACACAGCTAAGTTATATCACAGATCCTCCGGCTCGGGACGAGTGTGAGCGCACGCCAACGTGTGCACGTTCATTCAGAAAGTGTGCACGTCTGTTTATGTGGAAGTTCATCGGCACATGAGTGTGTCAATGTTTGTGTGTGCGTGCTGGGACAGCGTGTGTAGGCGTAGGGGGAACCTGATCTGATGTGTGTAGGTGGAAGCAGTTCCTCCCCCCCCACTCTTCAGACAGACGGCCTGCTAGAGAGATCAGACCAACAGGACCAGAAGTCATCAGGAGACACGCAGCACTGTTTCTGCTTCTATAAAATAAAGAAATCAGCACTAATGTTCTCTTTGTTCCAGAGGCTCACATTAAGATAAATTTGAAATTTAATCAAATGGGTTTTTTTTTTCCAGCTCTGCAGGAACCAGTTGTAACAAAATGTACAGAGGTTTTGTCTTTTGTTTTTCAGTGCAGGAAGAAAGAGCACAAGATGCCAAGATTGCATTTTCTCTTGATGTCAGGTAAAGTGATTGAGCAGATCTATGTTTAGTTCAGCTTTTGAGAACGATTTCATCTTCACCAGCGCTCGCACTCCACCAGAGGTTCTCAAACTTTATGGGTTCATGGACCCCCCTCATAACCCTCATGTTTATTAATTCATTTTCTTCAATTTGTCTCTTTAATGCAATGGAAACATTTGTAACATAAATACTTAAGACCTGTTATTTAGTAGAGTTAATATAATTTTTGTACGTTTAAACATGGGCGCCTTTTCATTTAAGACACACTTAATTAACAAAAAAGCACGACCTGGCACCTGCTCACAGTGTCAAAACCACTGGTAAATGGTTTACTGACCATGGTATTACTGTGCTCAATTGGCCTGCCAACTCTCCTGACCTGAACCCCATAGAGAACCTGTGGGATATTGTGAAGAGAAAGTTGAGAGACGCAAGACCCAACACTCTGGATGAGCTTAAGGCCGCTATCGAAGCATCCTGGGCCTCCATAACACCTCAGCAGTGCCACAGGCTGATTGCCTCCATGCCACGCCGCATTGAAGCAGTCAGTCATGTAAAAGGATTCCTGACCAAGTATTGAGTGCATAACTGAACATGATTATTTGAAGGTTGGC
>NC_056502.1:34195292-34204569 GCF_014905685.2 Nematolebias whitei | reverse complement strand
CTATAAAAATCATTTGGGAACACCAATGCAAGGCCACAGTGCAGTCAGACTCTCTTTACATTTTACTTTTTTGTGGAAAAATATTAAGGTAATTTTCTATTCTGTGTTGTTTTCTGATGCAGAAGACACCAGCATGCCTAACAAACTGTGAAATAATCAGATAATATCATATAAATACAACATTTTGCTAACGTCACACTATAATGGTTTTTTTTTGTGCTGTTTTACTCATTTTCAGTCCAGCACCGGACCATTTTCAGAAGTCTTTCGTTTGTTGGTTTGAAAAGACACTAAATTATGACCTATTTTTAATTTAAAAAAACTTCTGAAACTCAGGGGAAGAACCAGGGTTGTGTCGACAGATCAAAACAAAAGGACAGTCTTGGATCTTTAGGCTTGTTGTCAGCAAAAAGTCATAATTTGTTACAATTTCTTTAAATGAAACAATTAAAATAATATTATCGTATATTAATTTGAATGATTTTTAAAGATCTGTTAGCTGAAATTTGTACATTCAGATGATGTATTACTCAGGTCCTGTGGACCTTACATATGTCTTTTAAATTTCTTAAAAACATTTGTTTCAGATACTGTTCAGCATCTGCTGCAGAAAGTAGTTGTTGTTCTTTGCTTGCATATTTTATTGCATGATTTTGAAGTGTTTTTACATTATATATGAGATTAAACTTCCTGTATTTTCTGAACAAAAACTAAACGGCCACTAAAGTTCAAAGCAAAACTTTAAAAGACCAACAGAAAATCTAAAGAACTACGGATCAAAACCACTTTATAAAGAGAGAAAAAAAGTCCGGCTCCTTTGAAGCCCGAAGAAGTTTAGGAGGATTTCAAACAGTTTTTATTCATTGTAGTCCTGCTATGAACAATGAAAACTGATTGTCTGGTCTTGAAGAAGACACATTGGAGCTCATATTGTTCAAGATTATTATGGAAAGTGACAAAAAGTGAACTTTTATGAATGAAAAAAAAAAGTACATTTTCATTAGAATAAAAAGGTTTTTGAAGAAAATGAGTGCTGGTGTAGATTGTCAATCATCGAAGACATGATAAATAAAATTAATAATGGAAAACAAAGTGGGCAGCACGTTGGTGCAACTGGTAGAGCTGCTGCCTCTCAGCGCACAGGTCCCTGGTTCAAATCCCGGTCCAGGGGCCTTTCTGGGTGGAGTTTGCATGTTCTCTCAGTGCATGCGTGGGTTTTCTCCAGGTACTCCGGTTTCCTCCCACAGACCAAAAACATGCATGTTAGGCTGATTGGTAACTCTAAATTGTCCCTATGGTGTGAGTGAGAGAGTGAATGAATGTTTGTCTCGTTTGTCTCTATGTGTCCCTGTGATGGACTGGAGACCTGTCCAGGGTGCACCACGCCCATCGCACAAAGATTGCTGGACATGGGCACCGGCGACCCCCCTGACCCAAAATGGAATAAGCGGGTAAAGATAATGGATGGATGGAAAACAAAGCAGCATAACTTTTATTCTGTAGTTAAAGACATTTTGGTTTTTATCGGTGAACTTTTCTCAATTTACAACTGGAGAGTGTGGCGTTCCGAGGTCTAATCTGCAGAATAAGCTCAGACTCCCATGCAGATTAATCTCCCTCCAGGACTTAATTTGTAAACCGATCAATACTGGTGTTGTGACAAAAATTGATTGGCGCACACTCGTCATTTCAGTTCTTCGAAACTTAATAAGATTAACACCTAAAAACAATTTGTTTGCTCGAGATTATAGCAAAGCTGTGTCTCACCTTTTCTTTAATAAATGCACTTTAATGGTAAAAAAGAAAATGCTTCATTTCGCCTGCCTGCCAAAGATTGACTATGAGCTGCCAAAAATTGATTATTGCTCGTAATTTAACAGGTAGGCGAAATTAAACTTTTTTTTTTAACCAATTAAGGAAAAGGTAGAAGGAGACACACCTTATAATCTCGAGCAAACAATAGTTTTTAGGTGTTAATCTTGTTCATTTTCAAAGAATTGCAACAGTGAGTCTTCTCGTGCATGCTCCCGCAGCACCAATCAAATTTTGGCAGACCATCACGTTTGGCACAACATCGGATCAGAGCAAACAGTTGCCTGAACGCACCCTGTCAAAATGAGAGAGTTCCTGGATCTTGTTCCGGCAGGATCCGGCTCAAATTAAGTCCTGCTCCCCTCCCTCCTGAGGGTCATTAGGGTCTTTGTAAGCCTGGCTCACAGAGATGTTTTGGTTACATGCACCAAGGTGTAAATTAGAGAGAAACTGACTGGGAATCAGGTTTAATAGGTTTTAGAACGCTGATAGATGAGGCCTCCTCCTTTGTTTCTCGTTAAACAAATGTGGTTTCCTTCACCTCACTTTCAAACCATGTCTTCTCTGTCCAAAATATGAAAATCTTGGTCCTGAAAAGAATGTCCCTTATCCTGGAGGTGTTGGTGGACCGCTGAGTCTTGTCCTGAAGAGCTGCTCTCCTGTGTTGAGCCATACGTCTGTAGAGAGCTTGTTTGGTTTCTTCATTATAGAGAGCTGAACTTTCCTGCCGACACCACACTGCTCAGTTTGGGGGTTCTGTCCTCAGGATGGACCAGTTTCTGTCTGAGAGTCACGTTAGGTGTGAAATGCACTAAAGTGCTGTGTTTGGGGCAAAGTGAGTGATAAGCAGTGACATGCAGTCAGGGGAGGCAGGTGAGGCACCGGTCATCATGACAAGCAAAATACTGTCAATGATAAGAGAAAATGCATTTGACCACTTGACTGTTCTGTATAAACAGTTCTACAGTACAGTACAGTTGACTGTATATAAGTGTTTTATAAAACTGGTTTCTGAATTATTTCAACACTTCAATGGTCAAAATTGTGGAGTTTACGCATTGCCTGTTCAAACAATGCCGGGTGAAGCAGTGTAGTGCTCTGGTTCACCTCTGGGGGCGCTGCGTCATATACAATATATGAAGTAGGCGGTTGGATCATTCCCTGCTGTCTCTCTGTATATCGCCAACACGTTTGATTACACATGTGCTGCACATGTTGATGTTCTACAGTCTGTCTAATATATTGAATGAATGTGTGTGACATAGTTCTGCTTTCTAATCGCTCATAAATGCACAGTGAAAATGCACAGGGTGAGGCAGAAAGTACTGTGTCTCACAGATAGGGGGCAGTGTTGCCCTAGTTATAATGAAGCAGGTGCAGTCTCTGTGCATTCTTCTGTTACACAGAGGGGCAACAGTGGATGTGACAAATGGGACACTCATTTAAATTTGTTTAGACAAAATGGAAGCTCATATCTCAAAACTAAAGATTTTTCTAAACTAGATTTTCAGTGGGGTGTCCAGGGTGTACCCCGCCCCTCGCAAAGTGATTGCTGGACATGGTCACCGGTGACCCCTGTGACTCAAAATGGAAGAAGCGGATAAAAGATAATGGATGGATGGCTTTTCAGTAAAAACAGAAAGTATTAGAGACTCCTCCTTGGAGCAGCCAGCCTTTTAAAAATGAAGGCAAACCGCGATGAGTTTTACAACAGGTGATATTCATGGAGAAGAAAAGGTGCATGGACTTCATCTTAAAATAAAGGTGAGATAATACATGTGTTTTTTGTTTTTTTAAATAAATGGTTTGACCTTACATAACATATTTTGGGGGGGGTTTGCCACCATTGTTGAACATTATGGAGTTTTTAAAGCATAATTAGATGCCTTTTTAAAAGGAAAAAAAGGCCAAGTTGAAATATAAGCTTCTATATTGAGTTAAATATGTGAGCATCCGATCAAGACGAGTCAGCCTCACCTGTCACAAAGCTCACCACACGTCACTGGTGATACGTATTTGAAAAAGGTAGCAGGATGGATGGCTAGATGAGCTGATGGACTCATGGACTAATGGATGAGTAGAGAAGCAGAGAAGGTAGGCGGTGTGAGGCTGAACACACTGAAAAACCATCACCAACCACATTTTGTCCAGTGGCACTCCGGGGAAAAGAGAGGAAGAGCAGAGGAGGAGAAAAAAAAGGACAAGAATGTGGAAAGGTAAAGAAGAGGACAGCAAAGGGACAGAGGCAGATGTCCAAGTATCCATACCTGCAGATTCAATTTGCCCCTAGTCCCCCCCACCCCCCTCTCTTGGATCTCTCTGGTCCATCCTCAGGCCCTTGTGTCTCTCCAGAATCCAAACCCACATTTTGGGTTTAGAAAATGTTTGCCCGACATCATAAATTCAAAATGGAAACTATATAAAGTTTTATTGGTTGGAACTGACAATTACTGGGACAAAATTAGAAAACACAATATGCTATGAAAATTATGATTTTACTCCCAGATTTACACACTTTATTGGTCGTCTTGAGTTATTTTCCATTCAGAAACAATTAGAAATAACCAGTAACACCAGTAACACCAGAGTGTCAGCATATTCTCTGGGATGCTACAAACGGAGGCGAGGACCAACAGTGCACATCATCAAACATGTGATATGTCCGTTAAATAACAGTTTCATTATATATTGTTATGTTACATAAATATACATTAATATGTCAGTTTACACTTTGATAACAGCTTTTGATTGTTACCGTGATGTGGGGTTTGCTTTTTTTGTCCATGTGCCATATTTTCTTCAAACTGAACAATGAGTCACTGAACACAGGAAAATGTCGGTCATACGTGTTTTTAAATGTTTCTATGGTCTTTATTAGAGCATACGTCCCAGGAAAATACTGTGGTGGTTGCATTACTGCAAATAAGTCCCTTATAAAGCAATGAAACAAGTAAAAAACAATCCTTTAAAAGTCCTGGAGTGCTATAGAAATCCTTGAAAAGTCTTCAAAATGTATCAGAAGTCTTTAGGCGGCAGTGATGGTGAAATGAGTGTGCTGAACATTTCCTCAGAGTGGTTCGTGTCCTCGTTGTTAGCTCCGGATGCTCGTCTTCCTGTCTCTGTCCTTGTTCTGTGAATAAAAGGGACAGCACTTAGCATCATCAGGCTTTACAGAGTGAGGATTAAAGACTGGAGACTACAGAAGCTGAGAGAGGACATTCAGAGAGGCCTGCATCTGCAACAAGCAACAACTCGTTGAGATACAAACAAATAAAAACTATGCAGATTTTACTTGACATCACTAAGTTCATATTTACAATGTGTTTGTTGAAGCAAATAAACTGTGATATTGGTGCAAAGTTCTTGCAAATGACGTGCACATTTATTGCTCACTATTCATTCCCATAGTGTCTTAGTCAAGTCTCAATCATGTCTCAATTTAATTTAAATTATTCTCTTGATTTCATTGGATGCCAAATCCTTCCAAATTCATTGCACACAAAACGGAGCAGGGTTTCTAACAGGTTCCAGACGCTCGCAGCAACTCAAATTCTGTTTTTTTTTATTTTTATTTCCAGCCCGTTAAAATATCCTGCAACCAAAGAGCGAGGCTCAGAGCTCACGCAAGAAAACGGAGAAGCTTGTGAACATTTCAAGACATTTGAAGGCACCGCTGTGAAATCTGTCAATGCTGGAAATGTATTTTTGCTCAGTAATTTATATTCTTATTTAACATCACAAATCAAACATGTTCTCCTGTCTCAGAAATCAGGACTCATGGTGACAACTACTCCTAGCTGAAAACGTCACATCCAGCAATGATTAACCCGTTATTGTTTATAGATATCTGATTAGCCCATTACTGTTTCTAGCTCACCCTGTTACTGTTTATACGACACTGATTAAACTATTACCGTTTAAAAAAAATGTTTGAAAGCTCAACCAGTCAGGTAAATAACAGCAAAAAAGGTTAAATCAAAAGAAACTGGTCCAGATGACATGATTTAACCTTTTTTTCTATTACTGTTTAAATTTTACTATACTTCTTCCTGATTATAGCTCACAGATGAACCCATTACTGTTTATAGATCATTAACTAACCCATTGTTGTTTATAGATAACTGATTAGCCTATTACAGTTTATAGCTCATCCACGTAATTTTAATAGGATCATATTACCATATTTTCCTAAAAGAGCACTACACTCTCAGACTACAGGTTTACGTGCGATTTCTAGAGTTTCCAAAATAAGAATGGGAGGTAGATCTTTCAGTTATCAGGCTCCTCTCTTGTGGAACCAACTTCCAGATTCTGTCTGTGAGGCTGACACATTGTCCAGTTTTAAGACTGGGCTTAAGTCTTTTTTTAATATAAATGCTATAGTTAGGGTTGGCTTGGTTTCCTGAGCTATCCCTTAGTTATGATGCTATAGGCTTAGACTGCTGGAGGACAAATTGACCACATTTCCTCTCTCTGCTGTCTTTACTTGCTCTACTGTTTGTAATTATTTATATATTTAACATGTTTTTTGGTCCTAAGAACAGCTGGACCTGCCATTGTGTATCTGTTCCTCCTTCCTGTCCTCTCAACCTCAGCCGGTCGAAGCAGATGGCAGCTTGTCCTGAGTCTGGTTGTGCTGGAGGTTTCTTCCTGTTTAAAGGGAGTTTTTCCTTTCCACTGTTGCCTTTGTGCTTGCTCAGGATGGGAGACTGTGAAGAAGTGGAGTTAACACATCTGCTGTCTTCTTTAGATAAATAACTTTTACTAATTAATTTTTTTAATGCATATGAATGTTTCTGTTCAGTGCCCTGAGACAAGTTCTGCTGTGACTTGGAGCTGTAGAAATAAAATGAATTGAACTGAATCAGAGTAAATGGTTTAATAAAATTTTGTCACAAAAGCACAAAATTTTCACACTATATTTTGATTTTATTCTGTAAACAAAAACCAGATGATATGTTTTTCACACAAGAAATAAAAGTTGTCTTTAAATAAGAAAAATCGATTTTGGTCATTTCAAGGTGACAGAATCATAAACTCATTTTCTTTAGAAAAATCACACCAAAACCAAACACCAGCTTCTGTATGAAACACCCTGAACAAATAATTATTACTCAGGAAAATTTATTTTTTAGTGAATCGTTTTAATTTTTCTCACAACATTCCTAATCTCTTTTTGTTGTGCTAAACTGTCATCATGCAGCTTCACAGTAATCCCACTGGAGAGGATTTTAATCTCTGTCAAGATCAAAATGATTGACCAAAGCACTTAATTTAAATTAGCGGGAAACAATGTTTTCAGATTTCAGTTTTTATTGTATCTGAAGGGTTTTCAACCCTTAAATACTGTATTTTTTGGAGTGTGCATAAATCACAGCATTTGACTGAAGGTAAACCTGCTCCAGCTGATAGCAGCGATGCTGAAAATGAGTGTGGTTCTGTCAAAGTGCTGCGTTTGGTTATTGGTTGAAGTACATTTTTCCTGACTGATAGTGAACTCACAACCATCCCACACAGCAGCAGCCAACATTAGCTGTAGACAGCAGCAACACGTCTTTAATTTAATTACAGGCAGCAGGGTCTGATCATGACCGCTGTTTGTGCTTCTGGTTTATCTGTGGTGTCAGAGCGGAGACGGTTAGATTTCCTGGCTGGTGAGAAGCCGTTCTCTATCAGGCCAGGAAAATAACATCACATTTTCCCTCCTCACCTCTTCTGCGCCCACTGCTCCGTCCGTCTACCACGGACTTGTCAAGTCAAAGTCCTTGGCTTTTATCGAGTCCAGTTTGAAATGTAACACCCTTCATCTGTTTGACTTTTAGAGCTGATGTTTCAGATTTCTCACCTCAGACAACTGATCTAGAACCATCACAACCTAAAGTTTGATGACTTTTTTTTTTTACTGATTAAATCAAAATAAAAGTTTATTCTCTTTCTGAACTACTTTGGTAAGGCTCTAATAGAAAAAAAAAAAGAAACTCCAAAGATTATTTTTTTAATACACCAGGCGCTGACCCCCAGCAACCCTCCGTGCTGCCTGTCTTCTCATCAACCCAACACCTGTTACACATTTCCTCCCAGTCTGAACTCAAGGTGGAGGTGTTGGAAAGATCCGTTTGACTGACGTTAGCGTGGGGAGGTGTTTGGAGCAGGTAGTAGGAATAAGAGCATGAAATCACAGGATTGGAGCTGGACTCAGTTCTCCTACTAATTAAGGTGAGTGTGAGGAGACAGAAACTTTAACGTGATTCTTCCTCCATCTGGCCAGACTCTGGATCAGTTATTAGACTGGAGTTGACAAATTACTTTTTCTAGTTGGCTATGAACGCAAGCACAAACACCAGAAATACTCTGTGTGTTTCACTAGGCTGTACTTTAGTATAGTCTTGTTCTTAAACATGATATCTTTGATGTTGTAAATCATGAGATGCTAATGATGGGATTTGAAGTTTTTTTTTAATGGAGCCAGCTCTTGTGGATCCATTCCTTTTACAGAGTCAGTCTTTGCAGTTCGTCAAGTGGCGTTGCCAGTGACATAATATGTCTGTAACTAGTGCTGGACGGCAGTCTTACATCACTACATATCACCTGTAGACATTTAGGGTCTAAATATGTTAAAGTTATACAAAAATTAAACAAATATACAATAGTTTTTGGCATTTCCGTGCACACAAAAAAAAAATTAATAAAACCAGTTTTTACAATGAACACCCACAGATCATCGGAAAATCCAAATCAAGCAGCCAGACCATGATCGTCAAGCACCTGGGCCTCCGCTCCGGAGCGCATGTTCACCCATCACAGCAGCTTCAGATCGTTTGTGAACAGCACACCTCTACAAGATGCTTTCACATGAATCCAAAAAGTTAAATCTCTTTCGACAAGCTCCCAACAGCTTCAGCTCGCATTCATAAAAAGAGAACGATGTGTCAGAATTAATAAATCCCTTGTGTGAAATCCAATATTCAAACAGTGGACATCCAACATGTAGAACCAGTGATCTGTTGGTTTGCATTACTGGAAAGTTGTAACAGTGTTCATAGTTAAAGTGTGCTATAATTGTAACTACAAAACACAAAAGCTGCATTTACTGAACATGACAAAGACTTGCAGAATAAAATGTGTTCAACATGTAACATTGTTATACGGGCTGTGATCAAGTATGATTTTAATAATAATGAGATGTTCGCAAACAATCTAAATACAGTACAACATAAAAAGACAGTTGAGAGCCGTTCCTAGTTTAATCTTTTTCTCCTGCTTGATGAGACATGAGGTACGGCCCTGATGTCATACGTCACTACGTACAGCCGTACAGCAAGACGTTGCTGCCGTGCAAAAATGAACGGCTCTTTGAAGTCAACGACTCTCTCTTCAACAGGCCTTATATACCAGCTATAATAATAATAATAATAATGATAATAATAATAATAATAATAATAATAATAATAATAATAATAATAAT
>NC_056502.1:34188651-34195282 GCF_014905685.2 Nematolebias whitei | reverse complement strand
TAATAATAATAATAATAATAATAATAATAATAATAATAATAATAATATTGTTTGAGTATGCATTGCTACAGCCGGTGGCACGGTGGCTCATCTGGTAGCGCTGTTGCCTCTCAGCAAGAAGGTTGCAGGTTCAAATCCCAGCTGGGTTCCTTTCTGGGTGGAGTTTGCATGTTGATCTTATTGTTCCATATTTTCCTAACAGAGCACTTCACTCTCAGACTGCAGGTTTACTCGCAGTTTCTAGAGTTTCCAAAAGCAGAATGGGAGGAAGATCTTTCAGTTATCAGGCTCCTCTCTTGTGAAACCAACTTCCAGTTTCTGTCTGTGAAGCTGACACATTATCCAGTTTGAAGACTGGGCTTAAGACTTTTCTTTTTGATAAATCCTATAGTTGGGGTTGGCTTGTTAGGCTGCTGTAGGCTTAGACTACTGGAGGACACATTGACCTCATTTCTTAAAATTAATTGTTAAAATTGAATAGTTTTCATTTGATACTATTTCTATCTTAACAAATGATTCTTGACCTGCCATTATCAAACCCTGCTGGTCGAAGCAGATGACCAATTGTCCTGAACCTGGTTCTGCTAAAGGTTTCTTCATCATTAGGGAGTTTTTCCTTTCCACTGTCGCCTTCCTGCGAGCTCAAGATGAGAGTTTGTGATGGATAGCAGTCTGCTCCTCAGATAAATAGTGTTAACTTACTTTTTATGTATGTTTCTGTCCAGTGCCCTGAGATGACATCTGTTGTGATTTTGCGCTATTTAAATAAACTGAATTGAATTTATGTTCTCTTTGTGCATGCGTGGATTTTCTCCGGGTGCTCAGGTTTCCTCCCACAGACCAAAAACATGCATGTTAGACTGATTGGTAACTCTAAATTGTCTAGGTGTGAGAGAGAGAGTGAATGGTTGTTTGTCTCATTTGTCTCTATGTATCCCTGCGATGGACTGGAGACCTGTCCAGGGTGTCCCCCGCCTCTCGGACAGTGACGGCTGGATATGGGCACCAGTGACCCCCACGACCCGAAAAGGAAGAAGCGGGTAAAGATAATGGATGGATGGCATAGCTGCAGACTAGAATATGTTTTTGAAATTAGCTATCATGTCAATCTAATCTGGACATTTCCTTTCACAAACGTCCAGTAAAAGTCAAAGGTCATGGCTCCTTCTTCAGGTTTGAAAGTTTTACACAACAGTTTGTTCAAACCATGAGCGAGGATGTTGAATTTAATTAATAAAACATGTTAAGACAAAACTCAGGTTCACAATAAAACCTATAATATAATAAACAGTCAGAAGCCCAGGCTTGACTTTTCATCTTGATTTTTTAAAATAAATTATGTAAAAGTGATTTTTTTCAAGACTCTAAGTTGAGTGGTGCCCTTTTATTAGTTTAACTTTTAACCTCAATGGCTTTATTTTGCCTCTGCCTAACAATATATACAAGAACACCAGGAGCAATGTGAAGGCGGTGTTGGGACTGGGCCAAAACTCCTCTTTTTTGAGAGAACGAGTTTAACACAGCCTGAGAAACTTTGGCCCGACTGTAGCGCTGCTGTTATGGTACTTGCTCCCAACACAAACTATCAAACCAACAGCTGGAAAGCACAAGTGCAGCCGTACTCTCCGGTGTTTGTTGGAAAGTGCCCGTGGAAAATTGCAGCTATTTATCAGTGGAAGGAAAAGTACTTGAGGTCAGAAAGGAGATACATAAAAATTTTCGCCTAAAAACCCATGTGTTGAAAAAAAATGGGACAATTTACTAAATTACATGAAATTACAGCGGAATGATTAGGAGTCATCCCGTGATTCACCGTGACGGTCTGGAGGCACAGCTGTAGCTGGCGAGGCTCGACTAACAGCTTCAGTCATAACAAGAAGGGGGAGCGGAGCACTTTAAAGCTGGCCCGACGGTCAAAACAATCTCCCAAAGACTAATAGGTCACGGTCAGATGACAGTTCTGCTCTTTCTTCTCCTTTTCTAAGTGCACACACACCAGTATAACACAGTATAACACAGTATAACACAGTATAACACAGTATAACACAGTACAACACTGACCTCCCCAGAGGGTGATTAGTCCAACAATAATGTGATTATCGGACGAAGTTTACTTAAGATACCATCTGAAGATATCACGGCGCTGAGACAATATTTTTATTTTATTACAGAGGAAGAAAAGACAGAAGGAGCTTTCTTCAGAGCGTTCCTCTTATCAGCTCACAAATTTAAATTTTTATACAGTTTTATTCTCGTTTTCCTGAAACTCAATCCGGCTGATATATTTCTAACTTAGAACAGTGGATTTTCCGTGCAGTCTGTTTTTTTCCCCTGGTCCTAAGCTTGGTCTGTCAAATAAAAACATCTAATTTGGGATCTGGCTGCACGAGGACAAGACTGACTGGTTGGAAAAAATAATTCCACTTCGGGCACGGGCCTCCTTTCTGTGTAAGGAGATTGGTATTTAACCGTGAAATGAGAGCTGGTCATATCCTTTTAGATTATTAAGTGAAAATATTTAGGTCTGTGTCAGAGCCTCCGGTGGCTTATATAAGCAGTAATTATCCTCATAAATGACCATCAATTAAAAAAATAACAAATTAGCCTTTTAAAATGAGCTTACTAACAAAGCAAATAGGCCCAGTGTGCCTTTATGTGGCCTGGAATGTTTGGCTGGCTAACCTTCATCCTGACGACCCATGAAAAACACCTGATTTCACCAAAATGTCTTTTACACGTGGAGCTAACTGCCCCCACATTGTGACGCTGTGAGTAGCTGAACTTCATTCTCTCTCATCTCACATCACTTTATCATCCGTGCTGCGATGTCCTCTCTGAAACAGCTAATGTGTCATTAGCTTCAGGACATCTTGTTTTTAAAAGCATCATAATTAAAACCAACTCCGTCAGCTGTGATGTAGGTCTCTTCTCCGGGATCAGAGCTCTGTGTTTGCGTTTTAATTTGCCCTGCGAGCAGCTCCATCCCTGAAGACCAAACGACAACAGAATGATAGTTTTGCTAATAGATTTTTGTTATCTGACCCGACTTCTTCTGTTGGTGTTGAATTAGAGTTTAACTGCTTCCATCTGCGCTGAAAACATACACACAAGTCCAGCCTTGAATGCTCACAGTCATACACAAACCAGACACACACACACATGCACCGAGCATGGGGGAGAATATATTTAAAAACTGACCGCAGCCTATGAGCTAACTTTGATGCACCTAATTAGCATAGCTTGAAATACAGGCGACGCTCGTGACGCACAAATCTTTAACTTTGGGCTTTATCAGTAAATCAGAGCTTTTCCGTCTTTGACTTTAAGAACGTCAGCTTCGTGCACCGACGTGATGTAATGCTTTTTCCAGTGAAAACAGATTAATATCCAAATAACGGTAAAAAACCGCAGTCATTAGCATGCTTCTGCACACGGCCTACCAATGCCTTCAGCCTCTCCATAGGTGCACGCTTCATTTGGCCTCCATAAAGACGCAGAGTGTGGTTTCAGCACAGTCTCTAACCAAACTGTCCAAACTGGAGAATAAATTACCAAGCTGATTATCCTGCTGACTCGTTGGCTTTCTCTTTCTCTCTGTCTCCACAACTTCCTGCACACCATCAGTTTGAGAAAGTGTTGAAAGCAGAGTCGTAATCCAGAGCTCCCGAACGGAGTAATCAGACGTGAGCGTTTTATGCAGGCTACGATGGAAGAATGAGCTGCTGTCTGGTTTGAAGAAATGAAAAGTGCTTTTGATAAACATCTCTCAGAGAGCCGCGGACGGTAAAGGACCGTGTGCGTGTATGTGTCGCTTGTGAAGGTGTGAGTGTAAGCAGAGAGGGCGTTTCACAGAGAGCGGTTTCCAGACTCCTTTAAGATCGCCATCAAAGCCCGACGTCAATGTGTTTCTAATAGCAGGCGCTGAATTAAACACTGGCTGCTCTGCCTCAGCAGAGGATAAATCATTTACAGAACAATTAGCTCATTTGTTGCTCTGCTCCGTCCTGCCAACGACTTCCAGACACAGAGAGGCAGCCAGGGAGAATGAGCCTGTTTGTTGGTGAACTCTGTGCTATAAACATGAAAAAAAAATCACTTGGAGTGTCACATCTTTCTCTTTTACACAGAACGGAGGGGTAAACATTCAAGTGCCTTCACACAGACAAGAGTTCAGTTTCCAGTTGCAGATCTGGGCCACGTTTCTTTCCATCCACCTACAAACATCATCAGTTCTGCAGCAGTCGATGCATAAATCACAGCTCGTGCACATCATCCTGCCTCCGCTGTGTCAGTGGCTTTGTACAGCTCTGCTCAAGTTTATTAAATTCCAAATAAATAAACCCATCAAGTCGGGATTTATTTCGGTCGACGTCCTGAAACTCCTGTAAAATTAACCATTTCAAAAGGAGCAACGGCTCGTTTAAAGCAACCGCACCATCAGCGCCGTTCTAATTATACTTTTGCTGGAGTTTTTATTTGGTTTCCAAACAGAGGGGCTCTCTTAAATGTCCACATGAGCGTTTAAAAAAATCTAATGTAGGGAAAACTGCACTGTTTTGTAAAAGACTGGTTAAAAGGAATAAAGTTTAGCTCAAACAATATCACTGGTTATTGATTCGTGGCTATTAACACTTCTTATTTAGAGCCAAAGGATATAAGCCTGTAAATCGTTGTAAAATGCACAGAGATGGTAAAATAGACAGATCAGCACATTTAAAAATGATATATATCAGAGCTATTCAACTGGTGGCCTGCGGGCCATTTCTGGCCCGTGGGAGACTTCAACCTACCAATGACTTCATAAAAAAAAAATTTAAAAAAATTAGTTGGTTTTTTTTTGTTTCTGTTTGGGTTTTGAGTTTTATTTAATGCATTTATGATTCAATGCAATAAAATAGACAAATTTAAAAGGTAACATATCATTGTAAAACCTGGTTTATTTACATATTGACTTTAACTTCTGGATGACCGGCCCCTGAGCTGCAGGCTTTCAGAACCTGTGCCCCCCTGAGCAGTTTAGTTGAATTGCCCTGATATATATAAAACACTGTCTTTTAAACCTCAAGGCTCCCATACCCACCAAACAGCTGTAGGCCCTAAAGGAGCGGCTTACAGGGCCCAAAGTGTCTCTGACCTTTAAGCTACCAAGATATTAATCTTTTGACAACTGATGGCTTCTGTGAGAAGACTAATCCACAGAGACCCCACAGACGATCCACAGAGCCAAAACATCCCAGAACCAGACACTCTGGGATCTCGTCACATGGGTCACGTCAGAGTTCAGGAAGTCATAATCTTATGGCAAATTGATGTACATGTAAACAGTCTGAGGTGTCACAGAAAATAGTTTTTTTTTTTTAGGTTAATTTGAGCTTTTCTTGACTGAAGATGAAAACTCTTGAAAAAGCTGTGTTTGTGGTGGATCCTGGTTGGACATAACGTGGAGCCACCTGACAGCAGAGGGAGACGGAGCATGCACAGGAAGTGAGCATCAATCAGTCAGACAGCAGAGGGATTTAAACAGCGCTCAGATCATCTCCGTGTTTTATCTGCAGCATCTCATAAACAGATGTTGCCTTCAAGAGTGTCCTCTTTTTTTATTTGTAGCAACTATCAAAAGCATGGAAGTGCAACTTCTGGGCTCTGGTTCAAACCAAACTAATCCTGGCTCCACTTTATGATTCTTTCAAAAGTCTTATTTTTTTATTGTTCAGATGTATTTGGACTGACTGAAAACTGGTCCAGTGTGTACCTCAACTATCCTTCATGGACGGCTGGGACAGAATCCCCGTTCACAAAACATGAAGACCGTGAACATGTCTCACAACAAGTTGTGTAGCCTGAACAATCTTTTAATGAAGATTTGTTTTCATTTTGTTTACATCTGTCTGTCTGTCTGTCTGTCTGTCTGTCTGTCTGTCTGTCTGTCTGTCTACTATATATATGTACATGTACATATGTAAGTATATATACTGTATGTATATATATATATATATATATATATATATATATATATGTGTATATGTATGTATATGTATGTATACGTATGTATACATATGTATACTATATATGTAAATACAAAGTATATACTGTATAGTAGGGATGCACCAATCCACTTTTTCACTTCCGATCCGATACTGATAGCTGCGGTTTAGTAATTGTTGATACCGATTCGATACAGAAAGCGCTGAAATAACAAAAATGGCTAAGTCATGTTATCTGGACCTGTTTCTGAAACAGGTCCAGATAACATGACTTAGCCATTTTTGTTGTTGTCTACCTGGATGTTTGAGCTTACAAACCCAGTGCTGAATTAACTTAAAACATTTGTTTTGTTAAACACAAACATGAATGTACTGAATAACAAATTTATTGAAAACTCTGCACCATAACATACACTTAAACACATCAAGAGCTTCACGAGCTTAGTCAAACATGTAAAAACAAGACACTTTAATTTGTTCAGTCAGTGCACTAACGCATGACGTTACTCAGAGCGCAAAGCATAGAGTTAGAGTGAATAGATCTGCTCAGACATGGATCAGTCACATTGTCACCAGTGCCTTATCCAAAAGTTTTTTCCCAATATCGGTACCGATACCTATGTTGGTATCGGATTGGTGCACCTCTT
>NC_056502.1:34185674-34188251 GCF_014905685.2 Nematolebias whitei | reverse complement strand
TATATATATGTATATATGTATATATGTATATATATATGTATATATGTATATGTGTGTGAGTGTATGTTTGTTTGTTTGTAGCTTTTAGTTTCCGGTTAAGATGCTAAATAAACCTTTCCAAAATTGGTTATTCTTCAGTAACACTTTTTATTTTCAGATAAAATACCAGATGAAATTTCTCCTTTTGCTAAAAAAAATTTAAAATAAAAAAGAACCTTACTATGGATCACGTAAAAGTTACTGGTTTTAAACAGTGACAGCAGTCCTGTTCTTTTCTGCCTAAAATCAGCAATCATTTTTTTTTCCAAATCAATTTCACAAAAATCTTCCCTCCACATTAAAAAAAAGATATAAATGTATTTTTCTCATATGTAAGGTGATCGTCTTAATCTCTTTAAAGCACATGGAGGAAGTGGATAATGAAACCTCATTAGTATTCACCTCCCTGCACTCCTGAATATGTACCATACAGCAGTCATTATGAAGAAGTTTGTTCTGAAATAGTTAGACTGTAGTCACACATAATAAGGGGAAATGACTTTTTACTTTTCTCACTTTCTCCTGAAGCGGCCGATCTACCCAGACCTCACAGCAGTGATGGACCTTATTCACTATGAAAACATACAAAGAAAGAAGTCCAAACAAAATCTCCTTTTACCACTCTCTGTAATCACCATCACCGACTCTGCCCTTTAGCCCACTTAAATACACTGTAGATGTTTTCCAGAGAAACACACTCCATGTCTGCCAATCACAGTTAACCTTCTATATGTCTGCTGAAATCTGTCTGCCTAATTTCTTAATTTGTTTAAATTTAAAGGTAAAAGCATGAGCGTTAAGGGTCACAGCCCATCCAACGTGCACCATCCTGTTGACATCATTGGTAATCATTACATCAAGAAGTCCTCAACCAATACACAACTTACAAAACACATCAGTCTCTGACGAACACAAACTCCTGCTGGTGTTTAAGTCAACAATCATTAGGTCATACAAATGTGATCCATGAAAACTTATATGTTATGGCAATGTGTTTGTTTTTTAACAGGTTTATTAACAATAAATGTGTGATTATCATTAAGCTTTTCTTATTCACACAAGAGCCCAATGATATATTTCAGAAATCTTAAATGGAGTTGATTACAGTTAATTATTATGGGTTTACACGTAAATCTTACAGCATGGAAGAAATATTTTATAGACAACAATGGGATTTGGACAAAACTCATACTTGTTGTCAAGATCAGGTCTCTCTTGTAAACGAGTCCCTGAGGCTTATTGGTATTAATCTGCATATATAAAGATTGAATGAATGCATGAAAAAGATCAGCATGTTGAATCCAAACGCAGACAGAACTCAAGTAAGTTTCAAGAAGCAAAATCAAAAACGCTGACGTGGCCGCGTAAACTTACAAAAACCAAAGAGGAGGAAAGGAGGCGGCTGAACATGACGGCTGTGGAGCACAATCTGCAGACAACGTGAAAACACAGGGATGCAGAACTTAAAGGGACACCGATGAACACCTGGGGGATAACGATGAGGAACAGGTGATCGTGGCAGGAGCTGAGAGGAACACTGGGGAAACAGACTCAGACAACTAGATACAAAAGATCACAGAACACACAGATATGACACGTGCTTAGAGCCCTAGAGCTCAGCTCGGTACAAATTTATCAAGGCTCATGCTCAGTAATCCAGGTTAAAAATCCAACAAAGGCAAGTAATGGCCTCTGCATAGTTTCCTTGTTTGTTGAAACGTTTCGTCTTTCATCCAAAGGACTTCATCAGTCTGAGGAAACACAACAAACTCAGTCCCACAAGCAGTGCACTCACATGGTGGGCCAACCAGTTTGATGGTGATAAGAGTCCGCCCTCTCCCCTGCCGACTCCTCTGAGGCAGCCTTGGCCAAAATGTTTCAAAACATCAAAGCTCATGATGTTTGACCATGGTTGCCTCAGACGATTCGGCGGGGGAGAGGGCAGACTCTTATCACCATCAAACTGGTTGGCCCACCATGTGAGTGCACTGCTTGTGGGACTGAGTTTGTTGTGTTTCCTCAGACTGATGAAGTCCTTTGGACGAAAGACGAAACGTTTCAACTCAAAGAAACCGTCCAGAGGACCTGACTTAACTTTGTTGGATTTAAAGTTTCCAGTAGACCCTCGCTACTTTGCGGTTTGTTTTTCACAGACTCGATCTATCGCAGTTTTTCAAAGTAAGATTGGACACGACACACAACTGACTGATTGATGGATGAGCCGCACGATCAGCATGGAATTTTCATTCAAAAGGAATTATTTTAAATTATTTAGCACCTGCTGCACTTTTGTGCAGCCCACACTGCAGGATAAGCTTCCTCCCACAGCTGATCAGCTGATCTCCGTGCAGAGCGGAAAAGTGGGTGTGGACGAAAGTGTTTGCAGGTGGCTGAGAGCAGCTGAGGCAGAGAGAGGGAAATCATGACATTCTGTGTTCTTTAATAACCTTTAGATTTAGAAACATTGTTTGGAATACTGCAAGAGTGTGGGAAGGGTTTAAAATGCCTTTATATATATATATATATATATATATATAT
>NC_056502.1:34175524-34185574 GCF_014905685.2 Nematolebias whitei | reverse complement strand
AGATATATATATATATATATATATAGATATATATATATATATATGGAAACTACTACTTAATACTTGTACTACTATTCCTACTTCGCGGTTTTTCACTTATCGCGGGTCTTCAGGGTACGGATCCCCAGCGATAAACGAGGGACTACTGGAATCGGTTACAGAAAGTTGGACCTGACTGAACTGACATTTTACTTTGTACTTGCTTTAACATTTTTACACTATTGTATGTTAGGTTTTATGATTTGGGGAGGTTTTTTGGGTGGTTTTGTTGATGGTGTAAAACACTAATGCCTGAGTTGTCTAAACTTTCCAAATGTTTGCATCCATTATCTGCACAGCTGCAGAAAGAAAAGCTTTGCAGAGAGTGGTGAAGGCTGCACAGAAATCTGTTGGAATCAGTCTCCCCACCATCACAGACATCTACACCTCCAGATGCAGGAAGAGGGCCACCTGCATCATGAAGGACCCCACCCACCCAGCACACACACTTTTTGCCCCACTCCCCTCAGGAAGGAGGTTAAGGAGCATTAAGTGTAGAACCACTAGACTGAGGAACAGCTTCTACCCTGAGGCTGTTAGACTCATGAATCTCTAACTAGAATAATCACTGTGAAAAACCATATCATGTTGCTGCTGATCTGTTTCATGTTGCTGCTGATCTGTTTCAATGTTGATGTGTTCATGCGTGCACATCTGCTCACAGACTCATGTTCATGTTTGTGCTGATGTTCAATGTTTTTATGTTATGAGTGCTTAGTGTATATTTAGTTGATGTTTTTCTTAGTTCATATCTTAGATGTTATTACTGTTTTTCTTATACATTTTATTGTTGGATGTAACTGGGACCCTGTGTACATAATTTCGCTCCACCACATGTACCACATGAGGTGCGAATGACAATAAAGAAACTCTGACTCTGACTCTGATTTTGTTGTGATGGCAAAACTTTAACTGTCCATCAAAACACAGGATTTGTGTCTTCTTTCACTGGATCACTGCTTCAGGAGTTGTGGTTTTAATCAAACCCCCTCAGAACACAGAGAGGACAGATTGCAGTTTTATCTTAAAATATTATTTTAAAACAGGGACAGTAACTTTACAGGAACTGTTTGTTTGGTTTTTATACGCCCAGCAAAGGCGGGACGATTTACAGTATCGTCTCCCTCTGTTCGTACGTACGCGTGTTGACTTTCTAGTCCTGTTCATAACTTCTGATCTGCTCAAGATAATAAAAAAAAACTTCATGCACATATGCATCATCATGCATCAGTAGGTGTGTTGCATGCACTTCTTATCAATCCAGCTTCAAGGTCGAGATCACAAATAAAGGTCAAATGTTATACATGTTCTATGCTTGTCCAGACCCTCGCCATAGATTGCTGTATAGCAGTTTGTTGGCAGGTGTGTAGTATGTCATCTGGTAGTGTTTTTGTGTGCTTCCCTTAAGAGTGCTGTTAGGGAGTGACAGACATGTGAGTGGTTGCCATGGTGACACTGTGAGCTTTAATTTGGAGCTTTAACTTTAATGATTGCAGCAGCTTTAACTTGTTATAATATTAATTCTCTGTACTTTTACTATACAATCTGTACATCAAAACACAGATCTTTATGGAGTTGTACAAATGTGATAGGATTTTAGGTCATAGGCACTTTTCAAGTTTCCATCATAAATTTTATTGAAACATTGAAGTTTTAATTATACATCTGCACCATTTTATTTACAGATGATTTACAGCTCTTTGTGTTTCTGGAGTAACTCATTTCACGCCTTCTCAGTAGTTTTTAGTTTCATGAGAAACTGCAGGGATAACCGAGGAACCCTTCACACAGCAGAACGGCGAGACGTTTTATGAAACAGGAGACAGTGCTCTGTGATGGACAGCTTGTCACGCAGAACTTTGTCCGAGTGTTTTTGTTCGAGTGCTCCGACATGAGAACGATTCAGAACCGTTTTCTTCGCAGCATGCATTTACAGCTTAGTCATGTGTTGGCCGTGCTGGACCGACAGCTGTAGATAGTGTTACACATTTCCTACTGACAGCTCCGACCTGCTGGGGGCTCATCCATGTGGGGGAAGGATAAAACCCAAGGGGGTGATGTGGGTGAGGATCAAACTGAGGGAGTCAGAGAGGACAGACAGAAGCAGAAAGAACAGGAGGAGTGAGAATGAGATGGTTTTCAGACCGGTCGGACACTGAGGACGTCTAGACTTTCACTTGCTCAAGTTCAGAGGGGGTGCAGGCTGAGTGGGGGGGATCACACTGTTGAGACTCAGCTGAAGGGTTTCAGGGTTTAGACACTGAGGAGGGTATTAGCTTTCACACACTGCTGGGGTAACGGGGGAGTCTGCCAGATGTCAGCTCCTCACCCATAAATCCTGCTAAATGGGCAGCAGCTCCGCCTGCAGAGGACGGCTGAGTGGACGTCAGGCCTCTGTCCCTCTCTGTGCTGTTTGTCAAAACTCACTCCAGGCCCACAAACACTTGGTTTCACTCAGCTGACGGCCATTCGTCATCCCCTGCTACTTCTCATCGGGCAGATGGCTTTCTTATGCGAGACTGTTCCTGATTATTTCAATTTCCTGCGTCGAATCAGCCGAATCAGAGCCGAAACTCACATTTAGTGGAGTTCACCGTTAGTTTGTCCAGGTTAGGGTGTAAATCAGCACAGAAAGAAGGGTCAAGTGTACAAAAATAAAAAAAATGTGTTGGAAGGATAAAAAAAATTGTTTAATATTGGTGAAGCTTCGTGCTTTGCTGCTTGTTTTTTAGAAGACGTTTTTCTTGCTTTCTCAAATAAAATTGAAAAATGCCAAGTTTTTTAATGTTGCTTCAGAATGCAAGCTAAACTCACATGCAAGTCACACTCCCTTCCCTCCCTCCTGAGGGTCATTGACCTGTGTTATGATTGTTGAGCAGTTTTGTCAGTCCACCTTTAAAAATGAAACAGTTTCAGATTAATTTGATTTGCTCTATAGGTTTTAAATCTACTTCGGTCAAAAAAAAAACCTTAAACGTTAAATTATGTGAAAAAGACGTGACACAACAATCCCCTGGTCGCCTTATTTTAGCTTCTCTGACAGAAAGTAATAATTGCATATGGACTGTAGTGAAGAGCAGTTTTTAGAAACCACGTTAAGCTTTGAAGCCAGCTGCTCAAGTAAAACCAAACCCAACAGAAGAATATTACATCATGCTTCCCCCCTAAAGTGTCTTCAAAACAGGTCACACTTTCACCGTCCCACAGGGCCAGCGGGGGTTTTATGCACAGTCACTAATCTCAGATTAGACTTTACCATTAAACTTACCCAAATCACCACCTGTGATCTGGGATCAACCTGTTCTTTCTGTTTTATTAACTCTAAACAGAACGGTTTCTATAAAAGATCATTTTGATTTGTCTTTTTTTTCTTATGTGGAGGTTTTCAGCTCACCATTTTCCTCTGGTTGCTGAGGCAGAAGGTACAGATGTGTTTGGGCTGAGACGATTGGTCGGATCCTCGACTGGGGGAGGAGCTGACGTGGAAGAACGGCGGCGAGGGAGCGTGGCACGGCTGTCCGTCGTGAAGCCCTTCGCCCAGAAGCAACACATTCCCCAGATGACTGATGTAGCTGCTGGCCAAGCGTAGCGTCTCGATCTTCGACAGCTTCCTGCAATCATAAAAAGACAGGTGTTGGACACGGTTGTTGGTAAACCTGTGGTGGAACATGTTTTCTTTGACATCTTTAGAGAAGACAAAGTGAACTGTGACGCACGAGACTAAACGACACGTGTACCTGTCTGCAGGCTCGGTGGGGATGAGCGTCCGCAGAGCTGTGAATGCAGTGTTGACCGAGTTGGTGCGATCTCTCTCCCGTGCGTTAGCTGCGGTCCTCTGCCGAACTTCTCCAGGGGGCGACGACCCCGGGGGGCCCAGCCTTGCCCCCATGCTGGCTATGTCCACCCCTCCACTCCCACACATCTTCCTCTTCCTGTTCATCTTGATGTGGAAGGCAGACTGGGATGACGAGGACAGACGGAAGGATGCAGAGTTGGTGGTGTGCTCTTCAGAGCCCGACCCTTCGCTGCCGTTCTCATCCTCATCTTCTGAAAGGAGGGCGATGTCGCCATACAAGAAGCGTCCTGCGGGAGGCACCGTGCGTAGCATGGCAAAGGTCATCTTTGGTGTGACAGCTACTGTTCGCTCCTTTGGAAAACTCTGCCCGTTGTTGGGATTCTGCTGACGATGTTTGGTAGCAACTCCCAACTCTGGATGTCCACTCGGGGTGTTTACCAAGAGAACCAAATGTTTTCCTCGTGGATCTTGCTCACTAAGACTAAAGCATCAGTGAGCTGATGTTAAAGTCAAGACTTCAGATCTGCAGTCACAGGTGGTTGCCAGTTCCAGGTTCTTGATGTTCTCAGATGAGCTTTACTCAAACATCCCCAAGATCTGCTAATTATTCACTTCTCCTTGAGGAAACGAACCAATTGTAGAGTGGCACATTAAAGTCAAGATATGAGCATTGATTTGTTGCTTCCCTGAACGTCGTCACTTGTTTTTATTGTTGCTGTTTCACTCCAGGCTGAACTAAGAAAAGCAGCTCATTGCCGGTAGCTTCATGCTCTTTTGAGTTCTGTTGGTCTCCTCCCTTGTCCTTCTTTTCCTCTGCCTCTTGGCTCCACGTGTGCGTGCGGTCTGAGTGTTTAAGTCCGCCTCTGGTCTTATATTCAGTGGGAGGGTTGAAGGACCGATGCGCCCCTCCTCCTCTGAGCGGTAAGAGTCCCAGGGCTGCTGTCTAAAATCAGGCCAGAGAGACTGGAGGCCAGATGCAAACCATCGGCCGGAGTTTGTTTTGGCTGCGTGCCGCTGTGGTCCAGGGGAAATCCACCCCCTAAACAGTACTTGCATCACCCTCTGAGCTCTCTGCAACTCACAATCCAATCAACATGAAAATGGTTCACAGACAGACAGGATAAAAAGATGTCATCTACAACAGGACGGCCAGTGAAGGCTGAAACAATGAAGGCTGAAACAGTGAAGGCTGAAACAATGAAGGATGAAACAGTGAAGGCTGAAACAGTGGAAGCAAAACGGTTTTCATTCGAGTAAATTCCTTCAAAGATGCAAACAAGTTAAATTAACAAAAAGATTATATATATATATATATATATATATATATATAAAGAGAGAGAGTTTCTACACTCTAACTTGTGTTTGCAGTTTGTAACTTCCCCGTAACTGAAAAGGACAAAAAGATTTATGCTTTTCATTTCATGACTAAGACAAACTCGTGTCGTAAAGTGAAAGCTTGCCTTGCTGTTTACTTTTCCTGCTTCTCCCTCTGTGTTTGTGTGGACACACAGACAACCAGGGGCAGCCAGGCCAGTCAGACGGAGCTCGTGAATGAAATCTGGATTTATTCAGCTGCAGCCGAAGCTTCGTGACTGTCACAAGCTAGAGGGCCTGAAGTAGCCGACAGGAAAGGATTCAGACACCTAAAGGTTTTGGTGATGATAATTTAATCTCTCATTCACTCACTTTCATTTCTTTAAACCATCGGTCTTCCTCAGGATGAGAAAGGTGAATGAGACTAGAACTGGTTTGTTAATGAGTCAACCGGGTTAAAGATCTGAATCCTCAAACTGAATCAGGACTGAGTCTCAATTAACCGGATGCAACGTGTCCTCTGGCAGACCGACTGTAAGTGTGCGATTTAATGAACTTGCCAAAATAATGACTACAAGCTGAACACTCTACAACTCTGCTGACTGAAGCGTCAGGTCTCTGATTCAGATTAAAAACTCACCTGGAAAACAAGAGACTGAAGTGAGGTGTGTTTACATACGTTTCACAACAAGACAGATTTAACTCAAGTGAACATTTTGGTTAACTTATATTTGAGTTGCACAGTATAGGTGCTTGTTTAATCTGTCGTAGGTTGTTTGATTATTGATTATTATTAGATTATTATTGTGCGCTGAATTGTAACAATTTTTGAATAACAGAAATCCACCACCACAGTTTGAACCGGACCACTTCAGTGAGTGACTCAGATTCAACAGAGTCCACAAAGAGAACTGGATTTAATCTGACTGAGACTGAAGAAAACAATGGAGAAAGACAAGAGAAGTAACGATGGACATTAATGTTTAAAAGTCCTTTGACTGCATAGTTTTAGTTTCAAATGATTAAATCTTTATCTTGTAAAATCTTGATTTCATTTTAGTGTTTGTGTTTGTTAGCAAAATATCTCATTACCCACTGGACAAATGTTATTGAAACACTCTGAAAATAATCACATGATGTGCACCTACAAATGATTAGTCCAATGAAGTTAAGTCAGGTCCTCTGGACAGTTTCTTTTAGTTGAAACGCTTCGTCTTTCGTCTTTGATGTTTGGAAACATTTTGGCCATGGCTGCCTCAGACGTGTCGATGGGGAAGAGGGCGGACTACAGAAATGATCTTATCCCCATCAAACTGGCTAACCCACTATGTGAAGGTGCTATTTATAAGACTGAGTTTGTTGTGGCTCCTCAGACTGATGAAGTCCTTTGGATGAAAGATGAAACATTTCAACAAAAAGAAACCGCCCAAGGACCTGACTTAACGTTGTTGGAGTTTTTACCTGGATCAATGCGCATGAACTTTGATGATTAACTTTTGGAGACAAACAGATTTAAAATGATTTACCATCTAATTAATCATAGCAATCACAAAAGTGGCTATAACTCAGTTGACCAGATATTGAGCTAAAGTCAGTTGTGGTAGTAGCTGAGGGTCATTCTGAGGGCTAACAGATCAGATCAGATGTTTGTTATAGACTTTATGAAGGAAGCAGGCAACACTGAATGCTAGTTTTATTGTGTAATGTTACAGTTTTTCTACGTAAATTAAATGTCCAGGTTGAAAACAGACATAAATCTCAAAGTCAGTGGTGCCGCAGAGAAACCTTTAAACCTAGCTGCTGTTCATCTTCGTGTAGTGTGGCAGCAGCTGCTGCTGAGAACTACCATCACAATGAATAATCCGTCAGTTACACAATATTACAGTCAGCATTCATCACTCTCACTTTCTGCCCTGTTTTTCCTCTCGCGTCCACATTTCTCCCTGCGTCTACCCTTCAGTCCCAGTCATTGTGTTTGTGCTGTGGTATTCAGCGATGAAGCAGCAGCCAAAGATGGTTGCGGTGGTTGACTTCACTACAAACAGAGCTCGAAGCTCCGAGGACGGAGGAAGAGACGGACGGTAGCTGTGGGGCACAAACCTCTGCTTTGCAATGAAAACAAACTGCAGAGGGAAGGTTTTTTTTTAGGCGCTCCTTGTTTGAATTTAAGATTAAATAAATGGAAAAGCATCAGTGTTTGGGCCATTTAATTAGACCAATTTAAAGAATATAAAAAGAAGTAAATAGATTATTCTCCCCCATCATGGAGTGAAGAGGGGGAATTGGAAATACCATCTATCTGTCTATCTGTGCATGTTGTGAAAATGATAACTTGAAAAATAAGTGAGGTAACAACTTCCATTTTGGTGTGTGGCTTCATCTAGACACAAGAAAGTTTCCTCTTCAAAATTACGTCAAAATCCAAGATGGCCACCACCATAACCGACCACCTCTATCATTTCAGGAAACTGCTTTTTAATCTTTATATTGCTTTAATGCAGGGGTTCCCAAACTTTTCCATGCCATGGCCCCACAAACAGCATTAGCTTCTGCCCGAGGCCCCCCTCACAAACCCACAAACAATGCTACAAAATATGTAAAGAAACATCAAATGTTTTAACTTTTATTCACTGTATTCTATTCATTATTACAGCTGCTGAGCATCAAAATGTTATTAACTAACATGTTTGAAACACTGAATTATATTCCCACTGGAAAAAAAACAACTTTTCAACTAACTGATGACCAGAAGAACAAAAGAAATCTAACCATCTCTCTCAAGCATATTCTGGAAATGACAGCTACAGATCGCCCTAGTAGGCAATTTTTATTATTAGTAGTACTATTTTTACTTTTTTAATATTCTTCTCTCCAGCTTTCTGGTGCCCCCCCTAGCGCCCCCTGGCGGTCCCCACTTTGAAAAACACTGCTTTAATGTATAGTTTCCTTAAATGATTGGTGTGGCTGAAGATTAATCTATGGTGGGCAAGGCCACCACTGGCCACCCCCTGGCTCCACCATTGCTCCTGACGGTGGATAAAATTGCTCCCTCCACTCTCTCCTGGAGGAAAAAAAAAAAGAACCCTGTCCTTCTACACAGTGTAACTACTGACCACTTGAACATCTTTAAGGATTACAGTACTTACATTCCCTGTTCAGTTCTAGTCTAGAAAAACATTCATCTTGAAAACATTGCATACAAACATTCATTTTTCAAACCCCTCAGCGATGGAGTCCCGCTTGTTATATGATTAATCCCTCTCTCTGTCCAAGCGGAACACCACATTTAACACATCACTTGGACACTTCTCGTCTGTACATGTCTGGCTCCTCACAACACTAAAAAGTCTTGTTCCAGACCACCGCGCTCCATTGTTGCATGCATTAGCCTGAGCCTCCTCTCATTTGCATCTCCCCACAGAGTGTCAGGCCGAACACAGCGTCCACATCACTCTGAAGTGCTGCCTGCAGGCCAGAACCCACCTAACTGGAAACAACGTGGCTTAGGAATCTTTGTAGAATCGCATGGCTACAGTCGACCAAAGACTGTTGTAAGAACAGGAAAGAGCCGTATTACAGGAAAATAATAGTATCGTTTACATCAAAATGTTGACTCGCATCCAAGACATGGTCTGGATTTTACATGATGATTTAGAACATGCCTCTTTAGGGAAGTGTTGGCTGTCAGTCACTTTGTGAAATGAGAAATCCTGAGTGCAGTTAACACTATGGAAGTAAATTTGCTTCACTTTATAAAAAAAATGTCCTTACTAATAACATGTCAGTCTGACAATGATATCATGGTTTTGTTCGTTTTTTAGTAGAGATTGTACAGAATGATACATTAATGGTGAGTTTTGTTGAACTGATGAAGGACATCCGATTGAAAGTTTTTGTTTCAAAACTAAAATATTTCATGTTTTATCATTTTATTTTTTGTTTAGGTGTTTGCAAACAGAACAAGTCTCAAAAATGTCTAAAAAAAATTAAAACTGCTTTCAAATGCATTATGAGGTGGAGTGATGACAGTAAACATCAATTTATGAGTGAGAAGAGAACCATGCCCGTCACATCAAACCAACGGTTCAAGAAGAATGTTGTAAGTTGACATATAGGCAGCTGTAAATACCGGTAATTGTTAAATATGGTAAAAAATTGCAATTGTGGGATTTTGTCTAGATATGATGAATAAATACTTATGTAATAAAATCTGTGTCCTTCAAATGAAATGTCTAAAATTAATTCCAAATGAATGTTCTGAAGCACTTTTCAGAGCAGCAACAACTAACATTGATTCTTAGAAAAGCCTAAACTTTTTGTTAGTTTCCCTGCGTGCTATCAAAGCAATATTCAATACCAGCTGGGCAACCATATAGTTTGAGGTTAACTCCTTCAAGTTACATCAAGAAATCCTCATTAGAATGCCCTAAAAATAAGCTTCAAACTACATAGTTTTCCAGGGATTATCCTAAGTAGCAAGACAGATCCAGCCATATCTCTGGAATCGTTCATATCAGGAACCAACATGTAGCTTAAAATGGAAACAAATCTGAATATGTGCTAAGTTCATTTAGACCAAATATGACTTCGTCCATGGTTCATATTTAGTTGTAGTCGTAGTGATGTGAATCACTGACATTTTAATCGAATTGAAAATAATTTTCATAAGACACATAGATGGATGGCTGGATGAATAATGAAAAGAAGATTTTTAGACCCCTGTGATGGACTGGTGACCTGTCCAGGGTGTCCCCCTGCCTCTCGCACAGTGATGACTGGACGTGGGCACCAGTGACCCCCGTGACCCGAAAAGGAAGAAGCTGGTAAAGTTAATGGATGGAAAGAGAGACAGACTGATGGACGGACTGATGGAGGGACAGCTGGATGGATGGATGGATGGA
>NC_056502.1:34167657-34170524 GCF_014905685.2 Nematolebias whitei | reverse complement strand
ACACACATCAGTCTGGAAGGAGTAAGGCAGCTGAAACAGCGGCAGAGAGATTTTGGCCATCTGTGTAACCTGGATGCTTTAGGGGGTGAACTGAACTCAAATATTTCATGCCCCCCAACCCCAAAAGAGCTTAAGTAGGATTAAAAAAAGTTCCAGTTATCTTAAAACTTTTTCCTAGAAAATGTAGGTTCTTTCATTCATATATTTATATATATGTATATATAAATATATATATATATGTACATATATATAACTTTTAAATATGCTTGAAAGTTGATGGAGAGTATTTATATTTATTTATTTAATTTTTAAGGTTAATTAAATTTTTTTTTTTTTTGTACAAAAACTTGTTTAATTTGCGTTTTTAAGTGTTTAAAGCTGACAGACAACATGTTTGTCCAGCCGAGGTGCATCATGTGGTCCAGCTCCTGACGACCGGACGCTGACTTGGAGGATTCTTTCTTCTTTTTGAATTGATGAGGACGTTACTGACAGGATCCATGAGAGTCTCTGCTGCTCGAACTCTCTTGCTGCTTGTTTTATTTGTGGGTGGCTGCCACAGCCGGTGGAGTTGACCACATCTCTTCTGGAAGAGGAAGGAGAGGACAGCAGCTGCTTTAAGGTAAGGCAGCCGGTGTGTGTGTCTTCATCCTGTGACCCTGACACAGAAAGGTGCCATCAGGAGATGATTAGAGATGTGTTCTGAGATCTGTTGTCAATCCTGCACAGAGTGGAGGTAATTTCATGAGCTTCAATGAGCTCTGAGTCTAAGTGTTCGCTGTAAGAGTTGCTTCCTTTCAGCATCTGTGGACAGAAGAACATCCCCACATGGTGCACGTAAAACAGACCCAAACCTTCTATTTCTCCTAAATGGTCTGTTTTTCCTCACAGTGCAGTTGTGGGGGAAAAAATGCACTTTTATTCATTTAAAGTTCTGGACCTTTTGGCAGAGAATAAACTAAAGTGATTGATTGATTGATTGATTGATTGATTGATTGATTGATTGATTTTATTGTCAATTCTGCATATGTACAGGACATACATAGAAATTGAAATTGCGTTACACTCCTACTCAAGTTGCAGCAAACAACAACATTAGCAAAAATAAACTAACACAACTAGTTATATAAAAAAAATATAAAAGTAAAAGTGAACAGCAGCAGGACCTCTGATGCAACGTGCTCAATAGTGACTAACAGGAGACAAAGTGAAGATGCGTCATCATTGTCTGAGCCAATGACGGGGCTGGATTTACAAACTTGTTGCAGAAGCGGGTAATTCGATGCCTGAAGTGCAGCCAGTCCCACTGCTGAATGCTAGTATTCATGTTCTGATGCTGATTTAGTGAAGGGAGCGTCATAAATTGGTGTTGTGAATAATAAATATCTTACCTGTTGTGGATGGCTCTTTGTTCGGAGAAGTAGAGTAATTCTGATCGGACAGACGAGCTAATGGCTAATCTGAACGTGGCTACGACCAAAGTGGATCAGTACAATCTTGACAAACAGCATTTATTTCGAGGTTTAAGTGGTGTTTGAGCCAACGGGCCATCTGCTCACTGAGAGGTCGCAGCAGGAGAAACAGAGGGAGTGAATAAATCAGACAGATGTTCATTAAGTGTGTTTATAATGTGTGTGTGTGGCTGTCCTGAGTTCTTAGAAACATTTTGGTCATTTAGAAATAAACATCTCATTTAAGCAAAAATTCACAAAACATTATCAACAGTTAAAGGGAAATTTTGGTCATTTTAAAGCAGTTTTCTGTTTAAAAGTTATAAACGATTGTCACCCTGTTGTAGATGGCTCTTTAAACGACCTCAGTTAGAGGAACAGTTTATTTTCTGACTGGAGTGACAAGCTAACAACAAATTCAAACTGGTTTGCCACCATCGTAAAACAGTTTCACGCGAGTATAGTTCTAGAAACCTTTACGTTGTCATCAGTTTAGCGTGGCACAGGGTTTAACGTCGATTACTGGGGTTGTTTGAAAGCACAAATGGCAGCAGCAAGCAGGGACACTTTTGGGCCAGTGTAGGTGAATCTCCAGCTGAAGCTTTAAAATATACTGGCTGGAATAACAAAATGGTCATAAAGTTTTAACGTATAGTATTTGCACTAAATAACTGAGACAATTATATTTGTTTTTAAGATGGGAAAAAAGACTTTAAACAACGTCATACATTACAGTTTCAACTTAAATTCAATTTAAACTTTACAGTGTCAGTCAGTCCCTGCCAGATGTGTCACGTGCTGCAAAGGAAGTTTTACAACTAGCTTCTGCTACTGTTGGTGTTTACAAAAACCCTGGGAATTTACTGTAAACAAGCGGTACACCGAGGCCCCCCCTCACTGATTTGAATAGAAAATGTTTATTGTTTTCGAGATGAGCGTTTCTCTGGACTGGAATTGAACAGGGAATGCAACTAAACCTTACTGGTTTTGAGTGGAGGGAGCAATTGTTGGGTGGTGCGGTGGCTCAGTTGGTAGAGCTGTTACCACTCAGCGAGAAGGTCGCTGGTTCAAATCCCGGCCCATGCCCTTTCTGGGTGGAGTTTGCATGTTCTCTCTTTGCATGCATGGGTTTTCTCCAGGTACTCCAGTTTCCTCCCACAGACCAAAAACATGCATGTTAGACTGAATGGTAACTCTAAATTGTCTCTAGGTGTCAGTGAGAGAGTGAATGGTTGTTTGTCTCGTTTGTCTCTGTGTCCCTGTGATGGACTGGAGACCTGTCCAGGGTGCCTACCATCTCTCACACAGTGACTGCTGGATATGGAAACTAGTGACCCCATGACCTGAAAAGGAAGAAGTAAGTACAAATGATGGATGGATGGATGGATGGATGGATGGATGGATGGATGGATGGAT
>NC_056502.1:34146559-34167647 GCF_014905685.2 Nematolebias whitei | reverse complement strand
GGATGGATGGATGGATGGATGGATGGATGGATGGATGGATGGATGGAGAGCTAAATGTATTGGGATTGAACAGAGTGAGGTTTGCTGGCAGTAGAAATATTAGGATTAGACTTCAGATCAATGGAGTCTGATGAGACCAGATCTACTGTGATGAAGGATTACAGGATTATCAGAGTAAACAGAGGCTGTGGATTGAGTGATGCTCCCTTCATGTCTTGGGACCACTGTAAATTTCAGACCTTCTCAGACCTTCGGACAGAAGATTCCAGTTCCTGTTTTTCTCTTTGTTGTCACTGACCACTTCTTGCAGCTCCTGAGGCAGATGAAGCTTACAGGTCCTTCCTGTTCCTGATCCAGCTCATGTGCTCCTTCCAGTATGTAAGGCAGAGTCAAACCAGAGCTCGATGCTGGATCATTGGTTACCTAAAACAGACACTTTGTGACTCCTTACCTACAGTTCCTTGTCTGATCCACCTGAGCTCCCATTTCATTGTGTCTTCACAAACTCAGCCTGGACCTCCAGCTGTGGTCTTGGTACTGGAGTCTCATCTCTCTACAACAAACAGGATTCTGACATCACTGACCTGCCACTCTCCAACTGGTTACTACGTCCACATCCTCCTCCTGGAATTTTCTAGCCTCCTCCTCTAATCCTATAAAACAACAACAGAGTCTCTCCAATTGTCCTGACCACAGAAACATAACAAAACACATACACACCTTCTCCCATCTCCTGCAGGTCCTCCTGCTCCCACTTCTGGCCCACACCTGTAAATAAAACGCATCTTTTCATCCTGCGTCACAGCCTCTCTTTTAGCTCCACATCTCTGAACTCTGGGTTAATTAAATGCTTCATTTAGCAAAATGACAGTACAAGAAAAGTGAGAGCTCTGGGAGGGTCTGGTGACCATAACGCCAAACTGTGACTAATTGTAGAAAAAAAAAAACTGGGGTAAAATTGAGACATAATTAAGACATTTTGTAACGTAATTGTGACAAATAAATATGCTGTTCATTCGCAGGAAAGTCACATGAATTTTACAATTTATTCCCAGGGAATAATGATGCCAGATTTCCTCTGAAATTACTTTTCTGGTTAGCAGTCATAAGCTAAGGTTTGCTGTAATTGTATGCGGTCAGTAAAACTTAAGGCTAAAGCAGTACTTTTTTTTCCCAAGTGATGCACTTTTTAGACACTGACTGTGTTGTATAGAGGATTAGAAGATGGTAAAAACACAAGTATGCCTAAATACTAAATTTAGCTTTTAAAAAAAAGCTAAAGTTTAGAAGTGATGGTAGTTCAGATGAATCAGGGTAATAATTTTCAAATAGTAGGTTAAACTAGAGAAACTGCATTTCCTGTGAAAATGCAGTGTGAACTTTCTTGCAGAAGAACTTGCAGAAAAACTGCTGAAATTATAGCTAAAAACATGCTGAAATGTAGCTGAAATGGAAGAACAAGTCTAAATGAGCAGACAAATGCAGAAAGAACACATATTTGCTGAACTAGGTTTAAATAAGCAGAAATTAACACAAAAATTAGGTAATTAGCTAAAAAAAGGCTGAAATTAGCAAAAACAAATAGCTGAAAATTAGGTGTAAAGGCAGAAAGAAGCTTAAATTATCAGAAGGAAGTGGAAAGAGCTGAAATGAGCTAAAAAATGTGGAATAAGCTGAAAAAGCTAAAATTAGCACAAAACAGCTAAATATTAGCTGAAATAGAAGAAAAAGCTAAAACTAGCAGAAAATAGCTGAAAGAAGCATAACAAGCTGAAATTAGCATGAATAAGTTAATTAGACTAAAAGTAGTAGACATTACCATGAAAAACTTGAATTCATCTTAAAACAGCTAAAATTAAGAATGTAGCTGAAATGGTAGTGCAAGCTTAAATTAGCATAAGAAAGTAGAAAGAACATGTTGTCTCAATTAGACTGAAAGAAGCAGACATTAGTACAAAAAAGTGGAAATTATCTGAAAAAAGTTGAAATTAGCAAAACATAGCTGAAGCTCAAAAAAAAGGCAGAAAGAAGCTTACATTACCAGACAAAAGTGGAGAGCACATTTTTGCTGAATTAGGCTGAAAAAAGTTAAAATGAGCACAAAAAAATGTGGCATTAGCTGGAAAAGCTCAAATTAACATAAAACAACTAAATATTAGCTGAAATAGCAGAAAAAGCTGAAACTTGCAGAAAGAATCTGAAAAAAGCATAAGAAGCTGAAATTAACAGAAAGAAGTTAGAAGCACAAACATGTTGTAGTTAGCAGAAACAAGCTGAAAGGAGCACAAAACAGCTAAAATTAGCTGAAACTAGCTGAAAAAGTTTGCACAAGGAAGCTGAAAGAAGCTGAACCAGAACAAAATCTGAAAGTAAAAGGTTGCAAACGGAGCTAAAGATCTGAAGCGTGTAAAATGAGCTCAATTCATTTTTATGGGGGAAAAATGGCAGAAAAAAAGTTAAAGTTGCACCAATACCAAAAGTCAGCAGGATTTGTTATTTGATTTGTTGAAATAACACAATAATTGTGCAACGAGAAAGATGCAGAATAACATGCAGAATAATTTCAAGGTGGAAATAGGGTCACTATAGTGTGAATGCTTAACAAGCATTCACACTATAATCCAGATTTCAGTGACTTTACAAATATGATTCACACTAACCATTTGAAAACCTGTAGTTGTGTAGAGTTTTGTGTAGAGTTTTGTGTAGAGTTGTGTAGAGTTGTGTAGAGTTTTTGTGTAGTTTTGTGCAGAGTTTTGTGTAGTTTTGTGCAGAGTTTTGTGTAGTTTTGTGTAGTTTTGTGTAGAGTTTTGTGTAGTTTTGTGCAGAGTTTTGTGCAGAGTTTTGTGCAGAGTTTTGTGTAGTTTTGTGTAGAGTTTTGTGTAGTTTTGTGCAGAGTTTTGTGTAGTTTTGTGTAGAGTTACCTACGCTACCTGTTTAGATGTAGACTTTTATCTCAGAACTTTTCATTCTTAACTGCACAGGCGAAGTTTTCAAAGCACCGTCTCTGTACATTTTGGTTTTCTCCTTGAAAGACGCAGCAGCAGCAGCACTGGTGGCAGCAGCACAGTAGTAGAACACCATCTGATAGTCATTACTCCGCCCGCCTCCTCCCCCAACCTTTCCCTTCCTCTTCCCTTTTTTCGCTTGATACTCTTTTCTCAGCTCAGACATATTATTCATTAGTCTGATGAAAAACACCCACCAGCCGAGCTGGGCCTGATCTCCCTTACACCTATACACTCACACGGATGCACAACTGACACAAAGACAGATATACAACACACACACAGACGCACAGTCCAAACCCAGTTGAACCGTTCTGGCATGAGTCAGGGGCCTGTCAAAACTCGGAAGTAGGTCTGGATCTGATACAGCAACGTAAAGACACTGGGATGATCTTTGTAGCTTTGGCTAAAATGCTTGAAAGAGAGCTGAGAGGAAGTTTCAGGCCTTGTTTTGACATTGGAGTGTCTTTACATAAAGAAGTGTTGGCTTTCCTCAGTGGGGGGGTGGGGGGTGGGGGGGTTATAACTGGATGGAGAAAAGAAAAAGGGATTTTAGAAAGCAAAGGACGGAGGAAAAGCAGGATAGAAAGGTAGGAAATGAAGGTAAAGAAGAGAGCTGGTGGCCGTCTGCCAGTGCTCCAGACTGCTTGGTGGACTGCATTGGGAAAATGGTCGGAAGTGCTCCCCCCCCAACTTACACCCCCTCCCAGCCCACCACCAGCCCTGATTTCAGCCTCACGCAGCCTCAGCGCCAGCCACACTCGACTGTGTTTCCCAAGAGAGCCAGACTCTACAGCTGGCCTTATTAAACCAAGAGAAGCAAGGAGACAGAAAAAAGAAGCAGAAGGAAAGAGAGGTCACACAACTGGAAGACATCAGCTGAAACCGTGCTCGCTCGCTTCGGGGTTTTTTTCCATTCATATCCCGTTTTTATGATAGGGTTTCTCACAAACACGCTTGCGGTGCAATGAGTTCAGGCCCACAGTAAAAAGCTATTGTTTGATTCGACAACCCTCAGAATGCTGTAAAACAAGGAAACAAAGGCTGGGAAATGAAAGTCTGCGCGACTTTTATCTCGTTTGTCTGAAGGCTGTCGTCATACATCTGACGACCCGCTGCCTGAACGCTTCTCATCTCCTTTGTGTGAATCCTGCCTCATTTGTGAACACAGAGGGCCAATAAAAAAAAAACTGGATGGAGGATGGAGGTCTGTTTCCAATCCGTTGTGTGGTGTTCGTTTAAAATTAGCTTTGATTCTTCTGCGTTTTGTCTGAGCTGCCATTTAACCTTGAGAGGTTTTTGTAACACATGCTCTTTGTTTGAGAATAGCACAGTTACTCAAATTCACGCCTGTAGTGAGTTTCTGCACAGACGTCTTCTGGCCACTGATCTGCTGGACCCAGTGAGGGGGACGCACATCGCTCAAGGCCTTCGCTCCGGCTCATACGGTATCGAGTGTTAAGAAAGCTTTACGCTTGTTTTAGAGCTGGAGATTCAAGGAGCAGTGCGGTGACGGTAAACATACATTTTAAGTCTTTATTCAAAAGTCTATCTTAAAGCAGCTGAGCTCAAATCTGGGGCCAGGTCAAGTGTTTATTATCGTCAATACTTCAAATGTAATTTGTTCCACACTACAGCTGATGGATCGCAGCTCACAAAACAGAGATGCAGCTTTTTTTTGCTTAAACTTTAAATGAATGACCGTGTTTTCTTATTATTTAAATAAGGATCCATGTGTTTGTTTGTTGTGCAAGAAACATAACTCATGTTCCAATGGAAAGATTTTAATGAAACTCTAAGAATAATACTTGGAGGAACACCTTCAACTGAACAACATTTGATTCAAACCAATTCAAGAGGCCACAGCTTACTGACTTTGGCAAATACAAAAAGCTTTAACAACAAAGTCCATGCTCAATAATCCAGGTATACAACCCAACATTTTTCAGTCAGGTCATCTGGACAGTTTCTTTTTTTCTGAAACGTTTCACCTTCCATCCAGAAGGCTTCATCAGTCAAGGAAACACACAAAAAACTGATTCTTCCCACAACAGCTTACTCCAAAGTGGAACAAACCAATTATGCTTGTGATAAGATGGTCTCTTTGGTACGCCCCCTCCTCCATTGCCGGCCCTTTTCCTTGTCGACAGTCTTGTCAAACTGGTTGAAAACAACAAAGTCCATGCTCAATAATCCAGGTATACAATCCAACATTTTTCAGTCAAGTCATCTGGACAGTTTCTTTTTTTTTTTTGTGCTGAAACGTTCGCCTTCGGTCCGGAAGTATACCTGGATTATTGAGCATGGACCTTTTTGGTTTTGAATCAGTTTGACATGACTGTCGATGAGGAAGAGGGCCGGCACAAGAGGAGGGGGCGTACCAAAGAGACCATCTTAGCACCAACATAAGTGGTTTGTTCCACTTTGGAGTAAGCTGTTGGGGGAAGAATCAGTTTTGTTGTGGGTTTCCTTGACTGATGAAGCCTTCTGGATGGAAGGTGAAACGTTTCAGCAAAAAAAGAAACTGTCAAAATGACCTGACTGAAAATTGTTGGATTATATACCTGGATTATTGAGCATGGACCTTTAAGGTCTTGTGTGGTTGTAGCTGAGAATCATCTGCAGTACTTTGAGCACTAACAGATTGTGCAAGACATTTGTTGAAAACGCTGGGATTCAAGGCAACGAGAAATGTTCATTCCTTCAATAAAATTATAAATCCATCTTAATTTTATGTTTATTTGATCTAAGTTAAAGACAAGCATTTACTGCTTTAATTTCATTTAAAGACACTTTTTTATGGGTTTTTATGAAATGACTATGACTATCATTTTATCTGATATCTTGCTTTTGAGCAACCTGAGGTTGGAGAAGCTTTAGTGTAATACAGACCAGATAGATGAGCTAAGAGCTAAGTCAAGTAAGGTCAGTCTTATAGTAGACCGCTATCATTATAAAACAACTTGAATCTTAAAAGTGGGAGAGTGGTGGTGCAGAGGCTAGAGAAGGTGGGGCTGTGATTGGAAGGTCGCCAATTTGACTCCTCTGGCCAACATCAAAATGTGGGTGAGAAAAGTGAAACACCAACACCTGCCTCTATCCTCATTTGCCCCACCCTGGGCCCTTGAGCAAGGCTCCTAAACCTCCCCGTCCCATCTGCTCCCCCAGTTGTCCTAGATAGCAGCTCTCTGCTCCACACAGAGGGCTGTGGTAGCTCGGTGGTTGTATCAGGAAGGACATCCGGCATAAAAACAATTGCCAAGTCTTCGTGCAAGTTATCTTGCTGTGGTGACCTCCGAAGAAGAAAGCAGCCGAAAGAAGGAAAAAAAAAAAATCTTAAAAATGTCAGAGTGGTTTGTTTAAATGCTGTTTTATTATACTTTACATAGCGGTTAAATTTTGCATTACACTATCATTAACAGAGATGTCCATGTATGAGGACAGCAGGACAGTGGTGAGATGTGCTGTAGGAGTGACAGATAGATTCAAGGTGGAGGTGGGATTCATCAAGGACCTGCTCTGAGCCCCTTCTTGTTTGCTCTGGTGATGGACAGACTAACAGATGAGGTCAGGCAGGAATCCCTGTGGATTATGATGTTTGCAGATGACATTGTGATCTGTGGTGAGAACAGGGAACAGGTGGAAGAGAACTTGGAGAGGTGGAGGTATGATCTTGAAAGAAGAGGAATGAAAGTCAGTCATAGTAAGACAGAGTACATGTGTGTGAATGAGAGGGAGGCTGGTGAAGCAGTGAGGCTACAAGGAGCTGAGGTCACAAAGGTGCAGGACTTCAAGTACTTCGGGTCCACTGTCCAGGAAAATGGGGAGTGTGGTAAAGAGGTGAAGAAGAGAGTCCAGGCAGGATGGAGAAAAAATTCAGGAGTGATTTGTGACAAAAGTGTGTCAGCAAAGATCAAAGGAAAAGTTTAGAAGACAGTGGTGAGACCAACTATTTTGTATGGTCTGGAGACAGAGACATGGACAAAAAGACAGGAGAAAGAACTGGAAGAGGCAGAAATGAAGATGTTTATGGCAACAAAGTTCATGCTCAATCATCCAGGTACCAAATCCAATAATTCTCAGTCGGGTCATCTGGACAGTTTCTTTTTTATAGCGACGTTTCGCCCTCTATCCGGAGGGCTTCATCAGCCAGAGGAGTTCCAGTAAACTGTTTCCCCACCAAGCAGTAAACTCCTTAAGTGGACCAACCAGTTTGCTGGAGCTAAGAATCTTTCTGGGGGCCGCCCTGCCCCTCTTCGAAGATGTTGAGGTTCTCCTTAGGAGTGACAAGGATGGATAAGATTAGGAACGACATCATCAGAGGTACATCACAGGTTGAACATCTGGGAGATAAAGTTAGAGAGACACAGAGGACAGAGTGAGATGGAGGAAGACTACTTGCTGCAGAAACCCCTGAAGAAGGAACAGCCTAAAAAAGAAGAAGAAGGTAAGTATCAGCAGCATCTACTCACTTCTTTTGTAACCTGGACATTTCCAGCAGAAATATATTATTTCTGCCAGAGTAATCTTATAATGTGAAAAAGACGTGAAAAGGTTTATGAAGAGCGTTGCATGAATTGCTGTAACATTTTGGAGACTAGTTTTTTGTATGGACAGCAGCAATTAATTTTGGTCTCTTGACCCTGTTCAGACTTTTAGCTAAATCTATTATTCATATATAAGCTCAAAATTAAACAATTCTAAGATCAAGCAGAACATATGAATATGTGTTTATTTAGTTCTTCCTTTTTCCATTTCCTGGTTTCACCAACAGCTGGAGCTGGAATTCATTTTCAGTTGTGGATATTCATGTCATGTATTACAACTACTGGTGTTAAACCACTTTTAAGAAGAGTACATCCGAGACGAAATGTAACATATTTTTTCCTCTTCCGTTTAGTTAAAAGAACAACGTACTAGCACTAGGTTTTGCTTCCCAGAGCAAATGTAAAAACAGTGTCATAAAAACAAAGCCATATTTGAATTTGAACTGTTCCTTTAGATTTACCTAATGTGAAACTGGCTTTAATAAATATCTTCTCTACAGCTCATATAGGGATGTCCAACCATTCATTATGTCTTTTGTCATTAAAAAATGCACAAATTTGTTTACCAGGCTAGAAACTTGATTTTCTTTCTGTTATGTGAAAATTACTTTCAATTACAGAAAGATCCATGTATTCTCTGAATACATTTCCCCCAAAAAATAGAATAAAAGGCTGCCTTATATTAAAAAATAAAAACAGATGTCAACCTTTTCTGCAGCCAATCAGACTCTTGATACTCCTCAAACCTATTATGATTATTGGATCTGTTTTCTGTTGAATGAATGCTGGACACAAACATGTAGTTATTCAGTAAAAGTAAAGGATTGACTGAAGTTGACTGAGAGTTATTCTAAAGGAACTACCTGTGGGATATTTGTTTTGCTTCTGCATAAACCGCTCTAAAAACTCTAATGCGGGAAATCCTCAAGAGAAGTGGAGGAAAACTTCAGATACGTAAACACAGTTCAGACATCTGCAGATGTGCAGGACCAGAACTGGTTACACTGAAAAACTGAAGCTGTGTCTCCTCTCCTTGAAGAAGGCCTCTTGAACCAGAGCAGACTTTTCTCCTGCTTTGAGTTATTGACGACATAAAAGCAGCTCTCCAGCCACCACCACTGAATCTGGCCAGTAGCAGCTTCAGCTCTCAGTTAACGGAGGAGTGATGGAGGATGGATTCAAAGAGTGATCAGCTGTGACATCATTGCCACTAATGAAGTGGCAGGAACAATTCGACCACCTGACTCTCTTCTCCTCACCTCTGCCTGTATTTTTTACTTTCTTTTACAATCTCTTTATGGCTTTCTCTCAAACCTTTCCCCCCACTTTCCTTTCATGCGTGCAACCATCTCTGCCTACCACTCATGCTTTCTTCCCGAGTCGTTCCCTCGGCGGTTATATGAGCTTAGCTGTCCTGTTCTTCTGGTTGATTCCAATCATTTCCAGAGCCAACGCTGAATGCAGCACTTTGGCAGTTTGAACTCTCTAAGATAAACTAAGAGCTGTCCCAACCTTTAATCACTGGCAAATGATTTATGTTAACAGGGTCTGTCTACTGTAAAAGGCAACAATAAATAAAATCTTGCACACTACGGTTTTCCAAACTCTCATGGCTCTAGTTGGCTCTGATATATTCCATGGTGTAATGACTGGTCGTCTCAAATGCCAAGGAGCTCACATCATCAGAAGAAAGACAGGGGAGACAAACAGGGGGATAGAAAGCAATTGTAAGAGACACAAGTACAAAGTGGTTGTGAGTCGACTGTCTGAGACTTGCCATCAAGATTGCCAAGAACTTTCTATGGAGGCTTCTGAGTAAAAATGAGACTTGAGAACTAATAAAAACATGCTGCTACTGTTCTATCCCTCAAAAACCATTTATTAAGAAACATTTTACAGATCCCCAAACAATCCCTGGTTAAAAATGGTAAGATAAAGACACCGTGTTGGTGTCACAATGGGAACCCCAGACCATGAGCATCTACTCCCCTCTGAATGTTTTTAAAATCTCATATTTTCATCTTTTGTTTGTTGAGAAATTTAAAAAATAAATAAATAAACTTTCCAAAGTGGAGATTAAAAAAAGTACTTGGTATCTTTGGACTCACAATACAAAACGTTTGTGAAACTATGAATGGAGCAGTCTTTTTTTAGGTTCATTCTTACTTTGTGTCCTAAAATCCAAAACAACAATGGATCCATTTTCTGCAGTGGTAGAGAAAGTACTCAACAGTACAAATACACAGACAAAAATGTACTCTAGTAAAAGTAGATGTACCACGTGAATGTTTTTACTTGAGCAAAAGTAAGTACTTGCTTTTAAAAATACTGTAGTATAAAAAGTAAAGTAAAAGTACTTGCTGAATGTATTACATAATGCAATGGTCTACAATATCATTAAGTGTACCTACCACATGTATATTTTCTGTAATACATTAATAGTGTGGAGCCATTTTAATGAACAATGCTGCAGATAATACATGTTTTTATTGTGTTTACTCTGTGACACAGTTCACACTTGGACTTGTGATTCTGTGCGTCAGAATTTCAGGGATGACCTGCAGAGTTAAATGTCATTAATCAAAATAAGAAAGAGGAATGATTATACCTTTGAAAGTTTTTATTTAACACAAAGCAAAACCAATGTGTCATTTTAACTGCAGTAAACACATTTAAGTAAAAGGTGTCTGCCTGAACAAAAGGAGCATTAGACCAAACAAAGGAATAGACTCTGATCATTTCAACTCCAGTTTGTCATCAACTCTAGTTCAAATACTGTCTATTCAACCTTGTAATGGGTCAATATTGAACAATATTTTAACTTTCTGACACCATTTTTAAAACTTGGACCTGAGTGTCGAGACATTTGGAGACATCTCTTGTCTCCTAACAACCCATGAACTGACACATTTTAATATTGCAGCAAGAATTTCTTGTTCAAGTTCAGAAGAAGTTGGTTTTCAAAGTTTTTGAGTCCAGTCTGGCTCTTTTGGGTGAGAATCTGCCCTCATGAGCAGTCTTTCAATAAGGTCATGTGTGGCACGTATCTTCTGCCTGACTCTCTGTGGTGGAATCCATTTTGGGTGTGTTAGTGGTGCTGGGGGTGCACCCAGCTCAGTGATATAAAAACTAGAATATACATCTTTGGCCCAGCTCTTCTTGAAGGCAGGTCTAACGTCATGGACCAACTCCCCTCTCACGGTTGGTTACTTTCAAACTAACGAACATATTAAAACAACTACAACATGGATGTAACTTGTAACAACTCATTATAGAAATATACTGTAGTAGAAAGTACAGATACTTAATGTAAAATGTAGAGGAGTAAAAATCAAAAGTACCCACGTTTAACTCTATTTAAGTAAAGTACAGATACAAGAAAAATGTACTTAATTACAGTAACAGTTACATCCCACCACTGATTTTTTTGTTTGTATGATGTCTGATCTGTTATTATCAAGGAACGGAAACTGTAAAGAGCTAAAAAAACTTTTAAAAAAAACTAAAAAAAAAAACTGTGGGCCAGAGTATTGTATCATGATCTGTGGAACCCACGTGCAGGAAGGCAACAGGAGACTCCAGGTAAAAAGTTAAATATATTTATTTTCTAACAACAAAACAAAATGCTGCCAGGGCAGCTAAACTCACTTCGACTGGAGAACGGGACAGGAGACTGATCACGACACCATAGAACAGACCTGGGCATTGTACGGCCCCAGGGCCACATGCGGCCCTTTGGTTGACTCTCACCGGCCCCCGTAAGGGGAATTACAAAATACATATGTAAACAAATGAAGTTAACCAAATCCAGATATAGATCCTCTCTCACTGATGATGTCAGCTTTGCTTCACATCTCCACCTCAGACCTTCAACCTGACTTTAACATTTCTGTTAAAGCCCAACAGAGACTAGACTTCTCTCACTAAACAAGAAAAAAGAACTGAAAAACACCAAATGAGATGTTTAGACTACAAATGTAGGCACGTAAAGAACCGGGACTCAAAATCACAGTTCAGTGACAATCACTATTATATGATGTTTCATAATATTTGGAATACAAAGACAATATTGTGATATATTTACAAAGCCAAGAACTTTTTCCAGCAGTATATAAAACTCAAAATGAGTTTTGGGGTGAATGTGACTGAAAATGATCATTAATATAACGTCACAGATGGTAAAAATGTTAACAGTTTACCATTGTACTGGGAAATTTAATTGAATAAATGACATTTTTTGTAAGGAAACCTCACTTTTTCGTTGCTTAATCATAACAAATACTCTTACCAGCTTGTTAAAACAGTGCTATGTACTGCGTTTAATAATGAAATACTATTATTATGCAGTATTGAGTTAAGTTGAAATCAGGTCTCTCTTGTAAATGAGTCCTCGAGGCTCAATGGGATTTACCTGTCTAAATAAAAGGTTGAATGAAAAAGTCATTGGTGCCAGCCCTCCACAATATCTGCTGTTTCTCATGTGGCCCCCATGGAAAAAATAATTGCCCACCCCTGCCATAGAAGGACAATCCGGAGACACAACACAAGGGAGCTGAATATATACACACACTGATGAGGACAGATGACAGACACCTGTGGTGATCGGCATTAGATGCAGGTGAGACAAGAACTGAACACAAGAAGGAGGAACACTGAGGTAAACGGACGGAAGGAGGAAGCTGTTGGGCGCGGAATTCAAAACAATTTTTGACGGATTATCGGTATTTGACATTTTTTGGACTTTGGAACAGGCGGAAATTGGCATAAACTGGTATGTGAATGGTTCGGATGGAAAAACAGGTAGGAGACGAGGCAGACATGGATTTTGAGGGGTGGACACCGGTAGGTAGAGGGAGAGGACGAGGAAGAAATAAAATGGAGGAAGGGACAAATGATAGCCAGAGTAATAAAAGGGAGTTGGAAGGGAGCAGCTCTGATGAAGAAAGGGTAGTAAGAAGAAAAGTAGTGAGGGATGAATTTAAAATAATATTAAAACTAAAAAATGAGGAAGGGCAGGGTAACATGAGCCCCATTTTGATATCAAAAGAAATAAAAAGGAAGATTGGGGATGTAGAAATGGTGAAGGTGTTAAGAGATGGAAATTTATTAGTATCATGTAAAACTGAAAAACAAAAAAATAAGGCTTTGCACGTCGAGAACATCTGTAAAAGAATGGTCATGGAAAGAAAGATAATAGGAGAAAACAAAACAGTTCGCGGAGTTATTTACGGGATCCCAGTGGATGAAGATTTAGATAAAATAAAAAAGAACATTGTTGGTGCACAAGTAAACAACCTGAAGAGACTATCAAGAACTGTTAATGGGGAAAGAGTAGGGAGTTTATCAATTATGATTGAGTTTGATGAGACAACCTTACCAGCAAACATAAAAATAGGTTATTTAAATTTTCAAGTTAGGCCTTACATCCCACCACCACTCCGCTGCTACAAGTGCCAGAGATATGGACACATTGCAGCAGCGTGCAAAGGTAAACAGAGGTGTCCAAAGTGTGGAGAAGACCATAGGATAGAAGAATGTAAAGAAGAAAAGGAGAAGTGTTGCAACTGTGGAGGACAACATAGAGTTACATACGGAGGGTGTGAAGTGAGGAAAACGGCAAAAGAAATCCAACAGGTGAAAATAAGTAAAAACACCACATATGCAGAGGCAGTCAAAAGTGTCAAAGAACAAAAGACAAGAGCGACAGGACAAACAGAGAACCAGAACCCACAACAAAGTACCAGTAAACAGCAAACAGAGGAAAACATCACAATGCCAGTTGAAAACCTAATATTATTCATAGCATATGTCATAAACTGCACTGACCAGGCCAAACATAAAACAGAGAAAATTAAAATAATTGTGAGAGGAGCTGAAAAATTTTGGGGGTTCAAAGAGGGATCTTGGGAAAACATTAACAAAAGGTTGGAAGCTGATGGAAGACCAGGAACACCAGGTGACAATATATGATTATATTACAATGGAATGCTAGAAGTTTAATTGCTAATGGACAGGAACTTAAAGGTTATATTAACGAACTTCAAGAGAAACCAGACGTTATTTGTGTACAGGAGACGTGGTTAAAACCAACAATAGATTTTATTATTAAAGGATATGATAGTATAAGAAGGGATCGACAAGAAGGAAGTGGAGGAGGGTGTATAATATTTATAAAACAAGGCAGGCAATATCAAATAATAGGGAAAGGTAAAGAATTGGAATATATAGTAATAGAAATTTGGGGAAAAGAAGGAAATTGTAAAATATTAAATTTTTATAATCCATGTAAAACATTGTCACTGGAGTTGATGGAAGAGGTGATGGAACATCTGGAAGGGAGAGTAATATGGTGTGGGGACTTTAATGCTAATAGCACAGTATGGGGTAAATGTAACGATAAAAATGGACAGATTATCGAAGAAATAATGGAAAACAAAAATTTAGTATGTATTAATGATGGAAGAGGAACAAGACTAAATGTAAGAACAGGAGCAGAGTCAGTCATAGATTTAACAATTGTATCAAACTCACTGGCTGGTGTCTGTGAGTGGGACATTGATAAAAACACAACTATAGGCAGCGATCATTATCCCATTACAATAAGAGCAGGTCTAACAATAAATAACAAGAATATAAAAATAAACAAAAAATGGAATTTTAATAAGGCAGACTGGGTTAAATTTAGCTATTTGAGTCAAATTAGTCTAGAAAAAGTCAACATGAAAATGGATATAAATAATATAAATACATATATAAATAAGGTAATACTAGAAGCTGCAGAAAATTCAATAAAGAAAGGAGGAAGACAGAAGGACAAGAGAATTGTACCCTGGTGGACAAGTGAATGTAGTGAAATAATAAAGTTAAGAAATAAAGCATTTAAAGTACTTAAAAGGAATCCAATTTATCAGAATCTAATTGATTATAAAAGAAAACAAGCTATGGTAAGGAGAATAATTAAGAACACAAAGAGAGAATATTGGAGAAAATTCTGTAACACAGTGGGAAAAGAAACAAAAATTGAAAAAATTTGGAAAATAATTAAAAGAATGAATGGTATTAAAAAAGAATATGAATATCCAGTATTAAAAATAAGTAACAAAACTATTACAAAAGATGACGAGAAAGCTGAAATATTAGCAGAAACATTTAGTAAAATTCATAGTTCTAGTAACATGAGTGAAGAAGGAAGGAAAGGTCAGGAAGCCACAAAACTAAAATACAAAGATTTACAACAAAATACTGAAGAAACAAATAATTTATTGAATGAACCGTTTACTAAAACAGAACTGAACTATGCACTAAGGAAAACAAAGAATACAGCACCTGGTAAAGATAACATTTGGTACACAATGATAGAACATCTAGTGAAACATCAAAAGATACAATATTAGAATTTTACAATAAAATCTGGGAGGAAGGGGAGCTGCCAGAGAGCTGGAAGGAGGCGATCATAGTTCCAATAGCCAAACCAAGAAAAGACAATACAAACCCAGAAAATTATAGACCCATTGCTTTAACATCAAATATGTGTAAAATAATGGAAAAAATGATTAATAATAGATTAACTTATTATTTAAATATCAAAGGGTATATATCTAAATATCAGAGTGGGTTTAGAAAAGGGAGGAATACTAATGACCCAACAATTTGCTTAGAGCATGAAGTCAGAAAAGCACAAATCAACAAAGAAAGTGTAGTCGCTGTATTTTTTGATCTAGAGAAGGCATATGATATGATGTGGGTAGAAGGGTTATTAATTAAATTATGTCAAATGGGGATCAATGGAAATATGTTTAACTGGGTTCAAAACTTTTTATCAGACAGAACAATAGAAGTGAGAATTGGGCAAGAACTATCAAGAAAATTTACAGTAGAAAATGGGACGCCACAAGGAAGCATATTAAGTCCGTTATTGTTTTCCATAATGATAAATGATATATTTACAGACATTGAGAAAGAAATGGGATGTTCATTATTTGCGGACGATGGAGCCATATGGAAAAGAGGTAGAAATACAGAATTTGTTATTAAAAAAATACAAGATATGATAATTAGAATAGAAAAATGGGCATTTCAATGGGGATTTAAGTTCTCAATAGAAAAAACAAAAGTTATGGTGTTTACACAGAAAAGAATAAGAGAGGAAATAAAATTAAAATTATATAATCAAGAATTAGAACAAGTAAAAAGTGTAAAGTTTTTAGGAGTATGGTTTGATGAAAAAATAATATGGAAGATACATATACAGAAAATTATCGATAAATGTAAAAAAATATTAAACATTATGAGATGTTTGTCTGGCAGTGACTGGGGAGCAGATAGAGGAGCTTTAAAACAAATATACACCGGATTAATCAGATCAAACATTGATTATGGAAGCATCATTTATGGATCAGCAGCAAAAACTCATCTGGAAAAATTAGATACAATACAACATCAGGCGTTAAGAATCTGCACAGGAGCATTCAAAACTACACCAACAACAGCGCTAGAAGTAGAAATGGGAGAGATGCCTTTAGATCTAAGAAGAACACAACTAGCAATAAATTACTGGATAAACTTACAAAGCAATAACCCAGATCATCCAACACTCGATACACTAATCCCATGCTGGGAAAAAGAGAAAAAACAAACAAGAAGTTTTGGATGGATCATAAGAAAGAAAACAGAAGAAGTTCAAATACATCATTTAGAAATAAGTCCACATTTACCGCTATCAGTTTTACCACCCTGGATATTACCAACAGCAACAGTCGACATGACACTATTGGAAAGGAAAAAGGACAGGACATACATCATAGATTCACACACAGTACAGACTTATATAAACAATTATTACCAGTACATTCAAATATATACAGATGCATCAAAAACAAATGAAAAAATAGGAATAGCTTTTATAGTACCGGAATTTCAAATAAAAATAGGAAAACGAATCACCAACGACTTATCCGTATATACAGGAGAGATGTTAGCAGTTTTATTGGCAGTGCAGTGGGTGGAGGAAGTAAAACCATTAAAAACAATAATCTGTTCGGATTCAAGTTCCACATTACTCAGTTTAAAGCACAATCATACAGACAGTAGGCCAGACATTTTATTAGAAATATACCACACATTATTCAGAATACAAAAGATGGGTTTAACAGTGACATTTTTATGGGTACCAGCGCACATTGGGATTGAAGGAAACGAGATGGCAGATAAGATGGCAAAGAAGGCAACTCAGAATCACATTGACTTTACAGTGAATATAAGCAAATCAGAGGTAAAAAGTATCATCAAACAAAAACTGAAGAAAGAATGGCAGAAAAGATGGGATGAAGAAAAAAAAGGAAGATGGTTTTATAGGATCAAAAAGACTGTAGGAGAAACAAGAACTGGAAGAAGGAGCAGAAAGGAAGAAAGATTAATAACAAGATTGAGATTTGGACATACGGGACTGAATTATTCATTATTTCAAATAAAGAAACACAATACAGGAAAATGTGAGCACTGTGGACAAGATGAAACTATACAACATGTGATACTGGAATGTCAGAAATATGCAGCAGAACGAAGGTTTATGAAGAGACTGTTTGAAAAGATAAAAGAAAAACTTAATATAATAGATGCACTACAACACAACTTGGAGAGCAAACATATACAAATTATAATTAGATATTTTAAGAAAACAAAGTTGATTAATAGAATTTGAGATATATATAGTTTACTCACACATACACATAGAATTAGCCCATGATGAACCACACTCCATACCAGTGGTGGCGGTAATGCACACCTACAGTTTTTTGCCAACCGCCATTAAACTCATCAAGAAGAAGAAGAAGAAGAGGAACACTGAAGGGTGAATGAAAACATGAGGAAACAGAAAAGACAAGACAAAACCCAGAAACCCCACAAATTGTAAGATGCTGTGATCAGCTGATCATAGATCCACTAAATTAAAGAAAGTACATGATTTGTTGAATTTATGTTTTTGTTTGACACTGGGTTTGTTACACTCCGCATGCCTTTCTTCCTGTTTTATTCTGGTTACAATGACCAGTCAGCGCATCGATTCGTTCAGTGATTGCATCTACCATTGGACGTCATAGTTTATTTTTCCTATTGTCACAGTCTCTGTTTACCTTTTTTAGTTCTTGTCACACTTGTTTTTCAGTCTTACTTTACAGTGATAAAGATTGAATCCAGAACCTGCTACAAGCTGCCTGCAGTTTGGTCCTATCTCCCACCAGCCATGACACAACTTTAGTGTAATTTAGAATTTTTAGAAGTACAATAAACATAACAAGGATGTATAAGAAGATGTAAAATGTGTGAGGCTTTGCTTCAGCTCTTGTTTAAATGGGGCAACAGAACAAATGTATTGATCAATAAAATTTGGACTAGTTGATTAGTTTAAACAAATCAGATTAGAAGTGAAACATTTATTAAGTTGCACCAGCTTAAAGTTTAGAACCAAACCAACATTGCTTTTCCCATGGCCAGAAGAAACTTTAAGGTGGCTTACTGGGTACAGCTGGTTTGAGGTGGGTGTTCCCAGGAAACAATGTCGTGCCCCTGAAAGGAGGGCGTGAACCCAAAAGTCTACTGAGGCTCAGTTGAGGTCAACAGCTTGTCCTGAAGGTCAACCAGGAGGGTTAAGGTGACTTCTTTTGAGAGGTCTGGAAGTTTTCAGCTGATGGAGTCAGGAGTTGAAGAGAGCATTGTCCATAATCATCTCTTCAGTAACAAACAGCTCTTCTTAACCTTTGTTGGACTTTTCATTTTACTTTACATTACTGGACTTTTTAGATGTTTAAGGCTAGACAAGAGTGCTCTTTACACTTAGGTTAACAAAAACTTGACAAGACAACAGGAGAAGGAGCAGCACAGAGACAAAGTCAGAACAAAATGCTTGAAAAACAATAAAGTGAAGCCAAGATCTGTCTGCATCTAAACCAAGTGACACACCCTGATCCTGATGAGGTCACCAACCATGAGGTCTGCACACAGAGGTCACTTCTTCCTGTTAGAGTTTCTGTTGACTTTATTACTTAAACTGTAACATAAAAAATAAATAACATTTGTTAAACTATTTAACTGATCCAAGGATTCAAGGTTCTTTATTTGCCATTCCACCACATGTGGTCCATGTGGTGAAACAAAATTTTGTACACAGGGTCCCAGTCACATCCAACAAAAGTATTATAAAGTTAATTATAAAGTAAATGTAAAAGAAAAACAGTAATAAGATTTAAGATATAAACTAAGAAAAACATTCATAAAAATACACCAAGCACTAGTAGCATAAAAACAATACGCCGAACAGCAGCACGAACATGTCTTATTAGATAAATTCACATTTAACATCATTATCATTCATTTTGTTACACTTCAAAAGAATTCACTGTAAAATTAACAGACCATATGTGCATAAATTACATACAGTATTCAATATTTTGGTGAATCTAAGGTTTGAGAACTGTTCCCTTACAAAATCCAAATGATGGTTTCTTAATTTTTCAGAGATGTTGGGTTAAAAGTTAGCGGTGCTCAAGAAGGATGTGTGCTGGGCACCTACATGATGCTCAGCTTTGTCAAAAGAAATGTTATTCAGCTGCAAGAAACTGCAGAGAGGCAGTAGGAAGTCTGTCAAAATAACATATAAATTATTAAAATTTAAAAAATGAATGCACAAACTAGTCACTTCAGCTGTGCAGTGTCATCACATTAGTCATTGGGCCAATTTTCCATCTAACATTAAACTGAATGATTGAGTATAAACACATTGATTCTTCAAAGGAAATGTTAATATAGTAATGAGGACAGCTTGGCGGGCCAAATCAAATGGCTTGGTGGGCCAACTTTGGTCCGCGGGCCCTACTTTGGGCACCCCTGGACTACACCAACTTAACCAGAGTTACGCTATAAGTATGATGCAACATGGTTTAGTTTTTTACCCAAAAATTGGGTTAAAGTTATTAATTTATTAAAATAGAACTGGTAGAGTTTAGTTAAAAAGAACAACCCAAAATCTGTCCCTCTTCTCTTTGCCTCTCATCTTCAGGAACATAAACTCTCTGTCTAGTGGTTCTTTAGCTCTTTCTGTACTTGACAAAAAAAAAAAAAAAAAATTAACATGCATCAAAGCCCCATGTACCTCCCAGCACATGGGTGAGGTGTTGAAGCACTTAGCTGCTTATCTGGACCATGTGAAAACCTTGTTTGGAAGCAACGGTCTCACCTATCCCAAACTGGGCGATCTAGATTATCTGGAAAATTTGCACTTCATGGTGGATATGACAAGTCAGTTAAACACACTGAACAAATATCTCCAAGGCAAGAGAAGGACCACCGTGCTGAAGGATGTTTCTGCATTTGACCCCAAGTTCAAAGAAAAACACAATCAAATAAATTATCTAATCCAAATTTATTTATAAAGCACATTAAAATAACCATACAGGACCAAAGTGCTGTACAGACAAGTTAAAAAGCACAAAAGGAATAAAAAACAATTTTTAAGACATAAACAGCTATGCAATTACAAAAAAAATAAAATTCAAACAATTAAAAGAGAATCAAATAAATAACAATAATGAATTCAACATCTCACATGGTGTCAAAAGCCTGAGGGGGAAAAAACAACAAAGGTTTTAAGATGGGATTTAAAAACAGACAGCGAGGAGGCCTGTCAGATGTGGAGAGGCAGACCGTTCCAAAGTTTAGGAGCTGCTACAGTGAAGGCACGGTCACCTCTATGACTGAGCTTTGTTTTAGGTACAGTCAGCAGCAGCTGATCAGCTGACCTGAGAGAGCGAGGGAGGCGGGGAGGATATTGCAGGGGAGAAAGTACAATTATTGCCAGCATGCTATTATTGTAATGAAGCTGCATTTGGAAAAAAATATGCAAGGCAGAATGACTCTTAGGTTTCAGACCCCTGGTCTAGTGCAAACTAAAGTTAACAAAGTCAAGTAGATTGAACAGATTCTTTTTTTTTTTTGTAGAGACGTTTCACCCTCTATCCAGAGGGCTTCATCAGTCTGAGGAGTTCCAAGTAAACGGTTTCCCCACGAAGCAGTAAACCCCTTAAGTGGACCAACCAGTTTGATGGAGATAAAATTAAAATGGTTTCCTCCCAGGCAGGCAGCCACAGCCTGCCCAGATGGCCAGACTGAGCATAATTGGATTTGGTACCTGGATAATTGAACATGAACTTTGTTGCCTTGAACCTATTTGGCTGTAGCTGCCTGCCTGGGAGGAGTCGGGGGGATGGGGGGGACAGCTCCCAAAAACCATCTTATCTGTAACCACTTATGAACCTCTGAAAAGAGATCCAGGAAGTGGTTATAAGAAGAAGTTAATAGATTGCCTGAAAATTTTGGAGCAGGACAAGGCTATTGACCGTTTTCTGTACCACAGACTGTACCCAGGGGAGGCCACACCTAGTCTGTATGGTTTACCTAAAATCCACAAACAAGGTGTACCTTTAAGACCTATTGTTAGTATGATTAACTCTGTCACTTACAATGTTTCCAAATATCTGG
>NC_056502.1:34132190-34141559 GCF_014905685.2 Nematolebias whitei | reverse complement strand
GTATATATATATATATATATACCCAGTATGTGTGTGTTTCTGGAAAAAAGTTTTCTTTAAAAGTTTTACTCTAAAATGTTTCACAATATGATGAATTACAAATATGTAGAAAGTGGGAAAGTAGTTTTATGGTAGGTCAAGTGCAAACATTTCATACTTCATTCAGTGTTTTATGACAGTTCTACTGCTGCGCTGCAGTTAAGCATGTTCCAAAGGAAAGGCCTTGAAGAGTGAACCGTAACCATTTCTTTAAAGTGCCACAGACACCAATGAGAAATAGTTTTGGATGTCCTGGATTTGGCACATAGAGGCTATAGTTACCTGTAGTTACACCTGTTATGCTCATACAAAAGGGATTTATTTTCTTTTGCTTAATGGCACTTCTGCAGCTTGTTGACACTTAGACATCCTATCATGCTCAGTGGCAGCATCTTGGTCATCTTAACCTCCTTAGTCTTAAAAGTGAGTCCTTGAGGGTCATTGTAACCCAAAGGCAGCAGAATATTTAAAATCTGATTTACTGCAGTGAATGTCCCTCAGAACATTTTATTAAGTTCTCAGTTTGCAGGAGGTATGACAGGGAGGGTGAGTAGCATGTCAGGAATGAAATAAATAAGAGGAGTTCATGTGATGAACTTGTTAAGGGAGCTAAAGGTTGAAGCAAAAGATGGGTGAAGTCAGGCCCTTGTGTTAAACGTGTGAGTACGCGGGCGATTGATGTTACACTCTCGTAAAGCGGCAGCTGGAGAGGGCTGTCCCCAGAGAACCACCACAACCTGCTAGTAAACCTCACAAATACACACACAGATGCAGTCTTTAATAAAGTTGTTGCTCTGGAAACAGACCAGACACCACCAATCTGAGCCAAGAGGCTCACGCTTCAGTTCAAATGGATGCATGTCATTTATGAACTGAACTACGACAGTCTTGTGGCTTTATTTTAGAGAAAGAGCAAAAAAATAAGACATACTGTGAGTCAAGACAGTTTATAGTGAACATTTTCTCACTGACGTGTGTGATTATAATATTTTGCCAGCATATGGTTCTACTGTAAAACTGTAAATACGCTGTAAAACTCCGCTGTCCAGATGTGGAGGTTAGTAATTCAAGCCCCACCAGGAGGGGACACCGATCAAGGGCTGTGAAGTCAGTAGTTCACTGAGACTCATTAGAAAAGTGAAACACCTGGAACACTGTGTGAACTTTTTGGTTTTCCATATAGTTTTCATGAGAATAAAGACATAAACATCCTGTTTATGATGCGTTGGTATAATAAAAGATAAAGATGTTTTAATTTTTTTGCTGTTAGTTCCTTTTAAAGGACAGAGGACAGGTGCAAGGCAAGTCTCTTTTTAGACTCGAAAAAAGCTCTAAATCAGTCTGCACTATAAGAATATCCAAATTTAAGAATACCACGGTGCTTTGCACTGTCACATGTCGTTAAAAATATTTTATTCCCCTTGATTGTAGACATTATACCAGATGACATCATGCCGCAGCTGACTGTAAGCAAACTCTCCTATTTTAAAGCAGTAGACTGTTTCCAGGGAGATGATATAATATAGTCCAGATGAGTCCCTTCATGGGTTGCCTCATTATCGCACATGCCACAGCTGCACCCGACCGCTGTGTACAAGAGTGACTGTGCTTATGCGTGCGCATGTGTTTGTGTGTATCTGTCCCTGACCATTTAAACTCTACTTGCAGTCAATTACCAAAAAATTGCTGTGTGTGTGGTTTGTTTTCCCTCCAAAAGAGCTAACTATAGGGTTTGGGTTAAGGTTAGAATTGGGGTTGGGATTGCAGGAGAGTCCTGGCCTGAGTTTGCTCCGTGTGAGGACTTAAAATCAGAGAGTGCAGCCAACAAACTGCCAGGGTGGGACAGAACATGTCACATTTGATACCTGCCTATCTTTAGTGCTCCAAAGTTCAAGTCAGTTCTAGGCATCTTGGGTTTGTTTTGAGTCATTTCTGCACAAATGACAAGAATTTTAAAACAAACTAATCACAAATAATGTGTGGTATACTAATTCATTCAACCTTTATTTAGACCATGACAGAAGGATTTAATTTTTAAATAAATTATTTTTTTAATTTAGAGCAATTCCTGCAATGTAGATTTTTAAAAAATTATAACATATATTTGTTTTACAACAATAGCTAAATAAGCCATTTCAATTTTCTACCACTTATCCTTGTTTTGGTTGCAGAGGCAAATCTCTCTCCTTAGTGATACTCTCCAGCGCCATCTAGGGGATACCAAGATATTCCCAAAGCATAGTGGATACAGAATCCCTCCAGTGAGTTCTGGGTCTGCCAAGGTCTGTCTGTTTCCAATGGGACCTGACCAAAAAATTTCAAAGGTAATCATCCAGGAGTAATTCTAATCAGACAACCAAACCGCTTCAATGGACTCATTTCAGTGCCGAGGAGCAACAGCTCTATTGTGGTATTCTTAAATTTGGATATTTTTATATGTGTGTCCAGAAGACCTTACTGAGAATTATTGGATTTGATACCTGAATGATTGAGCATGAACTTTGTTAGCTCTATTGTGAGTTTCCCCTGGATGACAGAGCTCCTCATCCTATCTCTAAGGCTGAGCATGGCCACCATAAAAACAAATTCAGTCATTTCCAGTCATGATCCATGCACACCTCAGGACAAAAGGGAAGTGATGGACTGAAGACAGACCAATAAATCAAGAGCTTTGCCTTTTGTCTCAGCTCTTCCTTTGTGGTATTCCAGTCTATTCTGTACATAGCCACCTCTTTCAGCTCTTAGGTTAGGAGGGGTTACTTACAAGCAACTGTTTGTCATCCTTGATCTCCATCCTGCTTATAAGCTGAGTTCAACCAGAATCCAACAATGGAGCATTGGATACCAGCCTTATTGAGATTTTCATGTGCCTATGTGTTACTTGTATTTTCTTGTGGTCCTTGCAGTCCTTGATTCCTGCTGGTGCTCCCTGGGTTACCTCCTTCCTTGTGTCTTCACATTTGTGCCTGATATTTCCCTGAGCAACCACCTCCTGGAGCCTTCACCTTTCAATAAACAACAAACTCAGCAACTCAGCCTCTTAGTCTGACCTTGATAACAGTCTATCTGTTTTAAATTGTGCTCTATAAATAAATATGACTTGACTTGACTTGACTTGACCTGCCACTCTCTATCTACTCAATCGCCTACAGTACTTACGTGGAAACAATTCACCTTTCCTTTAGTCATGAAATCCATTGATCTCCTCTCCAAGCATGTGAATGGCAAAATCATTGTAAGCAATATTCTTGTTCCTTTGCGTAAAAAAAACCCATTGCTGCTAGAACCATACTCACCATCTCCTGGCCCTTGCAAATCCTTTTGCTACTCTCAGACACAATCACCATTGTAAATAATGCAAATTAACTACTTACATTTATCATCATTGCCTGTGAATCCTTTTGGGTTTCAGTACAGTAAACTCAGATCATGAATACCACAACCATGTCTTTCTTCATCATGACTGACCAAAACAACATCCTTATTACCGAGGACAGGACCCCAGTTTGTTGATTCATCTCCGGCTCCATCCTTCTTTCTCTCATGAATGTACACCCTCTTCCATCCGAGGTAAAGTTTCCCCAGACCAAAGAGGGAATTTCTTCTGTTTCCAGTCAAAGTCCATGGCCTCATACTTAGAAGAGCTGAGTCTCTTCCAGCTGCCTATCACTCAGCTGCAAACTACCCAGAGCACACTGAAGCTTATGGTCTGAAGAACAGAGCCACATCACTTGCAAAAAACAAAGATGAGAGCCTGAAGTTCTCAAACCAGACACCCTCCTCTCCACAACTGCATTGTGAGATCCTGTCCATGACAACCCTGAGACAAGGAACAGCCCTGGCAGAGTCTAATCCACACCAAGAACAAAGTGATATTTGTGCCAAGAATTTGGACATAGCTACAACTTTAGGTGTACATGGACCGGCCCTTAAAAACATCACTAACGTTCTAAACTTTCATAGCCAACACCTTTTTTAAAAATCAGAACCACCACCCTGATCTGACACTCCACAGGTGTTCCAGTCCTTCATGCAATAATAAAGAGATGTGTCAACCATAACAGCTTCACAAAACCTAAAGCCCTCAGCAACTCAGCGCAAATCTCATCCACCTCTGGCACCCTGTCACCAAGGAAATTTTAGAATAGCTCAGTGACCTCTGCTATGGTAATTGACTCAACTTTCCCTAAGTTCTTAGACTGTGCTTCCTCAAAGTAGAACATGGTGCCCAGATTAGGGAGATCTTCATAGTGCGTCTTCTACCGCTCAAGAGTATACCTAGTCCAGGTCAGCAGTACCCCACCCAAAACTGGTATTGCCTGGGATAGGTAGCATCATAAATATTGATTTGCCTGGTTAAATAAAGGTTAATAAATAAATAAAGGTTAATAATTAAATAAAAACTCACCACCAGGTGGTGATCAGTTGATATCCACCCTTCTTTTCACTCTAATGTCCACAGCATAGGGCCATGGGTCTGATGACGAGTACGAAATTAATCATTGATTATTGGCCAAAGGTGACCTGGTATCAAGTGCACTTATGGACCACCAGCCTATGTCACACAATAGTTCAATAACAAAGAACGATTCAAGTTTGATCATGGAGGCTATTTCTCCCATTCACCCCCACCTAGATAAATACTTGGCTTTTAACACCAGCGGGATCTAGTTTTTAAATTTAAATTTTGTATGCTTTTAAAATTTATGTTTTTAACACCAGCAGGATCTAGTTTTAAATTGTATGTTTTCTGTTTTTAAACTGTTTTTTATTTTCACTTTTATTATGTTGTGTTTTAATGTACAGCACTTTGTGTCAGCTATGGTTGTTTTAAGGTGCTTTATAAATAAAGTTGGTATGGTATGGTATGGTAAATCTGCTGTTGTTCCAATATTTACTGAAGTCAACCAGTAGAACAACAGAATCCCCAGATGACACCCCTTCCAGGACACGTTTCAGAAACTCCAAGAAGACTGGGTAATCCAAAATGTTATTTGGTGCATACAAGCATTTAGAACCACAGACATATATATGTAGACGCTTCATTGAGCGCTGAATCGTATGTCGACATCGCCGCCATATTGGATGTGGCAAAAGTGAATCGATAGGAGAAGATGCCTCATTCATTCAGAGTGGCAACACATGGAAAAAGCTGTAAAAGGCTATTCTTTTACAAGGCCTGTGTTTAGGCATCCTTTGGCATTTGTGGTGGCAGCCATCTTGGATTTTGACACGCTGCAACGATGGACAAAAGTCTGCAAATGACTGAAGCAACTGAACTTTTTTCTGTAGCTAAAGATGTGAAGTTTCAAGCGCTAAACTGCATCATGTCGGTATTAAAATTTGAACTGTTCCACTTAACTATAGCTCAATGACGTTAAATTCTGATGAACTGTTCAGACTGAGGAGGCTTTGAAAAACGTTTGCCAAGTAACTGATTTTGTACCACATATAAAAAAGACCTGGGTCGGATTTGAACTAATTGGATTTGTCACGTTCAAACTGTCAAATGAACCAATACAGGTCGCATATGGGCAAAAAAATGATTTGGGTTACATTTTCCTGCAGTGAACATAGTCAAAGTGAGAGTGATTTCTATTTTTACTACATTCATCATCCTCAAAACACCAGAAAGTTCTTACACCATTAAACAAAAATGTGCTCTTTGGTCATCCTGCCAGGTTAAATGAGAACAGATCATCAGCAGCTTTCTTGGATGAGCTTCAAAACAACATGTAATTTTGTCTGCTGCCGCTAGACGGGGTGAGAGTTGGGGAGGTTGGGGGGGTGGGGGGTGCCCATAATAACCACCAGACATGACTCATTCAGCGTGGAATACCACAGCAGCCACAAACAGGTCTCTGGCAGACAAGAAGCAGAAATCTGAGCCTGCTGCAGAGTTTGTGAATGGGGCAGGAATGAGCAAAACCAGGACAAATTTTTAATACATTTCAAAGATTTAAGAGTTTTAAGAAATCACCAAATGTTTAGTTTGGCTTATTTGTAATGTAAAGTGTTTAAGTGACTAGATGTTGTGTGTTTTAGTTATTGATATGAGTGAAAGACACTTTTTCTGCCTCACAGTTTCTCATTATTTCTTTTTATTGAATTCCCTGCTGGCTCTGCGATGCTTTTGGCTACAGTCCTGCTCATCAAGTCGTCATGTAGAGGTTTTTAAAAGACAGCACAGGGACGACATATCACCTTGTCAGATCTGATTGCAGCTCTGATCATCGTCATTCTTGCCCTGACTTCCCCCCGCGGAGAGCACCACTCAATAAGAAGACTAACATATGTTGGACAGTTGGATCATTATTTGCTCATGTGGAGTTCGTCCAAGCCCAGAGGGCCTGGAGAGCTATGAGTCTATTCTGTGGGCATAAGGAATACCATAGAAATAACATATTGTACAACTTAAAGTATGGCAGGGGAGCAAACTGTGAGTGGTCATATTACATGAAAACAGCAGGCAGGAAGTGTTTTGCAACAGCGGAAAATCTTCAGGTCCAGTCTAACCACCAGACGGTCACACTTCATCTGGCTTGTGGACTGTGGTCAGTGGATGGATATCTTCCTACCGTGAGGCAGGACACACTGTCCAACATTCATCTGTTCCCCCTTACACACTTTTTTCCACCTCTCTGACACATGTAACTTTTATCTACACTGACACCTCTTCTCGGTTTCTTTTCCTCCTTTTTCCTGCCAACTTCCTCTGCTCCTCTCACTACACCTCATGCCCTTACCGTTTTTTTTGTACCTTTGTCGAACCAGGTTTGGTGCCCCTGCCCCATCGTAACTTTCACTCTAAACTTTCTCAACCCTCTCTTTCCCTCCCTCTCTCTTTCTCTCTGTTTGTGGTCATTCACACTTAATCTAGTTCCATCCATCTGTTTCTCTTCATTCATTTAGTCTGGCCTGTTTTCGATTAAGATTACATCAGGCTTTGACCTATTAGTGTGCCTCGATCCTTTTGAAGTTGCTCTGTGGTTGCAGGTTAAGCTTAAAGCCCACCAATCTTCATACAAGTACACAGAGTACTGTATTTGGAAAAGGAAGAATAAAAATGGTGTAGGTTTTTAAATCCTTTCAGCCAATAGCTAAAGTCACTTTTTGTTCAGTGGGATCTGGGATCATTAAATCGTACAAGAGTCCCAGTAATTTGGAAACACAAAAGAGACTCATTTTAGAACCCAACCCATAATCCAACCATGCAAGCTGTGAACTGGCATTTAATGTTCATTTAACTTCAGATCCCGAGGATTTAGGTATATCCTGAAGGAAACTTTCCCACCAACCATAAATGTTCTATTCTTTATAATAGCTGCTGATACAAAGTTATAGGTTCTACTTAATATTATGGACTTTGTCATGTTTTTGATCATGGTTTTCACCCAACGCTCTTGGTTTTTTATAAACCACAATTTTTTCAAATTGTAGAATCAGATGTTTAGCAGATTTAGAAATGATCCGGTTTAACTTATCTTCATCATCCTCAGAATCACTCATCTGATAAGCCTAGTGTCACTACTCATTTCAGTGAAGACCATATCTGAAATCAGTAAAATAACCATTTTTTTTCTCTCTCTCTGTGAATGTCTGACAGAGATTGACTGAAATGTTAAACTGTACATCATCATTACTCTTGGGTCAATCCAGGGGTAAGTAGCCAATTGGCCGAGTCATGATGCTAAACTGACATCTGTTGGCAAAGATGTGGTAAGGTAGGCTGTTAAAGTCATTTAGACTCATCAGGCTAAGTGGACACAGTTGACTAAAAGGTCTCAAAACTCTGCTCGTGGGTAGCTTTCAGTGCCAACACCAGTGGATAAGAAGACATGTGGGCTGCAATTTTTGCTGTTTACTTGCACAAATGAACCCGTAGCTGCATCCCACAGTCATGCTGTATAGACTGTCTCTTTATGGCCTGTCTCCAATTATTAGGTCTTTATTAGGTATTTATAATTTGTTTTAACTTCGTATATAATTTTGTTCATTTGGAGAATGGGATCTCTCGTCTTTTCTTATATCTGGACTTAGTTTAATTTCATCTTATGGTTTTGATAACTGTTTAAACAGATTTTGCCCTTAAAATGCATTTGATTTGGTTTATCATAAACATTTTTGCATGTAAATTGTAAGAAATATATTTTTTCTTCAAATAATAAGAATTTGAAAAGAAGGGTGACAAGTCCTGAACCAAAAACAAACTAAAGAGATAACAGATGCAGATGCCTTATGTTATCTTCCTCAAAATTACTATTTTAGTTGTAATTAGTTGTAGTTTAATTTAACAACTTTTTGGGGTTAAAAGTTAAAAAATAACCTCTAAAAAAACTGAAATTTGTCTGCACTTAAAACAAAATTAGCAGCCAGCAAGATGTTCCTGCTGGAACCTCTGTTAGGTTTGATTATTTCCCATCGCTAGCAAAGAAAGTTTGGAGATATTATCTGTTCCATCGTCCATGTTGCGATCATGATAATTAAATAAAATGATAATAATAATTGCATCTCCTGCAAAAATACAGAGTTAATGCTGATTGCTGAATGATTTTACTGAAAGCTGCTTAAAAAGCTCACATTTACTTGATATAAATTTTTATCTAACATTTTGAAAGATGAAGCTGGAGGGAGTGGTGGTGCAGAGGCTAGAGAAGGTGGGCCTGTGAGCGGAATATCCCTGGTTCAACTCCCGGTACCGACCACATCAAAATGTGGGTGGGATTGGAGAAGCACCCACACCTGCCTCCACCCTCACTTGCCCCACCCTGGGCCTTTGAGCAAGGCCCTTTTCACACATTTCTTTGTTTAATGAGCCTTCAGTATGTGTAGAGGATCACTCTCTGCTACTACCACAACAAATTTGAGCATAAATTATCTAAAAATGCATGAGTCAAAGCTAAAAGCACAACAAAAGATCATAAAAACATGACTTTAGTGAAAAGTATATGAAAAAAATTAATCAAAATGCTCATATTAGCAGAAAGAATCTAAAAGGAAAAGGTTAAAATAAGTACAGAAAAAGCTAAAAAAAAAAATGAACAAAATGCTGAAATCCACTGACAGAGATTTAAAGAGCATGTTTGCTGAACACAGAAAAAAATTCAAATAAAAAAAAGAAAAAGTGCCTCAACATCAGTGCCTGGCTCATCTCTGGTCGGACTTCCGTCACCCAACTCAACACACCAGCAGACCTGGCCTCACTAAAACTGACAATTCAGCTGGAGAGTTTTTAGTTCAGAAGTCCTGTAGCCCTATACCCAAAAAGGAAAAAGTGGGTAAAGATGGATGGATGGATGGATGGATGGATGGATGGATGGATGGATGGAT
>NC_056502.1:34116631-34132180 GCF_014905685.2 Nematolebias whitei | reverse complement strand
GATGGATGGATGGATGGATGGATGGATGGATGGATGGATGGATGGATAGATGGATGAATGAATGAATGGATGGATGGATGCAAACAATGTCATACAGAAACATAAATCCCCTTTCACCTTTGCAAATCCTCCTCGGAATTCTTTGATTTGAGCTTGTTCTTCCAGTGTGGTGCATGCTGGGTAACATTTGACCTTAACCTGCAGCAGCCAAGTCTACATTCTAGAAGAAAACTTAACCTGGCACCAGTTACGTCTGGACTGAGGTTCTGTAAAATGTTAGCAACATAAAAAAATTACTTCAGCAAAAAAACAAAAACTTTCCGATTCTCTTTGGTCAATAAAGCCTTTTGTTCTTTGTGCTGCTGCTCTCTATCTGATTGCATTTCACTTCTTCTTTTGGCTAATCTTTACCAATTCCTGGTCCAGAGTTTCTATGGTATATAGTTTTTCATTTAAAAAAAGTACAAAACAATTCCATAACAATATAAAAAAGGATACAAAAGATTTAAAATGAAAGGCTTTAAAATGAAAGAGTTTCTATGATATATAACCTTCTTTCTCTTTCATTCTCTTCATTCATTAGCTCCTCAAAGCACTACTTCCATCTTCCCATCACAATCTCCTCACATGTTAGAACATTACCATTTCTATATTTAACAAGGCTAACCTGCTGCACATCCTTTCCAGCCTGATCCCTCCGTCTTGTCAATCAGAACAAGTCTTGCTTTGTCCTCTTTAATTTCCAGCCTCCCATACATCATACACCCTTTGCCTTTGCTACCTGCATTGTTGCTCTATATTGCATTTCCTTATATTCCAGTCTACTCTCTTCAGTTCTCTCACTGTCATATTTCCTCTTGACTAACCTCTTTTTTTTAAAAGCTTTATGCACTTCCAGGTTTCCTTATCATCTTTTCTCTGTCCAGATGTGTTAGACAGAGTGTTGACTACAGTCATTTCCATTATCTTGGCAAATTCCACCACATCTGTCCTTCCTTTTATTTCCTTGATACCAAACCTACCCATCACTTCCTAATCCCCTCTGTTTTCTTCACCAATATGTCCATTAAATTTGCTCCGATCACCACTCTCTCCTCCCTGGGAATACTCTCTTTCACTTCATCCAGATCCTTCCAAAATTTACAGTTCTCCTCCACATCACATCCAACCTGTGGAGCATAACCACTGACAACATTTAGTATCAGACCTTCCACTTCTACCATCAGACACTCTTTGACACTTCACTTCCACTACATTATTTGCCAACTCTTCCTTCAGGACCACCCCTGCTCCATTTATCTTTTTATCCATACCATAGTAAAACAGTTTAAACCCTGCTCAAATGCTGTGAGCCTTGCTGCCCTTCCAGTTGGTCTCTTGGACATAAAATATCTACCTTCCTTCTCTGCATCATGTCAGCCAGCTCTCTATCTTTGCCTGTCATTGTTCCCACATTTACTGTAGAGTTGCCACTCTCAGTCCTACATTCTTGACTTTCATTGTGTCTCTCTGTCACCTGCCATGTTTTCCTTCTTGTGATCTTGGACTAACAGTAGCACAATTTCTGCCAGCACCTTCTTTGTCAACAGCACCGGTGGTGGTCATTGTTAATCCAAGCTTCAACTGATCCGGTATGGTGTCGCTTAAATGAACTCACATGTTAGTTTTGGCAAAAGTGTTTTACGTCAAATGTCGTTCCTGACACAACCCTTACCATTTACCCAGACTTTGGACTAGCACAAGAGATCACTGGCTTGTGCTCCCTAGTGGCTGTTTTATCTGTTAGCATTTCATTAAAGTAATTTAATAAATCCTTTTTATTTCAGCTCCCAACAATCCAGCCAGGACCACCACGTACAGTTCCATCTTCACCTTTTCAGAGTCAGAGTCAGAGTCAGAGTCAGAGATTCTTTATTGTAATTTGCACCTCATGTGGTACATGTGGTGGAGCAAAATTACGTACACAGGGTCCCAGTTACATCCAACAATAAAATGTAAAAGAATAACAATGATAACATCTAAGATATGAACTAAGAAAAACATCAAATAAATATAAACTTAGCACTAATAACATAAAAACATTACGTCGAACATCAGCACAAACATGAACGCGAGTCCGTGTAAGCAGATGAGCATGCATGACCACATCAACTATGAAACAGATCAGCAGCAACATGAAACAGATCAGCAGCAGCATTGAAACAGATCAGCAGCAAAATGATGTGATTTTTTTCACAGTGATTATTCTGGTTAGATATTCATGAGTCTAACAGCCTCAGGGTAGAAGCTGTTCCTCAGTCTAGTGGTTCTACACTTAATGCTCCTCAACCTCCTTCCTGAGGGGAGCGGGGCAAAAAGTGTGTGTGCTGGGTGAGTGGGGTCCTTCATGATGCAGGTGGCTCTCTTCCTACATCTGGAGGTGTAGATGTCTGTGATGTTGGGGAGACTGACTCCAACAGTCTTCTGTGCAGCCTTCATCACTCTCTGCAAAGCTTTTCTTTCTACAGCTGTGCAGCCTCCATGCCACACGTTGATGCTGGAGCACAGGATGCTCTCCACTGCACACCTGTAGAAGGAGGAGAGGACTGAGCTTCCCAGACCAACTTGCCTCAGTTGCCTGAGGAAGTAGAGTCTCTGATGAGCATTCTTGATCAGGCTGGTGGTGTTGTTGCTCCAGCTGAGGTTGTCATTCATGTGTACACCCAAGTACTTGTAGCTGGAGACCACTTCCACCGCAGATCCTCTTATGTTCAGGAGGGTGTACAGGTCCTTCTAAAAAAATTAGCATATTGTGATAAAGGTCATTATATTCCATAATGTAATGATAAAAATGAAACTTTCATATATTTCAGATTCATTGCACACCAACTGAAATATTTCAGGTCTTTAATTGTTTTAATACTGATGATTATGGCATACAGCTCATGAAAACCCAAAATGCCTGTCCCAAAAAATTAGTATATCATGAAAAGGTTCTCTAAACAAGCTATTAACCTAACCATCTGAATCAACGACGTAACTCTAAACACCTGCAAAAGATTCCTGAGGCTTTTAAAAACTCCCAGCCTTGTTCATTACTCAAAACCGCAATCATGGGTAAGACTGCCGACCTGACTGCTGTCCAGAAGGTCATCATTGACACCCTCAAGCAAGAGGGTAAGACAGAAAGAAATTGCTGAATGAATAGGCTGTTCCCAGAGTGCTGTATCAAGGCACCTCAGTGGGAAGTCTGTGGGAAGGGAAAAGTGTGGCAGAAAACGCTGCACAACAAGAAGAGGTGACCGGACCCTGAGGAGGATTGTGGAGAAGGGCCGATTCCAGACCTTGGAGGACCTGCGGAAGCAGTGGACTGAGTCCGGAGTAGAAACATCCAGAGCCACCGTGCACAGGCATGTGCAGGAAATGGGCTACAGGTGCCGCATTCCCCAGGTCAAGCCACTTTTGAACCAGAAACAGTGGCAGAAGCGCCTGATCTGGGCCACAGAGAAGCTGGACTGGACTGTTGCTCAGTGGTCCAAAGTACTTTTTTCGGATGAAAGCAAATTTTGCATGTCATTCGGAAATCAAGGTGCCAGAGTCTGGAGGAAGACTGGAGAGAAGGAAATGACAAAATGCCAGAAGTCCAGTGTGAAGCACCCACAGTCAGTGATGGTCTGGGGTGCCATGTCAGCTGCTGGTGTTGGTCCACTGTGTTTTATCAAGGGCAGGGTCAATGCAGCTAGCTATCAGGAGATTTTGGAGCACTTCATGCTTCCATCTGCTGAAAAGCTTAATGGAGATGAAGATTTCATTTTTCAGCACGACCTGGCACCTGCTCACAGTGCCAAAACCACTGGTAAATGGTTTACTGATCATGGTATTACTGTGCTCAATTGGCCTGCCAACTCTCCTGACCTGAACCCCATAGAGAACCTGTGGGATATTGTGAAGAGAAAGTTGAGAGGCGCAAGACCCAACAATCTGGATGAGCTTAAGGCCGCTATCGAAACATCCTGGGCCTCCATAACACCTCAGCAGTGCCACAGGCTGATTGCCTCCATACCACGACGCATTGAAGCAGTCATTCATGTAAACGGATTCCCGACCAAGTATTGAGTGCATAACTGAACATGATTATTTGAAGGTTGGCGTTTTTTGTATTAAAAACACTTGTCTTTCATTGGTGGGATGAAATATGCTAATTTTTTGGGACAGGCATTTTGGGTTTTCATGAGCTGTATGCCAGAATCATCAGTATTAAAACAATTAAAGACCTGAAATATTTCAGTTGGTGTGCAATGAATCTGAAATATATGAAAGTTTCATTTTTATCATTACATTATGGAAAATAATTACCTTTATCACAATATGCTAATTTTTTTAGAAGGACCTGTAGGTGTTTTTGTTCCTTCTGAAGTCCACAATCATCTCCTTTGTCTTCTTCACATTGATGTGAAGGTTATTCTCTTTTGCACCAGCTCTCCAGGTGTTCCAACCTCTTTCCTGTAGCTGGACTCATCATTGATTGTGATGCATCCCACCACTTTCTGTATCATCGACAAACTTTACAATGTGACAGCCTGGATGGGTAGCTGCACAATCATACGTGAGCAGAGTAATCAGGAGGGGGCTCAACACACATCCCTGAGGAGAGCCAGTGCTGAGGGTTATGGTGGAGGAGGAAGAGTTGTGGATACTCACTGACTGGTCTGTTTGTTAAGAAATCTAGTACCCAGTTGCAAATGGAGGGGCTTAGTCCTAGTGTGGATAGTTTGTCCATCAGGGTTTGGGGGATCATGGTGTTGAAGGCAGATGTGAAGTCCACAAAGAGCATACGGACGTAAGAGTTTTTCTGCTCCGATGAGGGTCTTCGTTGATGTTGATGGTTGTTTTGATATGAGTCATGACCAGTTTTTCGAAGCATTTAGCGACTATCGGGGTGAGGGCCACTGGCTGATACTCATTCAGACCAGTCACTGTAGAGCTTTTTGGGACTGGGATGATGGTGGCAGTCTTCAGGCAGGTGGGAACTGTCTCCAGGGTAAGTGAGGTGTTAAAGATGTCTGCCAGCACCTCGCAGAGCTGATCGGCACATTCTTTCAACATTTTTCCGGGGATGTTGTCTGGGCCAGTTGCTTTGTGCGGATTAATCCTCCTGAAGGTACTCCTTACTTCGGCTGAGGTCACGCTGAGATGCTCTTCATCCGGTGGCGAGGTGAGTCTGGTGCTGGGTGGTCTGTTCGGGTCTTCAAAGCGTGCATAGAACTTGTTGAGGGCATCAGGCAGAGATGGGTCTTTGGGGCATTGTTCGCTCCTTCCTTCATAATCTGTTATGCATTTAATGCCCCTCCACATGCTCCGAGGGTCTTGCGAGGTGAATTGACCCTCGATCCTCTGTGCATATGTGGCCTTGGCCCTCTTAATACCAGCAACCAGCTCTTTCCTTGTCCTACTCAGCTCCTCTGAGCTTCCAGACCTGAAGGCAGTGTTCCTGGCTTCCAGCAGCGTGCGCACCTCTGCATTCAGTCAAGGTTTTCTGTTTGGGTAGCTTTCAACATATCTGATAGTTGAGACGGTGTCAAAGGTTTGTTTGATTTGTTGTGATTGTATATGAGCATTAACAACAACATATAATTTGACACTAATACAGTGGTCAACATTTGCTCAAAATCCAGTTTGTTATAAAAATATCTAATAAATAACTGGATAGCTTTGAAATTTACATTTTACAGAACTTTATTATTGGCTGTTCATCTTGAGTTGATAAACTTTTAGAGGTAACCCAGTTCAAGATGACTGCTACAGCTAGTTGACTTTAGGCTACTTGCAAATGGCTATACCTGAGTGAATTTTATGGATATTGATCTAAAACTTCTTGTGGCAGTAGTTGAGACTCGTATCCAACACATATTTGAGCGCTAACAGATAAGGTGAGACATCACATGAGACTGCTCATTTTATTTTCAAAGTTTAGCTGAAATGGCTAAAAGTTTCTCAGCATTAGATGATCTTAGTTTAAATCTGTGATGTGAAAGGTGAAAATATTTGCAGCCCATTCAGATGAGAGGAGGCTGATCGAGAACCACACCTGTCTCATGATTTTGATTTTCTCTTTAAAATTCAGAGTATTTATTGGTGTTTTTATCATGAAGACTAAGTTTTGATGAAAACTTCCTGTCAGGATCACACTGTCCAAGTTCTGGTTTTCATCATCTCCCAATCCCGGCCCTTTTTACTGGGATTCACAGTGAGTCATATGAAGCTCTCTCGCTGTAAGTGGAGCAGAGGAAGTGATGAGGTGTTGTGGAAAACTGCTGTTTGAGTCTAGACAGCTGAAGAAGTAGAGCTTTAGAAATTACAACTGGAAACACAAGTCAACACAGCTGTTCAATGATGTTTTAGCTTTTAAATCATTTTCTGTTTTGGTTTTATGTTGATGCATTTTGTTCACTTGTAGTCTATTTCTTCAAGTGCACCGTCATGATAAAGATAACCTGTACAGTCCCTCCTTTAGCAGGTTGTTTGAAAACTTCAGCCATGGGAGGGTGTGCCAGACTCATCACTCACCTTATTCATCGTTATCAGATGACAGGGTGGACTATCACATCTGTTGCGAGCATTCTTAAAATAAACACAACAAATGCATGTAAAACCTGGTAGGAATGTGTGTGATGTGTCATCAGGATTGAGAAAAGATAAAGAAACCTGGTGGTGGAATAGTGAAGTGCAAGAAGCTGTTCAAAGAAAGAGGTTAGCCAAGATGAAATATGACAGTGCGAGGAATGAAGAGAGGAGACAGGAATATAAGGAGATGGGATGTAGAGCAAAGAGGGAGGTGTCAAAGGCAAAGCAGAAGGTGTATCATGATGAGTTGTATGGGATTTTGGAAGGACTTGTACCGATAGGAGAGATGAGGGATCAGGCTGGAAATTACTGTATGTGCAGCTGGTTAGACTTGTTAAAGATAAGAATGGTAATGTTCTAACAAGTGAGGAGGGTGTGATGGGAAGATGGACGGAGTACTTTGAGGAGCTAATAAATGAAGAGAATGAAAGAAAAGAAAAGAAAAGTAGAGGTCATATAAACTGTGGATCAGAAAGTGGGAGAGATTAGTGAGGGTGAAGTCCAGAAAGCTCTGAAAAGAATGAATAAGGGGACCTGATGACATACCAGTGGAGGTTTGGAAATGTCTTGGAGAGATGACAGCGAGGTGTTTGACTCGAATATTCAATGGCATACAAAGTATTTGAGGATGAAAAAATGCCTAAGGAATGGAGAAGAAGTGTGCTGGTGCCCATTTTTAAGAATAAGGGTGATGTACAGAGTTGAAGCAACTACGGGGGAATTAAGTTGATGAGCCACATGATGAAGATCTGGGAGAGAGTTGTGGAAGCAAGACTTAGACGAGGTGAAAATTTGTGAGCAGCAGTATGGTTTCATGCTAATAAAAAGCACCACAAATGCCATGTTTGCTTTGAGGATGCTGATGGAAAAGTACAGAGAGGGTCCGATTGTGTCTGTGGATTTAGAAAAAAGCATATGACAGAGTGCCGAGAAAGGTGGTGTGATATTGCATGAAAAAATCTGGAGTGACAGAGAAGTATGTTAGACTGATACAGGACATGTATGAGGACAGCAGGACAGTGGTGAAATGTGCTGTAGGAGTGACAGATAACTTCAAGGTGGAGGTGGGATTCATCAAGGATCTGCTCTGAGCCCCTTCTTGTTTGCTCTGGTGATGGACCGACTAACAGATGAGGTCAGGCAGGAATCCCCATGGACGATGATGTTTGCAGATGACATTTTGATCTGTGGTGAGAACAGGGAGCAGGTGGAAGAGAACTTGGAGAGGTGGAGGTATGCACTTGAAAGAAGAGGAATGAAAGTCAGCTGTAGTAAGACAGAGTACATGTGTGTGAATAAGAGGGAGGCCAGTGGAACAGTGAGGCTACAAAGAGCAGAGGACACAAAGGTGCAGGACTTCAAGTACTTGGGGTCCACTGTCCAGGAAAATGGGGAGTGTGGTAAAGAGGTGAAGAAGAGAGTCCAGGCAGGATGGAGTGGATGGAGAAAAGTTTCAGGAGCGATTTGTGACAAAAACGTGTCAGCAAAGATCTGTGGGATTCCTAGTCTTTCCTACCTCTACTTCCTTCCTACACAGTCAACGAGCACCTAATGGATCACACCTGCACCTGATTCCTGACCAGTACCTGCTGCACTATTTAAACCCGTGCCAGACGTTCAGCCAACGCTTGAGCATTGATTGCCTTTGGTAAATCAGCGAAAGCCTTTGGTGAATCTTGACTAACCTTGTGATTTTCTGTCCGTCTGCCAGTTCTGCCTCGTCCTGTTTTCTCGGCTCCCTCCTGACTCCTTGGCTGCTCTGGTCCTCCGAACCTGCACACCAGCATTACCCACTCAAGGCCCAACATTGGACTCTTCCATCCGACACCATCTGCAACCGAACCAACCGTAAGGAAGGATTCCATAAACAGAATAATTATTTATTGGACCATCTCTTTGGGATCTCTTTTGGGTGAGTAATTACTCACCCAATCTCCTATTTCCCTCTGCAGCCCAGCCTCCAGTTTTTCCTGCATTGTAAATAAATATCACTTTTTGTTTTACCTGAGTCTCGAGTCTGTTCAGTCTGCCATTTTGGGGTCATTAATACTCAGAATCATGTTAAGATCAAAGGAAAAGTTTACAAAACAGTGGTGAGACCAGCTATGTTGCATGGTCTGGAGACAGTGGCACTGACAAAAAGACAGGAGAAAGAACTGGACGTAGCAGAAATGAAGATGTTGAGGTTCTCCTTAGGAGTGACAAGGCTGGATAAGATTAGGAATGAGATCATCAGAGGTACAGCACAGGTTGAACAACTGGGAAATAAAGTTAGAGAGACCAGACTGAGATAGTTTGGACATGTCCAGAGGAGGGACAGTGGGTGTATTGACAGAATTGTTAGAAATGCAGCTACCTGGAAAAATAGAAAGAGGAGACTTATAGATTTTGTTGGAGAGGAGGACATAGTGTTGGAGTGAGGATAGAGGATGCAAAGGACCAGATGGAGGATGATGAATCCCTGTGGTAACCCCTGAACAGGGAAAAGCCAAAAGAAGACGTAAAAGAGGTGCATGTAAAACATTTTTAGAATGTTCTTTTTAAATCTCCTGTAAATTGCTTTCAAGTAAACTTTTTCTTCTTAATAATGGCTTTGAAGAGGATTTTCCCTTTTTGTTGTTTCAGTAACAGTTTTCATTTTGTCAAGGTAAGAAAATATGTAGATTGAACACAACAACAGAGGAAGAAGCAAACAAGGCATTCAGTTTTTAATTGGACTTTTCTCTATTCAGACTCAGATTTACTCAAGATTTTCTGTTTTGTCAAATCCATCCATCCATCCATTATCTTTAACCCGTTTCTTCAATTTTGGGTCACGGGGGTCACCGGTGCCCATGTCCAGCAATTACTGTGCGAGGGGCGGGGTACACCCTGGACAGGTCGCAAGTCCATCACGGGACCACATAGAGACAAACGAGACAAACAACCATTTACTCTCTCACTCACACCTAGAGACAATTTAGAGTTACCAATCAGCCTAACATGCATGTTTTGGTCTGTGGGAGGAAACTGGAGTACCCGGAGAAAACCCACGCATGCACGGAGAGAACATGCAAACTCCACCCAGAAAGGCTCCCGGACCAGGAGTTGATCCGGAGACCTGCTCGCTGAGAGGCAGCAGCTCTACCAGTTGCGCCACCGTGCTGCCCTTTGTCAAATCCTGCAGTTTAAAAACAAACTTTTAATTAAAGGCTTAGTATTCCTTTATTGGTTGCAATTCCCCTGGTGACTTTCATGCCAGAGTTTGACTAAAATTATTCTATTATGAGATGTTAAAAATTTAAATTACAATAGATATCCTTCAATATTTTAAGTGCTCACCAGATGTGATCTCGCTCAGAAATGTTTCAATGACTCTGTCACATTGCTTTCTCTTAAACCCCATTTGCAGGCAGACCATTGAGACTTGGGGAATATAATAATAAAGAATTTATTAAATAAAGCAGAAGAGGCAGACGAGGCAGCAAAACTTACAGTGATGACACAAGGGAGCACAGGGACCAGGCACTGACAGCACACTGACCAGACAATGAGAAACACTGAGATGCAGACTAGAGATGCTGATGAGACAAAGTGCAAACACACAGGTGTTGAAGACAGGGAGTGAAGGAGAAGCAGGACTAAAGACACACCACAAGAGGGCACAATCCTCACAGACTCTCAGCTATACGACACCAAATCTTAGCTCAGTATCTGTAAATCTGACTGAGTTATAGTCATTTCTGAGCTTGGTGAGGACACTTAACTGTAGCGGCCATGTTGAATGGGGCTGACTTCAAAAGGTTTAGTGGTTTTAGATGTAGGCTACAGCTGAAGTTAACTTTCTGTGCATTTTATTAAAATCCATCAACTGGTTTAAGAGATTAAAAAATATATTTTTTACCATATCTGGAATTTATGCACTTTTGCTTGTGTGTGTGTATGTGTGAGTGCGTGCGCGCGCACGCGTGTGTTCTGCCCCCAGCATCCATCAGTGACAGCAGACACCCTGAGATGTGAGGCAGCTGAACAAACCCTTTCCATGAGAAAAGACAAGATGTCTGACATGTCCATGAACTGCACCATCAGCTGTTTTTCTAAATACTTTAAAAAAACAAGGACTATATTTAAATGTGTTTGTGTGTTGTTCTTCTGACTGATATTCCTGCAGGAGATCCTCCCTGCCAACAGCCAGCAGCATCTAGAACAACTCTTAAAGAAATCAGGATGATGAGCTACAACAACAATTTAATTTCCCTTTAGGATTAATAAAGTATTTTGAATTTAATTGAAATTGAATTCCACCAATCAGAGAAGCTGCAGGTTGCAGCTCTGCCTCCTCCTTCATGACTGTCCAGAACTGCAGATTGACCAGGTGCACACATGAAGTCCTTTTCACTTTCATTCTGAATCATCAGCTCTGTATCTCAGGAGCACCTGAACCCTGAACCCCCAGAACCATCCATCCATCCATCCATCCATCCATTATCTTTACCCGCTTATTCCATTTTGGGTCACGGGGGTCGCTGGTGCCCATGTCCAGCAATCACTGTGCGATGGGCGGGGTACACCCTGGATGGGTCGCAAGTCCATCACAGGGCCACATAGAGACAAACGAGACAAACAACCATTCACTCTCTCACTTACACCTAGGGACAATTTAGAGTTTCCAATCAGTCTAACATGCATGTTTTTGGTCTGTGGGAGGAAACCGGAGCACCCGGAAAAAACCCACGCATGCACGGAGAGAACATGCAAACTCCACCCAGAAAGGCCCCTGGACCGAGGTTTGAACCAAGGACCTGCTCGCTGAGAGGCAGCAACTCTACCAGTTGCGCCACCGTGCTGCCCACCCCCAGAACCTCCAAGTGAAAATCAAAGTGGGTTGAATGAACTGGATGTATCCACAATGTGAAACTTTGCTCATTTGTCCATCTGTAAGCAACATATTACATCAACTGCTGAAAAGAAGAAAAAAAAATCAGAGTAATCGTTAAAAATGCATATTTGAAATCAAACCATTCAAGATGGATGCCACGAAATCAACCTGACACACACAAAACTGGCAGCAACTCACTTCATTTTCCAGCTACTGAGCACAGATTTTTCACTGAGAGTCCACAACACATACTCCTGAAAACAGATCTGTATGACCAAATAACCGTTAATTCTCAAAATAAAATAATCATTGTTTAAAACTCAGACATGAAAGTCACCAGACAACGATGGTTCTGTAGATTTTATTTGTGAAATTTAATAAATGTCATGGAAATTATGTTCTGTTGTAGTTTGTTCACCGTCTGCAGCCGCACATGTATGCTACCTCTTGGTTCTGCAGACATTCCGTTTGGTTCTGCAGACTTAGTAGGAGAGATCATATTTCTCCTGTTTTAGTTTCTCTCCATTGGCTCCCTGTCAAATCCAGAATAGAATTCAAAATCTTACTTCTAACCTACAAAGCTCTCATTAACCTAGCTCCATCTTATATTACAGATCTTATTGTTCCATATTTTCCTAACAGAGCACTTCGCTCTCAGACTGCAGGTTTACTTGTGGTTCCTAGAATTTACAAAAACAGAATGGGAGGAAGATCTTTCAGTTATCAGGCTCCTCTCTTGTGGAACCAACTTCCAATCTCTGTCTGTGAGGCTGACACATTATCCAGTTTTAAAACTAGGCTTAAGACTTTCCTTTTTGATAAATCCTATAGTTAGGGTTGGCTTGGGTTTCCTGAGCTGTCCCTTGGTTATGCTGCTATAGGCTTAGACTGCTGGAGGACAAACTGACCACAATTTTCACTCTGCTACTGTCTTTACTTACTCTGCTCAACCTGTTTTGTATTTGTAATTATTTTTTCTATCCTTAACATGTGTTTTTTGTCTTTCAGATACACCTGGACCTAAACCTGGACCTACCATTCTGTGTTCGTCTGCCTCTACTTCCTGTCCTCTCAACCAGCCGGTCAAAGCAGATGGCCGCTTGTCCCGAGTCTGGTTCTGCTGGAGGTTTCTTCCTTTTAAAAGGGAGTTTTTTCTTTCCACTGTTGCCACTGTGCTTGCTCAAGATGGGAGACTGCATCGAAGCCAAGATTCAACTTGTCTGCTGGATTCCTTAGATAGAGAGCTTTACTAATTGGCTTTTATGTTTGTGAATGTTCCTGTAAAGTGCCCTGAGACAACTTTGTTGTGATTTGGCGCTATATAAATAAACTGAATTGAATTGAATTGAACTTTTCATGTGGTTCTGCAGACTTCCTGTGTGGTTCTGTATACTTGCTGTGTGGTTCTGTATACTTCCTGTGTGTTTCTGCAGGCTTCCTGTGTGATTCTGAATACTTGCTGTGTGGTTCTGTACACTTGCTCTGTGGTTCTGCAGGCTTCCTGTGTTGTTCTGTATACTTCCTGTGTGGTTCTGCAGACTTCCCGTGTGTTTCTGTATACTTCCTATGCGTAGCTGCAGATTTCCTGTGTGGTTCTGCAGGCTTCCTGTGTGATTCTGAATACTTGCTGTGTGGTTCTGTACACTTGCTGTGTGGCTCTGTATACTTGCTCTGTGGTTCTGCAGGCTTCCTGTGTTGTTCTGCACTTTCCGTGTGGTTCTGCAGATTTCCTGTGTGGTTCTGCAGACTTCCCGTGTGGTTCTGTATACTTCCCGTGTGGTTCTGTATACTTCCCGTGTGGTCTGTATACTTGCTGTGTGGTTCTATATACTTGCTGTGTGGTTCTGCAGACTTCCCGTGTGGTTCTGTCTGTGATGCAGAACTTCCTTTATTTTCTTATGTCCCACATCATTCCCTCCAGATTCTCCAGAATAACTAATTCTGGGCCCTCAGTACACTGGAGCATTTCCACAGTGACTCACACAGATTAGTTCTGATGGACACCCCGACTCTGACAATGGGCTCATTTGACCGTCTTGCACCTCAGATAATGTGGGGAAACTAAACATGGCTGCTACGTGTCACTTCCTGCTGCCAAGAAATCTGTTGGTGAAAACCAAAAGCAGTCACGTGGTTGGTTACTCAGCTTGCATCATTTCACCAGCCTGATGATACTTCTCAAATTTCATCACAGTCAATAAATGTCACTAACATGTTGCTTTGATCCTCAGGTCCAGTCACGACATTTATAACAGTAACACATTTCATTATTAAATAAAAAGAGTCTTATTTTTGAATGGGATAAAATCAGAAGATGTAAAACTGGCAGAAGATACAGAAAAAAAGCTCCACTTTAGGACATTTGATCCTCTGCCTGAACTGCCTGAAAGTTGCAAAGATGTGCCAAATTTATGTAGATGATGCTATTATACAACCCAGTTCTGAAAACGTTGGGACACTGTATAAAATGTAAATAGAAATAGAATGCAGTTATTTGTAAATCTCATAAACCCATATTTGTTCACAAAGAAACACAGTAAACATGTCAATTGTTCATTAAAGAAATTGTTCCATTTTTAGGCAAAAGTAATTTTGAGTTTGATGGGCACTTCACGCTTTAAAAATGTTCAAGGGCCAACAAAGGCAGTAAAAGTAAGTAGTACAAAAAATAACCATCTAGAGTAGAGGAGCATTTTCTAACTCGTTAGGTTAAATGGCAACAGGTCATTAAGGCCCTATTTACACAGACACAATGGGGGAAACGTAGGTTTTTTTGTATGTTAATTAGTGGAAAAGATTAGCGTTGACACGGTCGGATTTTGGGTTTACATGCATCCGGAGGACCCCCCCCCCCCCCCAACCCCCGTCCTCCCGAATCCGCTGTAGTTACCATGCCAGGTCATTAGTTGGCGCTGTGAATTTTGTACCTTCACCTAATGTGCATGCGTGCTGCCTCGGCATGTTGTTTTCCTCTGGGCTAACCAGTTAACAACAACAACGTAACAACAAGTTAAAGGTGGATTTTGGATGAGAGTCGACAGATTTGACGCCAAGCGGGACCGCTTCATCTAACAGCTCCACACTGGTCGCTGAGTGGACCAGAACCGAGTCGACGATGTCGGACTTTATTCCATGATGATCAGTAGCTGATTACTGCAGGTAAATCAGATGTTCTTAATAATGTTAGCTTGTGTTTACTTCGGTTACAAAACAGCCGAGTTTTTATTTTTTCCTGAAAGAAGAAGCTGTCCTCCCACCAGGCGGACCGGTTCTGAATGAGGCCCAGATGAACTGCAGGAGGATGTCAAAGAGAGATGTTGATGAACTATTTGTTTAAAATTCCCCTCAGTTCTTTTATTCAATCCATTCAAGTTCAGTTAACGTGTTTTAATAGTGTGTTCAGTTTAATTATCAGTGTTTGTGTGACATACAGTTTGTGGTGTTGAATAAATAAATAAAAATTAAACCTGATGACTTCATTTTTAACTTTAGTGTTCACGCTACATGTTTAGCATCATTTTAAATTTGAATTACATAATGTCCAGATAGCTTCATTTAGCTCAGAGCTTCATTATATCTCACACTAACATAAATACTGTTTATTATTATTAAACTTATTATTTAGTACATTTGAAACTGCCTATCCTAAATATGTATATAATGTGGTAGTTGTGGCTTAAGTGCAATGCTGTATGTAGTGCACTGTAGCACAGGAGTGGCAATTAAAGCGATAACTTTACCAAGGCAGACTCAAGTGTACGTGCACCACGTGCACACCCCAGTACACCACATAATCTCAAGAAACTATTAATTCTTATATAACATACATTCAAGAGGTCAAATCTCATACATGCATTCTCACAATGGTTCCTCATAATCTCCATCCATATGTCAACTGCCACTAACCAGAATAGCTGTAATGAGAACAGTATAAATACAAGTTGTCAGACTACAGTATTGTAATCATCAAAGGTCATAGGACACGGTTCCGCCCCCCCCCCCCCCCCCCACACACACACACACACACACACAACATTAACGTTTGATGTAAATGTTTTGTATGGACTTTTTCAAAGCTGCAGAAAGAG
>NC_056502.1:34114157-34116531 GCF_014905685.2 Nematolebias whitei | reverse complement strand
TTTGATGTAAATGTTTTGTATGGACTTTTTCAAAGCTGCAGAAAGAGTAAAAAAACCAAAACATTAAATCAACAATCGTTCTAGCTATGACGGAATAACAGCCAAAGATTAATGAAGGGGTTCAGTTTTTATGTACTGCCCAAACCTCAACGCATGAAAATCTTTTATCTCTGCAGTGGAAATCCTTTGGTTTTTGAAGCCTGAGAGAAAAAAGCTGAAATAAGGTGGTGGATTCTTCATCTGAGAACCAAAGAATTATATTTTATTCTGTTGTTTTCCTGTCTATCCTCTAACCTGAGCCGAAGTCAAAATATAAGTAACAAAAACAAGATCTTCTCTGAGCTTGCTGAAGACCACGTCTAATGTGACATTTTGGGACATACAGTCCATACATTTTATAAAATATCCTTACCATGAAGCTACTGTGATGATAAATATTAAAAAGTTGTTTCATATTTAAAATAATGAAACACTTCTTTAAGAGCAAAAGTAAAGAGAAGTGAAGCATGTGCTCCTTCTCATATAGGCTATAAATAATGTATTCTGTTGTAATTATTCAATCTGAAGCCGTACAGCCTAAACTTTCCACACACCTCCCCCCGATGCAAATATACTATCTCCGTGTTTGCTGAACGTTGTTTACCTGCATGCAGTGTAAACATATTAAAATGTATTATTTTCAGGATATAACTTGGGTGGGCAGCACGGTGGCGCAACTGGTAGAGCTGCTGCCTCTCAGCGAGCAGGTCCCTGGTTCAAACCCCGGTCCAGGGGCCTTTCTGGGTGGAGTTTGCATGTTCTCTCCGTGCATGCGTGGGTTTTCTCCAGGTGCTCTGGTTTCCTCCCACAGACCAAAACAGCATGTTTGTCTGATTGGTAACTCTAAATTGTCCCTAGGTGTGAGTGAGAAAGTGAATGGTTGTTTGTCTCGTTTGTCTCGTTTGTCTCTGTGTGTCCCTGTGATGGACTTGCGACCCGTCTAGGGTGTCCCCTGCCCCTCGCACAGTGATTGCTGGACATGGGCACCAGCGACCCCCGTGACCCAAAATGGAACAAGCGGGTAAAGATAATGGATGGATGGATGGATGGATATAACTTGGGTGGGGGGAGGGGGGTGTAATAGCTTGCCAGTGGTTAGCCTTGCTGCCGTCTTGTAAAACTGAGGCTGCAGATTTGAGCCCAGGTTGCATCAGGAAGAGTCAGACAAACGACAAACCCGTGGTGTGAGTTTCGCTCTCTGTGGCGCCCCTCACCAGTCAAACTCTCACGTGAATGACTGCCATTTACAAAGTACGTTGTTTCCATGTTTGTAGTTTCTTCTGTATGCTGTTTGAAAAATAATTGGACTGCTCCGTTTGGGACGGCATGGTGGCGCAGTTGATAGAACTGCTACCTCTCAATGAGAAGATTGCTGGTTCAAATCCCGACCGGAGGCCTTTCTGGGGGGAGTTGTCATGTTCTCTCCGTGTATGCGTGGGTTTTCTCCAGGTACTCCAGTTTCCTCCCACAGACCAAAACAGCATGTTCGACTGAATGGTAACTCTAAATTGTCCCTGGGTGTTTTCATGTCTCTCTTGTAAATGAGTCCCCGAGGCTCAGTGGGATTAACCTGTATAAATAAAGGTTGAATGAATTGTCTCTAGGTGTGAGTGACAGAGTGAATGGTTGTTTGTCTCGCGTGTCTCTCTGTGTCCCTATGATGGACTGGAGACCTGTCCAGGGTGTCTCCTGCCTCTCATACAGCGACTGCTGGATATGGGCAACAGTGACCCCCATGACCCCAAAAGGAAGAAACGGGTAAAGATAATGGATGGATGGTCCGTTTGGCTCCTTTTATGTTTAGATCCATTTTGTATGTAGCACTCTTCAGATACCTTTAGCTTCTGTTTTGATCCTTTTAGCTCATGGCTATTGTTTTGATCCTGTTAGTTTCTGGTTTTCTCAGTTTTAGCAACTGTTTCTGTCCTTTTACTTTATAGATATTGTTTGGCTCCGTTTAGATTAAGACTAGCTTTTACTGCTTTTAGCTTATCATCTTTTTGTTTAGACTTGGGCAGGTTAAGTTTCTTCAGCAAACTGTAGTAAGGCTGTCTGTATTCAGACTGCATTTCTGCAGAAAACACACATGTCAAAATTAATTTGAACTAATGTGAGAGGCTTGTTACTCAACAGAACCTAATAATCACCGAGTAGTTCATAAACAGTCAATAACCGTGTTTATGAAGGAAAGAAGCACATTGAGAAGAAATGAAATCTTTTGGTGTTTGTTTCTCGTGTTCTGCACTGTAGGGATGTCCGAGCTGCACCGCTGACCTTCAGCATGAAATGAAATGTGTCTGATGCCTCCGGTGTGTTTGGAGGGGCTTTTCTCTTT
>NC_056502.1:34110079-34114057 GCF_014905685.2 Nematolebias whitei | reverse complement strand
TGTATATATATATATATATATGGTGATTCTGGGTTTGGGTTTTGAGTTCTATTTATTGCATTTATGATCAATGCAACAAAATAAATTGAAAGGTAACAGATCATTGTAAGATTTGGTTTATTTACAAAATAACTTTAATTGCTGGATGTCCATCCCCTAAGCTGCTGACTTTCAGTAACTGTGGCCCCCTGAGCGGTTTAGTTGAATAAGTAAGTAAGTAAAATTGTATTTCTATAGCACCTTTCACAGACTTATAGATCACAAAGTGCTTCACAAAGGCAAGACAATTAAAACAAAACAAACAAAGAAAAAAAACATTAAGTAAAAGCCTGTCTGAATAAAAAATGTCTTTAGTTGTTTCTTTAAAAGAATCTGTGGAGTCTGTGCAGCATAGAGTCAGAGGAAGGGCGTTCCAGAGCCTCGGAGCCACCGCCCGAAAAGGGCGAGCTCCACGGATTTTAAAATGGGTTCGGGGTACAGACAATAACATTTGACTCGAAGATCCCAGAGTCCTAGACAAAGCTAAAGGATCCTAAAGGTCAAGAATGTATTTAGGGACCTGGCCGTGGACAGCCTTGAAAGTTCAAACCAAAATTTTAAAATTAATCCTCAAGTGCACAGGAAGCCAGTGCAGGGAGGCAAGAACAGGAGTTATGTACGCTGTTCTGTCAGTTTTAGTCAGCAGCCTTGCTGCAGCATTCTGTACAGACTGAAGGCGAGCCAGGGAGGTTTTATTAAAACAAACAAAAAGACTATTACATTAGTCTAAGCAGGAGGAAATAAAAGCATGAATAGCCATCTCTAGCTCAGTTTGTGTCTGTGACACAAAAGGTCTCAAATTAGAGATGATCCTTAAATGAAAAAAAACGTTCCAGACAAGAATTTTACAATGCTTGTCAAAAGACAAGGAACTGTCAAAGATGACACCCAAATTTGTGAGACTGGTTTTTACGGTCGAAGCTAAAGACATGAGATGTTGTTTAATTAAAGGAAACTTATCACCTAGGGAGATAATAAGTTTGTTTCTGTTTTGTTTGCATTTAACTGCAGATAGTTGTTGTCCATCCATAATTTAATTTCAGACAGACAATTGTTGAGTTCAGACAGTTTGTACATCTCAGAAGGTCGAAAGAGCAATACAGTTGTATGTCATCAGCATACAGATGATAAGACAAATTTTTATAGCGTTTTAGGATAACCCCTAAAGGATATAAATACAAGAAAAAGAGGATTGGGCCCAAACTGAACCTTGAGATACCCCACAAGACAGTGGTGCACTATGTGAGTAAACTTGGTTCATAAAAACAGAAAAAGACCTTTCAGATAAGTAAGAGGTGCCAGTTTATCACAGTGCCAAAGAATAGCCCTGCTTTATATATTAAGGTTGGAATTAATTATCAGGTGAAATACAGTTTATTCCATTTCCAAAATCTAAATTGAGTCTGGAAATATGTAAAAGATGGCTAAAGCCCTGCAGCAGACCTCATGAGCAGCTGAATACAACAGTGACAAACAGGATGTACCACTAACTGCAGGTAAATCCTCCATTTTTTGTCATAATTACATTGTATGCTTAATGGTCAAGTTAAAGGTTGGTCCGGGTGGAAGGTGAAACATTACAATCAGCAAAAAAAGAAACTGTCCAGATGACCTGACTGAAAATTGTTGGATTGTATACCTGGATTATTTAGCATGGACTTTGTTAGTTTTGAACCAGGACACCCTGCCAGTATGTGTCCCCCACTCCACATTATGAATGTTTCTGATGCCAGTGGTCACCACGTTGTTCAAGCCAAGAGCTACTGTCAGCAATGGGGGCTAAGCACCCCTAAAGGTCAGATTCTAGAATCGCCCCTGGTGTTCACACCTCTTTAGGCATGAGTGAAATTCTAATAGTGTGTCTGTCTTTCTTTCTGTTAGAAAAACATTTCAAACCATTGGATGGTTTCTAATGAAACTCACACTGTATTCATCTACAGCTGATTAACTTTTAGAGTCAACCTGATCCAACATGGCCACCACAGCCTTTGCAAACACAAAAAGTGCTATAACCCGACCAGTTTTCTCTCCAAGTGCTAATAAACTTTTGTTTGAAACTATGACATTTCCTATAAAAAATAAACATCCAATAAACCACTGAATGGAAACTCTCAGAAAGTTACCATTTGATGTAAAACTGATTAAATTTAAAAACACGACACCCACTCCATTTCATTAGTCAAGTCATTGTTCAACTTATTGCTTACTTTGGTTTCATTCCAACTGTAACAGAGTCCAGAAGAATGATGATTTCTACAACAATTACTGTCAAAACACCTCAAACTCATTTTCTAAGAACAGATTGCCACAAACCAATCTGATCTAATTTGCTTTCTAACTGTTGGCTCTCCTTCCTTGGGGGTTCTGAAGTTTACATCTTCTTTAAATGTCTGTTTAAATCTCCAAATAAAGGAGGTTTCTGGGTAAACTTGGTCACGTGTTTTGGCCCATACATATGTCAAAGCTGCAGGGCAGCCCAAGGCAAACACATGAGATCAGAATCTGGGGAGACACTCAGACAGACAAAAATTAGCGATGAGAGAAACAAAATGAAAAATGAAGTGTGAAAGGGTGGGAGGGAGGAAAGAAAGGTTGTAATAATACATATATAAGGATGTTAAAAGTGCAAAGAGAGCACTAATTAATATTAAAAGGTCTTAAACTCAGATTGTCTTATGTTGACAAATATGTAGCTGTTTTGGTCAAACATAAAACAACAAAAGTGTAATATTGCAATATTTCCCACTCAGAGGAATATGTTGTAAATGACTCTCATCTGCTACCAGGTCAGATTTTACTTCAGCATCTGTAAAATTAGCTCTGGACATGTTGACATTGACTAATATTGATCAGTTGTAGCTGCCATCTTGCACTGAATTGATTTTAATAACTGATCAGGTGTAGATGCACATCCAATGATCACTGCACGCTTCATTAAACCCATGAAGTGATTCATGAGATATTTTGCTAACAGAACAGGCTGATGCTAAAGTTTTTAACAAAAATAGTGTGCAATGAGTAGCACTTATCGTATATGTTGTGAAAGACACATACTACTACTCTCAACTACTACCACACCAAATCTGTACAACTGGCTGAACAGCAGTCATTTTGTATTTTAGGTTCAGCTGGTTGAGGCAGTTAGCTGGTGGACTGCAAAAGTTAATCAGATGTAATGTTTATCTAAATTTGTGCAGATGAAATATTTTACTAACAGACAAGCACACATGGCAACCCATTATCCTCTGCCAGAGTTTAAAACAACAGCTGGTAGACACAAGGAAAGCATTATGTGTCATTTTTTAATAAATCACCTTCTAAATGATGTGCAGAATAGGATTTACTGTTTCTATTTGAGGCAGACAGGGTTCGAGGAGGAGGAGGAGGAGGAGGAGGAGGAGAGTGTCTCCTGCAGGACTGGGTGTTGATATGAGGAGGTGAGGGGACGAGAGTGTCAGAGCAGACTGGAAGTTAGGGGAAAATTATTTATTTACAATTAGTAGAGTTATTTTTGTATTTATTTCCAGTATATTTATTTATAGTATATTCTGTGTCAGGTTCAGCTGTGAGGGTGGAGGAGAGACAAAGAGCCAAAAACCTGAAAAGACCTATTCTGACTGCAGCTGTTCAAACATGATTGAGTTGATGGTTTCTTGTGTTTGTGCTTCATTAAAGTACGTAACCTGAGCACATTAACAAATGGAAATTAGAGACATGCGTTGCTTTAATTTTTGGTTTAGTTTTACAACTAAAAACAAATAGAGCTGCAAAGTGATCTGTCTTTAAAAAACAAATTAAACATTACAGCCCACCGAGAGGCTGCGGGACAGTTTCATCTAAATAAAAATGGGCAATGGGAAAAATGTATATTTGTAGCATTAATTATAATTATAATATGGTATATATATATATATATATATATATATATATATATATATA
>NC_056502.1:34085024-34109979 GCF_014905685.2 Nematolebias whitei | reverse complement strand
GGAAGGACCTGAAGTGAGCAGTTAATGTGAGGAAACCACCAACATCCCAGATTTTGAAGTAGTTCTGTATGGAGGAATAGACTAAACTTCCTTCAAGCTGGGTACACATAATTACACATGAATTCAAGGATCTAGATGGATCGTTTCAAGAGTGTAGGCAGTGTGATTGTGGTTCTAAACAGACCCAGTATGGCATAAACTACATCCTGCTACTCCTTTAACCATCTAGAGATAGCCTTAAAGGGCGAAGCCTAAAGAAATAAAATGTTGGTTATGTACTGTAACCCCAGATTCTATGAGAAGGCCATAGGCTCAGCCATTTAAGAGCTGGGCCTAACTGAAGAAAAATTTTTTGGGAGCCAATACAGACCGAGTGGGGCTCACACAGCAGGTGGGTGTGGACTAAACATTTCAGTGCTGCGCTATACGCGAGGGGTAAACTCACTAGAGGTAGCCTAAATGGGATGCACCTATACACATAGAATCTGAAGTTACAGTACGTAACCAACATTCCTGAGCCTCCTGTTGCACCTCAGTGGGTGTCCTCAAATCATCGGCCCCTGTGCCTACCTGTGAGATATAAACCTTCCTTGTGGATCTTCTTCAACTGCGCAAATGCCTTCCAACCACTCGGCTCCATGCTCCACCTTTGCTCCTTCCATTGGGAACTTCATTGTCCTGGAACCCCCCTTTCTATGCGGCCCAACTACCCACCAGAGAATGTATTTTTATCAGAAGCTCTGTGGTTTTAATATTTATTCCAATTTTATGTGAATGCTTTATTCATGTTTGATTGAGTCTCTTTAAACTTTTACCTTCATCTGCTGGTTTGGACTTTTAACATGCAAAACAGGAACAAACTCTCGAGGATTGTCAGGATTTGCAGCAAAACTGCTGGCATAGCCCTACAGAACCTCACTGACCTACAGAACTTCACTGACCTACACAAGACGAGGTCAGTGAAGAAGGCCAGGCTGATTCTGGCAGATCCTGATCACCCACTCCATGGTGAGTTCAGGTTGCTTCCATCTGGACGCAGGTATCCGCAGCCCAGAAGTAGAATGAACAGACTGAAAATCTCATTCATCCCTGTAGAGATCAAGCTTCTCAATGAACTGTGATGATTTCTGTTATTTTAATGTCTCAATGTCTTGCCTATATGGATGCTTTGTGTGCCTATTGACTGTGAAACAAATTGCCCCTTTGGTATAATAAAGATTCTTGAAGAACTACCAATATGCTCGAATAAGAACAATAATAAGAAAAAGGTTGTAAGATATCTACAACCTGCATTATCCAACTGCTCCACGCAGCTTCTGACGTCGCTCCTTCCCTTCCAGGGTTTCCAGGACCACTGTGTATAGTACTGTTCATTATTTCACTGTAAATAAATCACTTTATATTCCAAGGGTTCTGAGTCTGTTGTCCTCAATCATTTCATTCTGGGTAAACTCCACCATTATGACAGATAAAAGCTGAAAGACCTTTAGAAAGCTTTGAAAACTATTTCAACACCAGTCTAAAAATATTCCAATAAATTTTGGTTTCTTGGAAGTAACATTTTAAGCACTGCGGAATCAACCAGTACTCTCACATTACTGCATATTTTCTATCCTTGATCATGCATAAATGTAAAACATCAGCATGCCTTTTCAAGGATTCAAATTCAGTCATTTACCTGTAGCCTGATCTCCCCATCCCAGCATGCAGACTGCTTTGAATACACAAAATCTGAATTAACCAAAAAAAAAAAAAAAAAATTATATATATATTTGAGTACTGTACAGAAACTCAGTTCATCCAAATTAACCTACGTGTTAAATTTCATCCTGTTTTAATGTGTATTGTCAATAATATTAAAAAAACTAATATTGGCATTTTGTTGAAATTACATATTTTTTTATCCTTTTTTTTCCAGAACACTTTTTGTTTTGCTCTTTAAAGCTTTTATTAAACAGATGGAACTGAAATTGAATCTTCACATTGAACATGTTGGTTAACTTAAAAAAACAAAAGGCAATGACTTTAGAACAGCCAGTCCAGTTGTAAACAGTAGGAACCAGTGACACACTGTGTTAGTGCCATTTCACTTTTCATTTTAGCATTTTCAACTCAGTTATGATTATTTCATTTAAACAGAAGCTGGAACTAATTTTGAGTTAGTCATAGATCAGTTTAGGAAAATGGAACCACACTGTACTTTTAAAGATGCAGAAATGTATGTAGCACAATTTCCCCTCACAGCGCAAAGACTGTTTTAAATGAAAACAATTTGAATTAGATGCAAATCTAATTTAAATAAAAACTAATGAAACAATTGAAACTGTCAGCTTTGTTCTGAGCCTTTAACTTTTTGTTGTCATTAGGAATTTACAAATTGAACTAAAACAGCACTGAAATTGGGTGAAATTTACAAAGTTGTATTAACCTTTCAAACAAAAATCTCAGAGTGAACTCTGGCGAACGTCACAAGACCAACACTTAAGCAGTTGATCTACAACTTATCTATTCCAAAAACTACTGAAACAGGAACAATCTCACTGAAACAAAATAACTCATGGGTTAAGACTATTCTTAATACCACAACCTGAAAGCAGAAATCGCCTACAGTAAAGATATTAAATGTTTTCTACAGTCAGTGGTTTACTGGGACAGTTGTTCCACAAGGTGAGAAAACATGACGTATGAATGTGATTAGACTTATGTTCTGCAGCATCTACTGAAAACATGTAATCTTATCTTTATTTGAACTGAAATCAGATTAGTAATTATTTTATAATGTGTTTTTTTGTTGTTATAAAAAACTTTTTTTTTTATAAAGTCAAAGTTAAACAAACCCTTTATATAGCTCAATAATGTGGGGATTTCCCTCTAGCAGCAGGTGTGGAGTGATGCTACAGGTCATCTGAATCTGGTGAGGTGTGCCCTGCTGGTTCCAACCTGCAGGATGGTATATAAGCAGAGAAAGTACTTCTCTTCACCCACTGACACATCTGGACTGAACATGGGAACAAAGAATCGACCCGAGTTAACTCTAGCCGTCCTACTTATGGCTGCACTTTCTTTAGAAGCAAAGATAGAATTCACAGTTTACTGTCCTGCTGAAACGTTGAAGTGGGATGACGCAAGGCAGTACTGCAAAGTAAATCATATCGACTTGGTTACTTTGGACATGGTGGACCTGGACAATATGACAGGCTTGTTGGAGAAAAGCAGTTTGTTTCCCGTGTGGGTCGGTTTACATGAAGATCCTGAACAACACTCGGTCTGGAAGTGGATAAATGTAAAGTAAGTACCAAGCTTTAGACCATGCAGATCATAATAAATTCAAGCCATGTGAGTTATGCTGCTAAACTTTACATTATCTTCATGTTTGTTTCAGAACTGGTGAAGGTGTGGCCAAAGAGAACATCTCACAGAACATTAACTGGGCCATGTCAGAGGCAAAAACTGGGAGCTGTGGCTTATATTCTAATCATAAGACATATTATCATAAAAATTGCTCAGAGTTATACAGATTTTTCTGTATTGATGATGGCATGGTGCTTGTGACTGAGAATAAGACATGGGAGGATGCCCTGAGTTACTGCAGGGAAATGACATCATCATCGTACCAGTATGACCTCCTGAGTTTGACAGACTCTTCCGACTACAGCTATGTTAGAGACAGGATCTACAGAGCCACCACTGAGGAGGTACATACAGAATATACAACAGTGTACAATATATATTTTTAATTTTATTAATTTTCCAGCAGTAATAAAATTTTGACCTACATATTAACCAAATCAATCAACATCTTTATTATTATTGCTATGTAATGCTTGTCCTGTGTTTGTCAGGTTTGGACAGGTTTGCGCTTCCTGGGAGGAGAGTGGTGGTGGTCAGATGGTGAAACGTTGGACCATGAAGAGATGCTGCCCAACTGCCCAAACCAGTGGAAACACTGTGGGACCCTGTCCAAAAACGACAACAACAACTGGATTACCAGGGACTGCTCAGAAAGGAGAAACTTCATCTGTTCTCGTAAAGAAGTGACCTAAAGAAGTGATGTAGAAGATAATTTGCAGAGGTTTTGATTGTAGGACTTCGCGTTTTCTTATTGCAAACTACACATGGATTATTTTCTTCTTGTATTTAAATGTAGTCATTTGTGAAAGACATCTGGATATTTAATAAATCTTTTTATGAAATGTTGGTTGTCAAAATAACTCAGAAGAGGTGTTGACACATCAAAATAGGCTACATATCTACAGCAGAAACAGGGAGCACAAAACTGTTCATTGTCTAAGACGAGCTTACCACTGACTTAAAAATTTTAGCACTTTGATTATGTTCACAATGCTGGAAAAAGTGGCCGAAATAAATGAATAAATAAAAAATAAAAAACCTTATACTGGACCCATATCTGATTTTTCATGACTGTCTGAATGTGTCAAGTTCAATTTATTTTCTTCCAAATTTGACCCAGGTCTTTTCTTTGTGGTACTAAATCAAATAAAAATTCCATCTGAATTTTACAGCAGTGAGGTAGATAGATCATATCAGTCCCAGAATGATAGGATAAATACTGTTTTCATGTATTCTGTGCCAGAGCTTACAGAAAAAGGCAATGTCAAATATAAAAATTGGACAAAACAATCATGACATTATTTAGCCTGCTCTGATTGCACAACTTCAGTTGTACAGGTCCTTTTCAAAAAATTAGCATATTGTGATAAAAGTCATTATTTTCCATAATGTAATGATAAAAATGAAACTTTCATATATTTCAGATTCATTGCACACCAACTGAAATATTTCAGGTCTTTAATTGTTTTAATACTGATGATTATGGCATACAGCTCATGAAAACCCAAAATGCCTGTCTCAAAAAATTAGCATATTTCATCCCACCAATGAAAGACAAGTGTTTTTAATACAAAAAACACCAACCTTCAAATAATCATGTTCAGTTATGCACTCAATACTTGGTCGGGAATCCTTTTGCATGAATGTCTGCTTCAATGAGGCGTGGCATGGAGACAATCAGCCTGTGGCACTGCTGAGGTGTTATGGAGGCCCAGGATGCTTCGATAGTGGCCTTAAGCTCATCCAGAGTGTTGGGTCTTGCGTCTCTCAACTTTCTCTTCACAATATTCTCTATGGGGTTCAGGTCAGGAGAGTTGGCAGGCCAATTGAGCACAGTAATACCATGGTCAGTAAACCATTTACCAGTGGTTTTGGCACTGTGAGCAGGTGCCAGGTCGTGCTGAAAAATGAAATCTTCATCTCCATAAAGGCTTTTCAGCAGATGGAAGCATGAAGTGCTCCAAAATCTCCTGATAGCTAGCTGCATTGACCCTGCGCTTGATAAAACACAGTGGACCAACACCAGCAGCTGACATGACACCCCGGTGACTGTGGAAACTTGACACTGGACCTCAAGCAATGTGAATTCTGTGTCTCCTCTCTTCCTCCAGACTTTGGGACCTTGATTTCCAAAGGAAATGCAAAATTTACTGTAATCAGAGAACATAACTTTGGACCACTCAGCAGCAGTCCCAGGCGAGATGCTTCTGACGCAGTCTCTTGTTCAAGAGTGGCTTGACCTGGGGAATGCGGCACCTGTAGCCCATTTCCTGCACACACCTGTGCACGGTGGCTCTGGATGTTTCTACTCCAGACTCAGTCCACTGCTTCCGCAGGTCCCCCAAGGTCTGGAATCGGCCCTTCTCCACAATCCTCCTCAGGGTCCGGTCACCTCTTCTCGCTGTGCAGTGTTTTCTGCCACACTTTTCCCTTCCCACAGACTTCCCACTGAGGTGCCTTGATACAGCACTCTGGGAACAGCCTATTCGTTCAGCAATTTCTTTCTGTGTCTTACCCTCTTGCTTGAGGGTGTCAATGATGGCCTTCTGGGCAGCAGTCAGGTCGGCAGTCTTACCCATGATTGTGGTTTTGAGTAATGAACAAGGCTGGGAGTTTTTAAAAGCCTCAGGAATCTTTTGCAGGTGTTTAGAGTTACGTCGTTGATTCAGATGGTTAGGTTAATAGCTTGTTTAGAGAACCTTTTCATGATATGCTAATTTTTTGAGACAGGCATTTTGGGTTTTCATGAGCTGTACGCCATAATCATCAGTATTAAAACAATTAAAGACCTGAAATATTTCAGTTGGTGTGCAATGAATCTGAAATATATGAAAGTTTCATTTTTATCATTACATTATGGAAAATAATGACCTTTATCACAATATGCTAATTTTTTGAGAAGGACCTGTATGTACTTCTGTAAAACGCAGCTTGCTGTGTGTGCTGTCAGGTCTTCTGCACCTGCAGGTCACTACAGAGCAGTAGGAAATTCTCAATGGAGTCACATTACAATCCTATTTAAATTGTGAATCACACACACACAAATTCAAAGAACTTTGGACATCCAAATTGATTTTTTTTTTTTTTAACTCCTGTCCAGTGTTTGGGAATGTTTTAGCACTACAATAAAATCCAGAATAGAAAAAAATTAGTTGTAAATCTATAAATTAAAAAAAGGAAGTGCTTTAGTGGAACTCTGAAGTCTGAACTGGCTGATTGTTGGTAACACTACAAAGGATGGAAGTCAGGAGTTTGAATGTTTTGAGTCCCACAAACGAGTCACTGCAGTTTGAATCCTGAGGGGAGCCAGCAAACTGGTAAAGGATTGTATGAAGGGTCTTGTAGATTCCTGCAAACTGCTTTAATATTAAAAATCTTTGCTGGCGTTCATAGTGAACATGCCTCTTTTGGTTTTATTTGCAAAACAACACATCTGCTCAGTTATTTCTAATGCAGTTACTGTTGCAGCTCTTGATTTGTGCTAAAGATTTCATAAAAAGATTAGTCTTTCTTTCTAGCTTCTAAAATGTCTTCTTTTTCATCTTTTTATTCATTCAACCTGTCTAAATAAAGGTTGAATGAATAAAAAGATGAAAAAGAAGACATTTTAGAAGATGGGGCAGATAGTTTAGATTTTAATCACGCCCTGTCCCTGGCCTTTTTATGTTTTTTATTTTACATTTTTTTTATTTTACTCCTGCCAAATTGCCACCTTAACAAGATGGAGGGGTTTGAGTCCTTGTGATCCTGAGGTCTCTTTTTTATTGGGTATTAGCGGCTGGTAGGGTCTCTCATGGCAAACAGGCCTCAGGGAAGGGGTCCGACTAAAAGTGTGTAAAAAACCTTGATGAAGCAACGACGGACGCATCAGGATACCTCGCTCAGAGGAGGGAAACTGGGGCACCTCCCCTGAGCCAGGCCTGGGATGGTGGTCCTGGGCTTGATCAGGCCTGTGCTGAAGAAAACGTTAAAAAGCCACAACAACTTGGGCCCATCACCTGTACCAGACCCAGGCTTCACCAGACCTGGTCACCATTAGGCCCAGGCTTTAGCAGGCATAAGCTCAACCAGTCCCAGTCATTTGAGCGTAGGCAGGTTGGAGAGAGTTGGCACAGAATAAAAAAAAAACCTTTTTGGACAGATAATTGATATTTGATCAACTTTTTTGGATTTTGGAAGTGGCTGACATTGGCATAAACTTGTATGTGAATGGTTCTGATGGAAATGCAGGTAGGAGAGGAGGCAGACATGGATTTTGAGGGGTGGTGTTATAACTCAGGACACCCGGTTTGTATGAGACCCAAAACGACACAAGACTCGAGCGTAAAATTGAACAGTGTTTATTATATACAGTGAGGACTATGTAAATATTTATATACAGGTGGTGGACTGGAAACCCCTGGAGGAGGAAGAACATGGTCAGGAGGGCTTGGCAAAGGGAGCAGCTGTTGATAATGATTGTTTGTTTCTCCTTAAAGTTTGGATTACGCAGATGGGCTCTGTTGTGAATCCAAAGGTTTCCAGAGATGACAAATCAGACAGGCAGGGCAAGACGGAAGGAACAAGGCACAGGACCATGGCAGATCAGGACTGGATCCAAATTGATAGGACAACTGCAGGCACAAAAACAAGGTAAGTACTTTCATATACTTGAAACAATTACTGGCTAAGTACCAAGAAGGGAATCAATGCTCCAGCAAAGAGCATGTAGTGAACTAGGCCTCCGACAACAATCCGTCTCTGAGGACCTTCAGGGGACAGGAACTGTTATTTCATTGATTTGAATCCAGAAATACAAATTATCTCATCAAGAAACTATTTAATTGTATCCTGAATTAATCAATTGAAAGAACACTCTTCTTTTTACATTATCATTACTATTTTACAATATCTTGATAATCAAAAAGTGTGTTTAGTTCATACCATTTCTAAATGTTGAAGTGAACCACTCATTTAAATCAACTGTGAAACAGTATTAATGATTTTTAAACCTCATTAGATTTTTGATCATGCAGTTAAATGCCTATTTACGAAGTAAGTGTGCATTTAGTCTTCTGTCTGAATGAGGAGTAGTAGTGGATGTCGGTCGAAAGTCAGAGACGAGTTATTAGAACGAAGTGTCTTGTTTTAAAACTCTCAGACAGTAAATAAGAGCAACTGGCACCTGCTTTGTCTCACCTCGTCATAATATTTCTCTGTCTGTACTAACTGTTTTTTTAAAAACATTCCTGCTGTCTCTTGACTTCTAGTGACCCTCTAACATCACTAGAACCACACCCCTGCTGGTTGTTTCAACCAATCAGGAAGTACCACGTAACAGGAAGTGGATACCCCTTGAGGAAGTCTCTCGGATGAGAGACGAAACATTTCTATATTTTTTTTTGCTTTGTTTTGTTTTTTTGAATGTCCAGAGGACCAGATTGAACTTTTTTGGATTTTCATAGAATCCCTCTCCGGATCGGAGAGGTTGTTGAGGTGACTGGCAGATAGAGGGGCCCCAGGGAGGAGATCGATGAAGCAGTCGTATGGGTGATGAGGAGGTAGAGATAAGGCCCTTTGTTTGCTGAATACTTGAGCTAGGTCGTGATACTCAGAAGGAATAGCAGACAGGTCAATCTCCTCTGTGTTTTGGTCAGTTTTGGAGGGGTTGGAGATACCAGAACGAAGGCAGTGTTTAAGACACCGGAGAGAGTTACCTTTAAGCTGGCTGGTGAAATAAGTGATCTTAGCAATGACTGTGGAGTAGAGTTGAGGAGCTCCCTTGAAGGCGAGTTTACATTAGAGGCGAAAACCCTCGCACTGATCAGGGCCCCCAGAAAAAAGCTCTGATGGTTTAACAAACAGCTGTTGATTAGTAGAGTTACTTTTTTTCGTTCAAACTTTATTTAGGGGCCGTTTACATGGCGCATATTTTGAGTGCATTCGCAGCTTTCTCTCTGCGGTTCTGCTGATCATTTACACGACACCAGTGGCCCCCCTCTTTGAATCTGGAGGTTTCTGAATCCACCTTCCAGAGTGGAGGTTTTTCTCTGACCTCACACTGATAATGTAAACATCTCCCACTGAGGCTGTGTGTTAAACCACATGCGCACACGCACGTGCGGACAGACGCTATATTTCTATCAACATGGCGGCGGATACACTGTTTTCAGAACTATGACTGATGGAATATATTTTTAATCTCGTAGTTAATCTACGTCAGATCCTCCGGATGCATGTAAACCCAAAATGCAACCGTGTCAACGCAAATCTTTTCCTCTAATTAACATACGAAAAAACCTACGTTTCCCCCCATCGTGTCCGTGTAAATAGGGCCTTAGACAGGTTAATCCCATTGAGCCTTGAGAACTCATTTACGAGAGACCCGAAAGCCTACTTGCCTACTTGCAGAGTTGGTGTCTGTAGGACTTGATTCTGGTGGAGCAGCTGGGGCTGTAGGGGGAGAGGGTGCAAGTTTCTGATTAATGGGAAAAAAAATACCTCCAAGCTCCTGTAGGTTGGACTGGGTTCTTCCTTTGCTGAAGGGAGGAGACCCCACCTCACTGAACAACTATCGACCAATCTCTAAACTCTGCATTTTAGCCAAGGTTCTAGAAAAACTGATAAACTCTCAAATCAAAAATTACCCGGACTCATTTAACATCTTACCTCCACATCAATCTGGTTTCAGGAAACAACACAGCACAACCACTGCTTCACTGAAGGTTCTTAATGACGTTGTTGAAGCACTGGATGCTAAAGATTATTGTGCTGCACTTTTCTTAGACCTGTCTAAAGCTTTTGACACTGTGGATCAGAACATCTTGTGTCATAAACTCTCAGAAATCGGTTTCTCAGATCACACCATTGGTTGGTTCTCTAACTATCTTTCAGACCGGAGGCAATGTGTTCAACATAATGGTACTTCCTCCAGTTATTTAACAGTCAACAATGGTGTACCACAAGGCTCAGTCTTAGGACCCACCCTCTTTACAATCTACATACATAATGTAGGTAAAAACATCCCTAATGCATCCATACATTTCTATGCTGATGACACAGTTTATTGTCGAGTTAAAACTGTTGCTAAGGCTTTCCAGCTTTTGAAATCTGCATTCAACATCATCCAGACTGATTTGTTCCGCCTCAAACTTGTCCTAAATGCCGACAAAACCAAAGGGATGCGTTTTTTCTCTTGTAAATGAGTCCGAGGCTCAATGGGATTTACCTGTCTAAATAAAGGTTGAATGAATAAGACATGGTTTGCGACATTATGATGTATAATTTGTATGACTATTCAACTGTGATTTTTTTTGGAGGTAGTCAGAACAATCCTATTCACATCGTTGAACTTGTTTTCAGCTGATTCTGCAGTGAACAGGTAAAAAAGAGAGAAAGAAATCTCAAGATTGGTACGCTTACTGCTTGAGCAACGGATGTATCCGTTCAGCAAAACTAGAAGTGCACGGCAGCGTCATTGGTTCAATAAAGTTCATTTAAGTCACGTACTTTTTAGCGAATATATTTGAAATGCAACAAGTTTTAATTAGTAATTTCTGACATTAAATGTAAGTGCTCCAATGTATTTAAAGAGCATCAATCGTTTTAGGAGCCGTTTACACGGCACATATTTTGAGTGAATCCGCACCTCTCTCTCTGCAGTTCTGCTAATCATTTACATGACACCAGTGGCCCCCCTCTATGAATCCAGAGGTTTCTGAACCCACCTTCCAGAGTGGAGGTTTTTCGCTGACCCCCCGCTGATAATGTAAACATCTCCTGCTAAGGCTTTGTGTTAAACCACATGTGCACACGCACGTGGGGACAGACGCTATATTTCTATCAACATGGTGGCGGACACAGTACTTTCTGAACTACGACTGATGGAATATATTTTTAATCTTGTAGTTAATCTATGTCAGATTCCAGTTGCTATGACCGACATCTGTGTTGGAAGAGACAGTCAGATCCAGTTCTAATGTCGCTATTTATAGAACGTGGCACGCGCACACATCGCGCTGCACTATAACATAAATGTGCTAAATAACAACAGTTTAATAATAATAAACAGTATTTATCTTAAGTGTGAGATATATAATGAAGCTCTGAGCTAAATGAAGTTATCTGGACATTATGTAATTCAAATTATGCAATTAAAATGATGCTAAACGTATTGCATGTTATCAACGTTGAAAATGAAGTCATCAGGTTTAATTTTTATTTATTTATTCAACACCACAAACTGTATGTCACACAAACACTGATAATTAAACTGAACACACTATTAAAAGTTAACTGTAAACTGCATTAATGAACTGGACTCTTGTTTTCATCCTGGATGTCCCACGTTGTCCATCTGGCTCGTTCAGGCTGTCACTCCTTTGATTAATGCAGCTTAAAACATTAAATGGATTGAATAAAAGAACAGAGGGGAATTCTAAACAAATAGTTCATCCGACATCTCTGTCTTTGATGTCCTCCTGCACTGCACCTGGGCTGAGCCTCGTTCAGAACCGGTCCACCTAGTGGAAGGACAGCTTCTTCTTTCAGGAAAAATAAAAACTCAGCTCATGTTTACTTCGATCACACAACAACCAGCTAACATTATTAAGAACATTGATTTACCTGCTGTAAATCAGCTACTGATTATCACTGAGTAAAGTCCGACATCGTCGACTCGGTTCTGGTCCACTCAGTGACCGGTGTGGAGTTGTTAGACGAAGCGGTCCCGTTTGGCATCATATCTGTCGACTCTTATCCAAAATCCAGCTTTAACTTGATAAGTTCTTGTTAGCTGAGCTTTTAGCCCAGAGGAAAGGAGCATGCTGAGGCAGCATGCAAGCGCATTAGGTGAATGTACAAAATTCACAGCGCCATCTAATGACTCGGCATGGTAACTACAGCAGATTTGGGAGGGTGGGGGTGGGGGGGATTCCTCCGGATGCATGTAAACACAAAATCCGTCTGTGTCAACGAGAATCTTTTCCTGTAATTAACATACAAAAATCTACGTTTCCCCCTATCGTGTCAGTGTAAATAGGGCCTTATGGTAACTGTATGAAGTTCTCACATGATGTCATCTGGGATTGGCTCCAACCAGAGCCCTGTAAAGAGAGAGTTGCGACACTCTTTGAACTCGCCGATACGCGGTCACGTGGTTCATGCAGCTCCCCATAGTTCCAAACAGTTCATCGCTGTCAGTCAGTTTGAGCAGCTGCTGGCGCAACAGAACACAAAAATCGACTTTTCTTACTTTACCTGACGTCTTTCAGTAATTGCTGAGCAGTAACAAACTGATTACTGAACCGATTATTGATTATTTCACAGACTATGCATTTTATCAAAGCATTTTTAGAAGCGGCTGATACATTTATCATTAAATTTTAGAAGGAAACGAGACTGCAAACACATATTTGTTAGAAAAAAAAATGTATATGCAATACAATGATCAATATAGCCATGTCAGTGTTTGATCTTTTTTAACGTGTGTAACGTTATAAGAGTAACTCCTGTTATAAAGCTATTTCTGATGTTCTCTGCATGAGAATGCTCCACCTTGTCCTCCATGCAGTTCAGATCTGCTCCAGCTTACCTCAGATCATCTGGATGAATTCTTGATTTCTATAGAAGATATTAATTCAACCTTTATTTAAACAGGTTCGTCCCATTGAGCCACAAGGACTCGTTTACAAGAGAGACTGAATATAATTGTTGTATTTGTCGTTTTTTTATGGCAACCAAGTACCTGGTAAGTGAGTTGATTGTAGCCTGACAACTATTGGATAAATTGTAATTCATTGATTAAAATGTTAATTTAAATGAAACTGTTTCTAGTTAAAACCATAACAGATGACAAAATGAGTGTTAACTGTGCAAAAATAAATTTCCAAACAATTACAAAATATGTAAAATGTAAAGCAAGCTTTAATAAAGTACTTTTACTACTATTTATACTGTTTATTAATGACATCATCTCAAGTCAGCAGGAGCACCATCATCATCATCACAACAACACAAAGTGAGAGGTGTAAATTTAATCTGCACAAACATTTTCAATCAGGGCTCAAAATGTTTAACTGTCAAAGAAATGTTCAAGAAAATAAACTAATGTCACTCTACAGACACATTTAGAGAGAGGACAGTTCACAGAGACACAGTGAGGACGAGTGAGACTGAGACACAGTGAGGACGAGTGAGACTGAAGGAAGTTCAACCATTTGTTCATGGACCAGACCCAGATGAGAAGAACAGCAGAACTTCCACTGACCAGTGATCTGACCAGTGACCTGACCAGTGATCTGACCAGTGACCTGACCAGTGATCACACATGTTGTTCTAAATTAAACTTTGGTACGAACAGTGTTAAATAAGACATGTCATATTTTTTATTGAACAATAATCTTCATTCTAACAGTGACGTTGTAATTTCAGAGACTGAGGAAGAAACAGAAATGAGGCGAGTGAGATGAGGGGAAGATTAAAATGTGTCCTCAGAGGACGGGGACATGTCAGGATCTGATGATCCAGGATCAACAGGACCAGGAGGATGGATCAACAGGCAGTCAGGGAACAGAGATGAAAAACCTGAGGAACAATTAGAACACAAAAAATACATAAGCAGGACAGAAGAAACTCACAGACAAGAACATTAACTCAGTCCTGTGAAGAAAAATGTTAACAATGGAAAATAAATTGGCATATTTTTACAAAAGATCAGATGAAGACAACTGGCATGAAGAATAACTTCCAGCTCCATCTCAATGTACCTGTGATAGTTTAATAAGTGTTTTGTTACTGTCCTACAGTTTATTGATGCTGATATATTCTTGTAATAATTCTTATTTCTTGTTCTGTCTTGAAAGAGTCTCATCTCAACTTGACCCATGATTACCAAACACTAAACTAATAATATAAAACTAATGTAAATGAACAGTCCTGCAGTAAATACCAACTTTGTGAAGGTTATGGTGTTAAAGTAATTTTATTCAAACATCTTGATTAAGCTGTTACTGATTAATAGAAGACAGAAAATGAGATCTTGTATCTTTGTGATACTTTGAATGCAACATTCAGTTCATGAAGTCATTCTGTGGTTTACCTGGAAAACATGAAAAAAATTGACTCATCTCCACATGTCACAGTTTACACTCTGTTTTTCCTTTTATTTATCACTCTGTTCACTGTTTGATATTATTCTCTGCTCCTCTGGTATTTTCCTCTGCTGCTTCTGACAGCCTGCTGCATGTCACACCTCTCTCTCTGATTACTGCTGATGGTCTCCACCTGTTTCTGGGTGTATTTATACTTCCTGCTTTCTTCACTCTTTGCCAGATCAACTGCTTGCTTTTGTCACAGTTATCCAGCGTTTCCATAGTCTCACAGCTCTTTGTATCTTGACCCACGCATGTTTCCTCGACCACGCTTTTTGCCTGCCCCTTTTGTGCCTCAGCCCTTCAGACCTTGTTAATGACCTTTGCACGTTTTTGGATTTCGCCTTCGCCTCTCCCTTTTGGTACTGTCGCCTTTTCGGATCCCGTTAATGAACTCTGCTCGTCCTCGACTACGCCTCTGGATTCTCCTTGGTCCCTGCAGCTCTGTGTCTCTGCTGAGCAGCCCCCAACAACAAGAAAGGTTAGTGTTTTTCCAGACCATCTGTATTCAGATAACTGTTGTTATTCTGTCAAAACACTAACCTCTCCTCTGTATCGTTTTAGACACAGTTCCAGCTCTGGACCCGAATCATCAGAAGCTGTTTATTCATTCAATAAACATTTTAAAACCATTCTGAGTTTGTGTGTGGGATCCTCTGCCATCAGATCCATGACAGATTGATCTGGCCAAATTATGGATCCTACACCGGGCTCAGAATGGCGCTCTGGTGTGGAAGGTGCCATCAATAAGTTAGAGTCCGGCATGAACGAAATCATAAACATGATTAAGACTCTTACTCCTCACTCTGACCCTCAGGACTCAAGTCATGTCGGCAGTCATGCACATACTGGAACCACGAGCAAACCTCTCCGGGAACCACGTTTGACACCACCAGAACTGTTTTCAGGGGCACCGGACCAGTGCCGACCATTCTTAACGCAATGTGAAATTAATTTTCAGCTCCAGCCCTCAGCCTTCCCCTCTGAACGTGCGAAGGTGGCGTATACCGTGTCCCTCCTGTCTGGAAAGGCTAAGTCTTGGGGAACATCTGAATGGCAAAAAGACTCAAGGTACTGCTACTCTTTTCTTGAATTCTCTAAAGAGCTGTGTAGAGTTTTTGATCCCATCCTCCCAGAAAGAGAGGCTGCTCGTAGACTGTTTACATTGAAGCAAGGTAAACGAAGAGTTACTGAGTATATTATTGATTTTCACGCTACGGCTGCTAGTAGCAAATGGAATGAAGAGGCTTTAACTGATTCTTTTTACCGAGGACTTAACGAGGAGATCAAGGACTACCTGGCAACCAAGCGATACCCAGACTCACTGAAGGACTTGGAGGATTTGGCGACAAGGGTGGATCTGCGCTTGATGGAGAGGTCTCGGGAACGAGCTGAAAGGGTCAGCAGAAATTCAAGACCCCTCGAGGAACCAAGAGAGGTGCCCAGACGACTTACCCTGGGACCTCCCTCTCCACCACATCCACCAGAAACATCACAAGAGGAGCCCATGCAGATTGGACGCAGCCACCTCACCCCAGAGGAACGGGAGAGGAGACGTCGACATCGGTTGTGTTTCTACTGTGGCCAAAATACTCACAACATCTCCAACTGTCCGTTAAAAGACCAGACTCGGCAGAGAAGAGGAGGCTCCTGCTGAGTCAGACCCAGAACCTTGTAATCTCCTCACCCTTCACTTTTCCTGCTGAGCTGTCCGCTCCTGGTAAGACCTGCACCTCCACAAAAGTACTCATCGACTCAGGGGCTGATTCTGAGTTCATGGACCTTCAATTTTGCCCGAGAGCTAGGAATAAAACTGTTAAAATCCCCCAGACCACATATACTCCGACTCCCACCTTGTTTGAAACCCCCGGTTCTCAGTGTCCACCTTCCTTTTTGCCATTTTTGATGGGTATCTGAAAGTTAATTTTACAGTTATGCTGACGACTGCTGTGCTAATAAACACTGAAATGAAGCAGCCTACTGCTCGGTGCGTCACCGTTGCATTGTTGGAAATGTAGTATTGGTGCATGTAAAAGATCTGCGGGCTGCCGGCTTGCTGTGGTCTGCGGGCCGGTTCTAATAATAAATCAAGATCATCCCAGGGGCCGTAAAAAACCTTCTCGCGGGCCGGATGTGGCCCGCGGGCCTTGACTCTGACATATGTGCTGTAGTCTTTCCAAAACAACCGAACCGCCATTTTTTTTGTACAGCCCGCCATTAGCCAAACCTCGACGATCGTATTTGTAGGAGCGTATTTTTTAAAACAATTATGTCCAATCTGTGGTCTAATGCCTAAGTGCAGGCTTTTTTGTGCTTTGTGGCTGACGAAAAAATTCAAAGTGAACTGGATGGAATGGTTCGAAATGAGAGGGTGTTTAGAGAAGTCTCGGAGCTGATGGCTGCTCATGGCTACAATCGAACACCAAAGCAGTGCCGGGAGAAGCTGAAGAAACTTCGAGGCAATTACCGTAGAATTAAAGACCACAATGGCAGGAGTAGATCAGACCGTCAGAATTGGAAGTGGTTCGATCAGATGGATGCTATATACGGTAATCGCCCAGCTAATAATGGGAGGGAAGGTTGCTTGGACACGGCCACTGCTCATCTTGAAGCAGTTATTGAAGATGGTGAGCGTTTTCTAACTTAAAATATGTTCAGAACCCATAGGATGAGTATCTTAAAACATGTTTAAACTAAAAAAGAGACCGTCTCAGACGCCATCGACAACGTCGATGCTACAATGCTATGCAAATTAGCATATATGCTAACTGTACTCCGTTCCTGTTTAACTGTATTTAAACGCATTTCAGCACGTGATGGTTCTACATTGGACCCTCCAAGCCTCCCGGTTTCGCAGTGTACCCCTGCTCCGTCTGCTGAAGCAACACAAACTACACCACCGGACAGTTCTCCATCGCAGCCCAGCACCTCACAGACCCAAGCAACTCGTCAGTCTTCTGTACTTGGTAAGAACAGATGCGACAATCACATTCCACATCACTTTTATTTCGTGACGAGAAGGACTTGCTTTTATATTATTTATAAAATAAAAGATAAATAATAAATACCGAGTTTTTTTTCTAGATTTCTCATACGAGAGACGCATGGTCCCAGTTACATACAACATTAAAATGTAAACCTCGAACAGTATTAAGATGTATGATATGAACCCAAAAAAAATATTAACTATATACACTATATACATATAATTATATACACGTTGCACTACCATAAGTCACATCAGTACATATTTGTCAAGTACAATGGATGATGCAATTATTAAAACTAAAAATTATTAAAAAAAACCTGCAACTTAGATTTTGAAAAAGTACAATACCATGTTAATTCATTAAACTGAACTTCAGTGCAATGATGACCTGTCTTCAGCAGCACCACCTTTCTTTGTTTTATGCATTGATTCAAAAACGTTGGTTACGTACTGTAACCCCAGATTCTATGAATATAGGCGTAGCCCTTTAAGGCTGTCGCTGATGGTTTATCCCGTTATGCGCAGCATAAGCACTGAAAAAAATTAGTCCACGCCCACCTGCTGTGTGGGCCCCACCCGGTCCGTATAAATTACGTTAAGAGCGGGAAATCGGCTCCCAAAATAGCTTTTTTTCTTCAGCCATTTAGGAGCCAGTGAGGCCCGACGCTTAAAGGGCTACGCCTATATTCATAGAATCTGGGGTTACAGTACGTAACCAACGTTCTATTTCATATAGGCTTCGCCCTTTAAGGCTGTCGCTGATGGTTTAAGGGCGAAGCGGATGTGGTCCTCGCCTCACTGGGTCCATTCGAACACAGTAAGAAGCGGAAGCTTGCCCAAAAAACGTCTTGTCACTCAGCTCCCCGTGTGCATAAACTACGCATCGCGTAATTATGTGCCATGCACAGACGCATGTTGTGTAACTATGCGTTCTGACAAACATGAATACCCCGGAAAAACTTTCAACATGAAGAAGAAGTTGAAAAGAGGGGGGGGGGGGGGGCATGAACCAACTGGTTCATGGCTGAACAGTATAAACAGATTAATGTCCATGAATTGATCAATAATCAAATGAACTGATTGTTAACAATAATCATGAACTGATTAGTGACAATAGAACCAAAATCACAGACACGACTGTGACTGAAAACAACATCACACACTGTAATGCATGCAGACAGAAGTGAGCTTAAACAGAGTTCCATGAGAACAACAATATTCATTCTGTTAGGGCACTAAGGACAGAATGTGTCATGGAACGAGCCGTTACATCACGTAGGTAAAAGCGAATAAATGAGCAGGGTGTTGACCATGCAGCCGCAGTGCAAATGTCCTGCATTGACATACCATTATGCAGAGCAGTCGAAGATGCGATACCCCTGGTCGAGTGTGCTTAGAGGTTGACAGGAGGCCCTAAATCTGATGCTCTGTAGGCTTCAGAAAAAAGGCCTCACACAGCCAGTGTGACAAGCGCTGGATGGATAACGGCGACCTGCAGAAGCATCTCTATAATGCACAAACAATTGTTGAATTTGAACGCATTGCAGCTGTGCGCGTTACGTAACACGTCAACGCCTGCATCGGGCAGAGAAGATGAACAGATGCTTCCCCTTCTGATCTGTGGGGGGGAAAAAACCCCTCCAACGACATCACTCTTGATTTAAAAGAGCTCGTGATGTTTTAGGCATAAAAGCTGGGTTGGTCTTAAAACAGCTGAGCTGCCCGTCAGCCTAATTCTAAGGCATGACGAAACAACAGAGAGGGCAGATAATTACTTACCCTCTTAGCGGGTGTTAAAACCAGCAACAGGGCTGTTTAAAGAGACAAGAATTTAAATGAAAACTGATCCAGAGGCTCAATTGAAGCTTTGATCAGGGCTCGCAGGACCAGCGTTAAATCCCACTGTGGAACAAGTGGGCATGAAACAGGCCTACATCTCTGAACACCTTTTAGAAACCGCTTCATCAGCGGGTGATTAAAAGCTGTTCTGTCTCCAAACCCTTTGTGGCAGGAAGAGATGGCTGCAACGTACGTTAAAGCGTACTGAAAGCCAACTCCCTATCCATCAGGTGTTGTAGAAAAACAACACGCTGCCTAAAAAGCATGAAGTGGTCTCTAAACCTTCTCTGTACACCAGCGCTGAAAAGCCGTACCCTTGATGTGTACAGAACTGTGGTAGATGCAGCACGTGAATCTTGAATTGTGCACACTATCTCCTGAGGGAGACCCATCCTCTAAGTGGGACCGCTCAGCGGTCAAACCCACCGGTGTTGACCTATTTCTGGGTAACTCTTGGTCGCTCCTCCTGCCTGAAGGAGAGCATCCTTCCTCCACGACAGTTCCACGGCGACCCCACAACAGACGTTGCAGGCCTGGGAACCATAGTGCGTTCACACGCCGGGAGCCACCAGGAGAGCTGTCAATCCCTCCTCCTGAACTCGGTTCATGGACCGTAAAAAAAAAAACAGAGGAGGTGAGGGAAAAGAAACGCGTAAAAAGCGTTTTGGGCCACCGACTGTGAGCAAATGCGTCCCCCCCCAGCGATGGATCGTCTCGCGGGCTCAGGGAAAAAACCGTAGTTGACATTGCGCGTTCTTCTCGCGTCGCAAACAGGTCCACAGCTGCTTTGCCAACTTCTGCTGTGTCTGAAAAACATCAGATCCGGATGGAGGATCCGGTCCACATAACGTGGGCCGCCCTTGGACGTCACATCAGCCCCTCTGTTCAGAACATCGGATATGTAAACCGCTCTAATAAAAGCAGGTTTGATGAACCCAACTCAGTAGCTTCCGCGCAATGTGTAACATCTGGGCTGAACGCACACCCCCCTGGCGGTTTATGTACGCAGCAGTCACCATGTTGTCTGTGTGAATCAACACGTGTTGATTCTGTAGCACGGGAGCAAAATGTTGAATCACATTCAGCACTGTGCGACACTCCAAAACATTGATGTGGGCTGATGTGCGGTGGGGCCACAGCGCCCCTACTGCTTGAGATAGGCATGTTCCCCCCCCCAACCTGACAGAGACGCGTCCGTGAAGACTGACACGTGACGTGGGTCTGCTGACGGGGACTCCCTCTGACAGAGCCAGGGTGTTTCCCCAGTGTCGGAGGTCTGCTCCCATGGAGGGAGGGACAGTGATCATCCGTCTCTTTTGTTTTACTGGATCCACACGCAGACGCGTAAACCACCTCTGGAGGCGTCTCATGTGTAACAAACCCAGCGGGACCACTGTGTGAGCTGATGACGTCATTCCCAACAGCTTCATGACGGAGACAGCTGTTACCACTTTGCCAGGTCTTACGTGGCGTAATTGGTTTTTAGAGTGTCGATTCTTGTTTGTGATAAACGAGCCGTCATGGTAATTGAGTTTAATTCCACTCCCAGATAACAATTATCTGGGCCGGGAAAATCGAGCTCTTCTTCCAGTTATGGCGAAACCCAGATTTAGCAGGTGTGATGCTAACACCTGAGCCTGTATCAATGCTTCCTGTCTGGAGTGAGACAGGGGCAGCAGGTCGTCCAGGTAAAACAAAACTCTCATCCCTGCTTGTGCAGTGGATGCAGGGCTGTCTCCACACACTTTGAGAACGTACAAGGCGCGAGGGAGTACCCAAAAAAGGCAACCTGTTGTACTGGTACTTCATCCCTTGAAAGGCGAAACGCAGAAATTTTCTGTGTTTTGGGATGATTGGTGTGTGAAAATAGGCATCTTTTAAAACGATGGAGACAAACCAGTCGTTTTCCTGGATGTTGTCCAACAGCTGTCTGTTCATCAACATGTGAAAAAATCTGTTCATGATCGCTTTGTTGAAAGCTGACAGATCCAGAATCGGTCTCATCCCTCCGGTCCTTTTGGGGACCAGGAAGTAGCGTGAGTAAAACCCTGTGTTTTCCTCCTCGTTGGGAACTCTTGAGATTACACCTTTTATCAGAAGCTCTTGGACTTCTGCATTTAAGGCTGAGACTTGGTCTGGTGATGACAGGACCGTCTCTATAACTCCTCCGAACGGAGGGGGTCGGGTTGCAAACTGCAGCGTGTAACCCTTGCATAACACTCTGTCCATCCATCTGTCCGGTGAGCATGTTTTTAACCACTCTGCGTGACGTTCGTGGAGTGGACGTGCGTTTAAATGATGTGCCGTGTTTTGAACGGATGTCATCCAAACCTCCGCCTCGACCGCCGTCATGCGTCGCGGAAATGTTTTCCGCGTGACCCAAGGCGAGGCTTTCTCGAAAGGGCTGTTCTGCGCGCGCCCGCGCGCTGTGACTGGATCGCGGACCAACCTTCATGTCCGGGCGGGGCGGTAGCTGTGTGCTGAGGCGAGGCGTGTGTCAGCTGATGAAGTGAAGGTTGTGAGCCTCGCGGGAGCGCACGTTTCCTCTGGAGGGACGCGCGCCGCTCTCGCTGAGGGCGGGGCCCGTCATTAGATTCATTCAGCTGTCTCACGCTTATGCCGCCGTGAGCTGCTGATCGCTGGGACGCGGTGGATGACGGCCACTCGCGTTCATACAGGAGAGGCGTGTGTTGTTTTCGCTGAGAGCAGGGACCTCCACCGGACCCGGCCTGCGGTCCCACATTTATCCCGATGTGGGCCGGTGAGCGCCGGGCAGCTGTGCGTGCATCATCGACACAGTGCCGTTGGATGGAGGCTGCTTGTCTCGCTCGGGAGCGCGTTAACACCGTTGGGAGGTGATCGTGCGGGTCTGATTGACAACAAGTTATTTCGCTTACCGTGGTGTCACGTGAGCGTCTGGGCATGTGAAGGAGCGGCGGTGGATTTAAAAAACCTTTATTTAAGGACACCGGCTCTTATGAGTGGAGGATGTGTGTGTAGCGGCTGTGAGCTCATCCGAGCTTACAGACTGGCTAAAAACAGGCATTTTGATCTTTGAAAAATCATTTATTCAATTCCTGTGTCATTTATACACACATCCTCCGCAGACCGTCATTTCTTAAAACTTCTCCCCCGTGAGCTCTGCGGTTTGTTTGCTCCGAGCGCCGTCTGCAGGCGATCTCTGGGGAAAACGCTGAAGTGCAGGCTGCCGGACTGAGGAGGGGTGGTCTCTGGCGGGCGGGGCTGGTGGTGGAGCTGGGCGAGACGAAGCTGCTGCTGCCGTGGAGCGTCGATGTTTCTGCCTCTGCTTTTGACGATCTCTCCAGCGGGCTGGAGGACGGAATGAGCCGCGCGGCTTGATGAGATGGCGTACAGCTTCCGACGTCTCCTCCGACTGCTTCGAATTCGTCAGCATGGACGTCAAGCTGCTTCCGAACAGCGCGTCCGATGAGATGGGGCCCTCCATCCGGTCTTTGTGCAGCTTTTCCGGCAGCAATGGAGAGTGACGGAGCCAGATGGAACGTTGGATTACCGTCATCCATGCTACAATCCTCGACAGGCAAACCGAGGGAGCGGCGCACATGTTGAGGATGGCGTCTGCCGATTACACAGGGAGCTCTCTGTCTCCTCCGGCAGGTGTGAGGTCTCCAGCCTTTTCGACATGCTAAATGCTAGCAGCGCATGTTGTTGCTAACTGCGGTTGCCTGAAAACACGTCGGTGGGCTCGATTGGAGAGCTTTGGTCGCCGTCTGGTTCCTCCGGAGGGACGGGACGCTGCTCCGACCTGGACAGCTTCGCTCCGGAAGCTTCCGCGAGGCTTGGCTCCAGGGGAGGGAACCGAGGAATAGCGTCAGTTGCCTTACAGAAGGAGTTCTTTGTCTCCAAGGCAGGTCTGCGGCCTTCAGTCCCTTGGACATGCTATATGCTAGCAGCGCACGTTGTTGCTAACTGCGGCTGCCTGGAAAAACACGTCAGTGAAAAAATAACCTTTCCGCCGATCATCCGAACTGGCGGGAAAAGGCGAGGGACGTAGAAAAAAGGGGTCCCTTCATGTCAGCCTCCTCCCGGGTTCCGCCGGGCAACCCCTGAGGGCGCTGTCGGCCGGGAGCGGTGTGATCGCCGATGCGAAACGAGGTGGGATGGGGTGAGCATTCACTCAGCCCCCCTCCACCTACACTACGCTCCCCGGGAGGGAATGAGCAGCGGGGGCTGCAGCTGAGCACACCTTGCCCCGGAGGAACCATTCGGTTCGCCCCGAGGGTCGGCGATAAGAGGAAAAACACAAGATGGCGTTGTCCAGCGTGTAATGACCTGTCACTGGGAAAAGTTCCCGGACGCTTACCTTGGAATAAGACTGCTGTCATCTTCTCCTCGGGGAGGAGAACTCACCGGACGACCGGAGGTCGACTGCCGGGCCAAGCATCCTTCACAAGGTTGGTCATTTACACAATTTATCTTCTTTGTTCTTCTGACAGTGCTATATTAGCTCGCTGAAGAAAAAATGGGAGCCGATTTCCCGCTCTTAACGTAATTTATACGGACCGGGTGGGGCCCACACAGCAGGTGGGCGTGGACTAATTTTTTTCAGTGCTTATGCTGCGCATAACGGGATAAACCATCAGCGACAGCCTTAAAGGGCGAAGCCTATATGAAATGGAACAGTATACTGGTTTAACCATCTGCCATGTATTCATTTCTACGCAAGAGAAAGCGAAAAGAGACTCGCACAGACCAAAACCACATTACAGCAATGGTGGAACAAGAGGAACTGAACCGGGCACAGCGGGAACAACACGTGCATCTTCTACTGGCTGAAGCCCGTCAAGCAAGGGAACTGGAGGCAGTGGCCAGGGAAAAGGAGGCTTCAGCGAGGGAAGGAGGCATCTGCAAGGGCACAGGGGTTAACTAAGTGCGCAGGTGGCAGCGGCCACTGAACAGGCTATGCAACAGGAGGCAGCCTTCCGAAGGGAGGAGATTAATCAAAATGCTGCCTTCAACCAAGCATTTCTTGGAGTGATTGGTGAAATTGCATGAGCATTAATGCACAGACATGTGAGTTATTATTGATAGTTTGAAAGAAAGATAGATTGATAGATGTAGACAACCAGTAGCTGGATCTAGTATTTTTGCATATGTTACATTTTTAACTTTCCTATTAAATGTTTTATTTCTTAAGTGGTGTCCTTGATTATTCAATTTCGTTAACATGCTTTACAATCTTAAGTGAAAGTAGTTTTTGTATAAATACATTAGGTCGAAGTTAAGAATTTACAATTTGCAATTTAAGTTTAATTAACCCTAAGAAAAGATGGTCATAATATGCTCTGCTTTTGTTATAAATTTTGAGGTTATATGGTCAAGTCAGACAAAAACAGTAAAAAATTCAGCTGAAAGCCCTCGTGCACCTTTGATTTGAACCTGCATAGAGTGCAACAGCCCATCTGAGGCAAATGGGCAGGTGTTCAACTGAACTGAGCACATGCTGTGTTGGTCTTCATCCATCCATCTTCCACTTGTGAAGTCGGGTCGTGGGGGCAGCAACATCACCAGGGAGGCGCAAACATCAACTGGTGAGGTTATTCTTGGAGGACCCCAAGGAGTTCCCAGACCAAATGACAATTAATAAGTAATACTTTGTTTGTACATT
>NC_056502.1:34083725-34084924 GCF_014905685.2 Nematolebias whitei | reverse complement strand
AGGAGTTTTGTGCAGCAGCAGAGACATTGTTGGTGCCAGAACAGATCTGTATGCCGACTGAAGAGATGTTCAGAGAAATGTCTCTTTACATTGAAAACAGGTGGGGGCTCCCACACTGTGTGGGTACTATTGATGGCAGCCACATTCCCATTATAGCCCCACAGCATTATCATACCGATTATTTTAATCGAAAAGGTTGGCATTCCATTATTCTGCAAGCTGTTGTGGATGGAAGGGGACAGTTTTGGAATGTGTTTGCTGGATTGCCAGGGAGCCTGTATGATGCCAGGGTTCTCAGACTGTCCACACTGTGGGAGCTAGCCAGCCAGGGAAACCTGTTCCCAGCTCATATCAGGAACATTGGCACAGCAAATACCGGCTACTACATCCTGGGTGACGCAGCTTATCCCTTGCAAGACTGGCTCTTAAAACCATTTTGTGACACCGGAAGGCTAACAGCAGAACAGCAGATGTACAACCAAAAATTTAGTAGTACACGAGTTGTTGTTGAAAATGCTTTTGGTAGGCTGAAGGGAAGATGGCGTTGCCTTCTTAAATGGAATGACTGCGATGTCCAACTTGTAAAGTGCATGGTGCTGACCTGCTGTGCACTACACAACTTGTGTGAAAGTCATGGAGATTCTTATGATACTTTATTGGATGAACCTCGTGCGGAAGCAGCAGCAGCAGCACAGCCTCCCCAGGCAGCTGTGCAACAGGAAGTTGAAGGAAGAGATGTCAGAAAAGCTCTAATGGAGTACCTCCTGAGCATCAACTTTTGAACCGAATTCTTAATCCTACTTTTGTACCTTCCCTACTTGCTTTAAACCCATGTATTTTCCTTATATATATATATATATATATATATATATATATATATATATATATATATATATACATATATAATAAAGATGTCTTAAAAATATCCTCACTTTTATTTAAAGATACAAACAAGGTTATTTTTAAAACTGCTAAACACATCACACTTTGTTATAATCAGTGAAAACTGAAACTGCCCTTAAATATAAAAGGTTTGTTTCATTAAATGTACAAACAAAGTATTACTTATTAATTGTCATTTGGTCTGGGAACTCCTTGGGGTCCTCCAAGAATAACCTCACCAGTTGATGTTTGCGCCTCCCTGGTGATGTTGCTGCCCCCACGACCCGACTTCACAAGTGGAAGATGGATGGATGAAG
>NC_056502.1:34081509-34083715 GCF_014905685.2 Nematolebias whitei | reverse complement strand
CAAGTGGAAGATGGATGGATGAAGACCAACACAGCATGTGCTCAGTTCAGTTGAACACCTGCCTATTTGCCTCAGATGGGCTGTTAAACTCTATGCAGGTTCAAATCAAAGGTGCACCAGGGCTTTCAGCTGAATTTTTTACTGTTTTTGTCTGACTTGACCATATAACCCCAAAATTTATAACAAAAGCAGAGCATATTATGACCATCTTTTCTTAGGGTTAATTAAACTTAAATTGCAAATTGTAAATTTTCTTAACTTAAACTTTGTATTTATACAAAAACTACTTTCACTTAAGATTGTAAAGCATGTTAACGAAATTTAATAATCAAGGACACCACTTAAGAAATAAAACATTTAATAGGAAAGTTAAAAATGTAACAAATATACAAAAATACTAGATCCAACTACTGACTGTCTACATCTATCAATCTATCTTTCTTTCAAACTATCAAAAATAACTCACACATGTCTGTGCATTAATGCTCATGCAATTTCACCAAGCACTCCAAGAAATGCTTGGTTGAAGGCAGCATTTTGATTAATCTCCTCCCTTCGGAAGGCTGCCTCCTGTTGCATAGCCTGTTCAGTGGCCGCTGCCACCTGTGTTAACCCCTGTGCCCTTGCAGATGCCTCCTCTTCCCTCGCTGAAGCCTCCTTTTCCCTGGCCACTGCCTCCAGTTCCCTTGCTTGACGGGCTTCAGCCAGTAGAAGATGCACGTGTTGTTCCCGCTGTGCCCGGTTCAGTTCCTCTTGTTCCACCAATGCTGTAATGTGGTTTTGGTCTGTGCGAGTCTCTTTTCGCTTTCTCTTGCCTAGAAATGAATACATGGCAGATGGTTAAACCAGTATACTGTTTTTGAATCAATGCATAAAACAAAGAAAGGTGGTGCTACTGAAGACAGGTCATCATTGCATTGAAGTTCAGTTTAATGAATTAATAAACATGGTATTGTACTTTTTCAAAATCTAAGTTGCCGTTTTTTTAAAATAATTTTTAGTTTTAATAATTGCATCATCCATTGTACTTGACAAATATGTACTGATGTGACTTTTGGTAGTGCAACGTGTACTGTGGAAAATACAGTAATACAAACTTTTTGCATGTGCTGTTAAAGCGAATAGGTTGAAACCTGTTGTACTCACTAAATTGCATCTGCTTGAGTAACATTAAAACACCATAACGGCTATAATTATTATAATTAACTGATAAAATTATTAACTGATAATTACGCTGCACAAAATCCAGTTTGTGCTGCTGGTTAACATATTTTTTTTTATTCTTCAGTGCTATTAGTGCATTGCGTATTAATTGTAGAAGTTTTTTAGTTAATATTTTTTTGGGTTCATATCATACATCTTAATACTGTTCGAGGTTTACATTTTAATGTTGTATGTAACTGGGACCATGCGTCTCTCATATGAGAAATCTAAAAAATAATGCAGTATTTATAAATTATTTATCTTTTATTTTATAAATAATATAAAAGCAAGTCCTTCTCATCACGAAATAAAAGTGATGTGGAATGTGATTGTCGCATCTGTTCTTACCAAGTACAGAAGACTGACGAGTTGCTTGGGTCTGTGAGGTGCTGGGCTGCGATGGAGAACTGTCCGGTGGTGTAGTTGTTTGTGTTGCTTCAGCTGACGGAGCAGGGGTACACTGCGAAACCGGGAGGCTTGGAGGGTCCAATGTAGAACCGTCACGTGCTGAAATACGTTTAAATACAGTTACAAACAGGAACGGAGTACAGTTAGCATATATGCTAATTTGCATAGCATCGTAGCATCGACGTTGATGGCGTCTGAGACAGCCTCTTTTTTAGTTAAAATATGTTCAGAACCCATAGGATGAGTAACTTAAAATATGTTTAAAGTTAGAAAACACTCACCATCTTCAATAACTGCTTCAAGATGAGCAGTGGCCGTGTCCAAGCAACCTTCCCTCCCATTATTAGCTGGGCGATTACCGTATATAGCATCCATCTGATCGAACCACTTCCAATTCTGACGGTCTGATCCACTCCTGCCATTGTGGTCTTTAATTCTACGGTAATTGGCTCGAAGTTTCTTCAGCTTCTCCCGGCACTGCTTTGGTGTTCGATTGTAGCCATGAGCAGCTATCAGCTCCGAGACTTCTCTAAACAACCCTTTCATTTCGAACCATTCCATCCAGTTCACTTTGAATTTTTTCGTCAGCCACAAA
>NC_056502.1:34072413-34081409 GCF_014905685.2 Nematolebias whitei | reverse complement strand
CATTCAAAAAAACAAAACAAAGTAAAACAACAAAAAAATGTAGAAACATTTCGACTCTCATCCGAGAGACTTCCTCAGTCTCTCGGATGAGAGACGAAACGTTTCTACATTTTTTGTTGATTTGCTTTGTTTTGTTTTTTTTTTTAATGTCCAGAGGACCAGATTGAACTTTTTTAGATTTTTCTACCTGGATTATTGAGCATGCATCAGGATACTGATAACAGTATTTGTACTTCTGCGTGGCTGTGGGTGCAATGAATACAAAAGTGCTTGATAAAGAATCTTCTATGCACCATTTCAGTGCACTGCAGAGCATGTAACTGTCCTCCCATCTACATTTCATTCCTATGTCCTCTACAAATAAACTAATTCAAATGAGACAAATGACACAATTGAGACAAATTAGAAAGCTGAAGGTCACCTTTTCACAACACATATCTAAGATCCAGACAACAGTGGTAGGCTGAGAAATGTAAATTCTGGGGTGTGTGTGTCATTGATGAAACAGATGTCCCTTAGGGATGAAACTAGACATAAATATGCTCATCCAAGATTAAAGAGGATATTTATTGCTTCTGCTGGAACTCATCTTATAGACATTTAAAAACAGTAGAAGGGTCAAGAGTGTGATTTCAAACTACTGTCAACCATGATATCAACAAGAACAACTACTGATATATAAACAAACAGTTCATCCATCCATCATCTTTTACCCACTTCTTATTTTTCAGGTCACAGGGGTCACCGGTGCCCATATCCAGCCATCACTGTGTGAGAGGTGAGGGACACCTTGGACAGGTCTCCAGTCCATAGAGACAAAACCATTCAATCTCACACTCACACCTAGGGACAATTCAGAGTTACCAATCAGTCTAACATACATGTTTTTGGTCTGGGGGAGGAAACCGGAGTACCCAGAGAAAACCCACACATGCATGGAGAGAACATGCAAACTCCACCCAGAAAGGCCCCTGGACTGGGATTTGAATTAACGACCTTCTCGCTGAGTGGCAACAGCTCTACCAACTGCACCACCGTACCACCAAAACTAGTTTATGAGTGTAAAAAATACAAAAGTGTTTAAATTAAGTATTTCCATGTTGTTCTGGCTGACACTAGACAATATATCATGTATATCTTATTTATCACAGCTTTATTTTTCATGTAAAATCAAAGAGGACTACATTTCAAAGATCCATCCATCCATCCATCATCTTCCGCTTATTCCGAAGTCGGGTCGCGGGGGGCAGCAGCTTGAGCAGGGAGGTCCAGACATCCCTGTTCACAGCCACCTCTTCTGGGAGGATTCCAAGGCGTTCCCAGGCCAACAGAGAAACAGTCTCTCCAGCGTGTCCTGGGTCTTCCCCGGGGTCTCCTCCCAGTTGGACATGCCCGAAGCACCTCTCTAGGGAGGTGCCCAAGGGACATCCTTACCAGATACCTGAACCACCTCAACTGGCTCCTCTCGACATGGAGGAGTAGTGGTTCTACTCCAAGTCTCTCCCGAATAACTGAACTTCTCATCCTATCGCTAAGGGAGAGTCCAGCTACCCTGTTTTGTATCTCCTAAATGCTTCTGGTAAATCACATTTCACATTCATTCACTCGTTTATTTCCCAACGGACAAGGGGGTCATATGATGGCGGTGAGGGAAACGAAGCAAGCAAGTGTTCAGAGAAAATAAATTAATAAACAGGCACTGACGGATCTTATATCTGGAAGTGGTTTGAATTTTACAGAAGAAACACAGCTTTAAATGATATTTATCTGACAAAACTTAGACGGCTGCAGAGATTTCATCCTGTAAAAAGGGGACATGTTCATTTCCAGTTTCCTCCATTCTTGCTCAGGATGAGCGATTGTGTCAAAATTTCAATGTGACACAATCTGCTGGTTTCCTTTAACATATTTTTACTCACCATCAATGTGTAGCAAAACTGGTTCTGACTGCATTGTATTTAAACTGAATTGAATTAAAGTTTTCAATTGAATTTAGTTTATGATTTGGACATTTTAGTTCTTAGAATAGTGCCTTGAGATGACTTTTGGTGTGAATTAGCACTATATTAATAACTTTAATTGAATTAAAACTCAGTATGGCATTAATTAGGGGTTACTGCAGCACTGTAACCTTCTCACAGTCCATCTGAGTAGTAAATTAGTCAAACATTTTGGACAAAGAATAGGAGAATCACATGTGTTTGGCATTTAAGTGTCCCAGGAGTCACTCCTTCACCTAACTAAAACAACATGGAAGGTGTCTTAACCAAACATAATGGGGTACTCCCCAGACATGCACTTAATTTCTAAAAATCCATATGAGAACATTGTGCAAACACTTCAGACATACACACACACATTTGCCCAGTTTACCACAGTCAGATGGAACTGAATATCTGACTCTCAATAATGAAAACTTTGTGTAAAACATGGCATATTTATTTAGAATTAAAAAAAGAAGCTTGAAACAAAGGAGCAAAACAAAATGCTTTATGTTGAAAATTGGGTTTGGCCTATATTAAGATGAAAGTTTATTATTTGCACATCATTTATAAATGTGTAAATAGATTAAATGTTATATCTAATACTGAAAAATGCCATGGTAAGAACATTTTAAGACAAGTTTAAGCATTTAGTTCAAATTACAATATACTTGATGAGCAGACTAGAATTAAAAGTAGTCTTCTTTGCTTGTAGATTCTCATATCTATTTCCAAAGGAATGTAAAACCCTGCAAGCCCAAAGTACATGGAGTTCAAGAGCTTGAACTGATCCTAAAGAAAAAAGATTTCCTAATTTGGAAGCAGTGCAATTAAGCGCTCAATGTCACTGTGGGCAGTGAGCAATTCTCCAGAGGTGAAAAAATGCCTTCGGAAGGAAGCTCTGGGACAAATGAAGCCTGCCTCAGCTGCTGCCGTGTAAACTGATCCCTCTACTACCACAGCAGAGCAACGACAGGATTTAATGCATGGGAGCGCAAAGAAACAGACAAAAAAAACAAGGAAAGGGGGCTACTTTGCCTACAGACATTTCAGCGTAGCCGAGCAATGATGACAGTAGTTTAAAAAAGTACGTTTTTAAAATCTGATGTGTGCGGGGGGAGGAGGGGCAGTGTCAAAAAGTGAGACTATAGCCAAAAAGACTTGGGAGACCAGTAGTTGAAAAGCCTTGGAGACAATGAGGCTATGAGCAAAAACAGACAAATTAAACTGGCCAACAAAGTGTGTGAGACATTTATAGGAGACCCCCTACTAAGAGGACACCAATGGAAGCTGGTCCGGTACAGGAAGCCCAAACATGACCTCTGTCCCGCTGCAGACATCTGATTCAGTCAGTGTGTTAAGCCCGTCTGGAGGGACAACCCACCTAAACAGCTCAACACCTGAGCTGAACCCATCCACCACCTACACAAGCACCTTCAGCAGCTAAGTTTTCAAGGGGTTCATTTCGTGGTTTAATTTAAGATGTTTCATAACCACTTGTTTAAGGAAGTGTAACTTACATTTAGTTTGGCATACAGTGAATAATATAAACATTACTGAATGTTAGGTGTGCTAAGGTGAGCTGTGACAGTCTTATACATACAATGTCTATATTCTGATTTACTTCATTTTGTATGTTGCTTTGTGTGTTACCTGTTGTTCTGTCTGTACAGCACTTTGGTTGGCCTTGTCACTGTTTTAAGTGCTTTATAAATAAAATGGTATGGTATACAAGACAGTTTGGTTTTATAGCAAAAGGTTGGCATTTTATTTGGTCTTAATTAAGGATAGGCTTGAAAACTATTAATTTACCACTGATTAAGCAAACTTCGCTGCAGATACAATTTAGGACACAAATGCTGGTGGGGATGACAGACCAGCTGTGACACCTGTCTGCAATTATCAAAACATTTTAAGAACAGTTTCATTTACAAAGTTTCACCAGATTAACAGAAGCATGTAGAGCGTTGCTGGATAAACGCTCCTTGTTATTGTTGTTTTTCCTCAGCAGGTTGCTGGCAAACTCCTGCTGACACCAAAGCAGCAAGCCAGCAGACTGGAGGCCAGGGAGGGGAAGGCCTACAGAGTGAGAAAATAAATGGTGGAAACCAAATAGCTTCTTATCTCAGACAGTCCCCTACTCTCAATTACTCACTTACACATAGGAAAACAAAACGCACGCACACACACTGGGTCTGACAAGTACAAGTCCTGTCCCCGTTTGCCCAGTCTTTATCAATCAAGTCTTCTATTCTAGAGATTTTTATTTAACCAATAATCAGCTGGTCAGTTTTTATTTGACTGGTTGAGAGCTACCACCAAATTCCAATGATTTCAAATACTATTCAGCCACTTTAAGCTGTTTGAACCATTGATGAAAACCTCATGGAATTTTAGCCTCATTTAACCGAGCTCATCAGCACTGGCTTATTCCCTTCTCCTTAAAGTTCCCTGGTTTCGAACACATTCATCAGCTCAGCTAAAATTAGCCGCTAATGGCTTTTTAATGAAACTGCAATTTTACAATGATTAAAGATGAGGGTCGAGGAGGGGTTTTTGAGTTTGTTTTTACAAACAGAAGCAGACTACACAAGAGCTACTAGAGGCTGGAGTGACACACATTTCACACCATCAAACTCAAAACACTTAACAGGAACGGTTTGTAAACCAAGAAAAATGCTCTGAATTTTATTTACAAGCAGAAATGCAGGTGTAGACCATAGGTGAGCAGTTGTGTATAATACTACACACAAATGATTCTCACAAGCAGTCTAAATATAAAGAGTTACGCTAAAACTCAAAGTGGAGCAGCTGGAGTCCATGACAGATTAGAGGGATTAACGACTGGAATCAGTCATGATGAGCATAACGTTGTGTGAAATTCTGAGTGATTAGCTCAGTGAAGACAGATCAGTACACAAAGTGTCTCTTCTCCCCCCTTACTCCTCCTTCCAGTGACTAAATTAGCAGTTTGAGATTAAACACAATACGTATGCTTAATGTAATGCACAAGTTGAATATAACAGGAAGTAAATTTAAACTAGAGTATTTAAATTCCCACAGTATTTATTTTAAAGGCGTAAACTTTTAAGAGTTAATATACGTTTTAAATGGAACGCATGCTTTGGTGCCTTCTCAGAATATGCAGCGCACCGTCACTGCTGGTCAAAAATCATGCATCATTTATTTTAAACCTTTTTTTGTGGTTTCACATAAATCACCTGTATTGTGCACTCTTTAAACCTGCCTGTCATACAATGGATGACTATAATAAAACATTGAAAAGAGCTTGTGACTTAACTTGACAACTCCAAAGGCATCTTGCACAAGCGATAAGAAAGTAGAACTCCTTGAGTTCAGAGCTGGGGGCAGAAGTAAAGATTTTTCTTTACACCAAGATCATCATCTGGTTTAAAGGTTAACGACTTTCATTTTTGTTATTCCATTTCTTTGTTGCTGCATGTGAATAGTACGTAAACAAAAATGAATAAAACATTTTAAACAATATATTGGGCTGGACCTTGAACAGCAAATCACTAACGAGCTGGACAATGTGAAATCATCAGTCCATTAATACAAAAAAAGCTCATTTCTCTGGCAAAACAAATGGCTTTAATGGGGTTTTCTTGATTCTTAAAATCAGAAGAAGCAAAATAAAAGAGTGTCTGCTGTTCCTGATCGCTAAAAAACAAAGTGCATTAAGGCACTTGGTTAATCTAACAAGCTAGAAATGCACCACGTTCTTTTAAATTGGGGGAAAGGAGGAAAACACAGTGCAAAAGATTTAAACTATTCTGACCCACGGTTGGAGAAATCAAACACTGATGATGTGATGCAAATCTCAGCCAAGAATATCCCCAGTTCCCAAGTCAAACTGGCTATGTTTATTGTCAAACTCCAAAGTGCCCGAAATAACCAAGACAAATAGGATCCCCAGTTACAGAGCAAATCCAGCGGGAGCTTCAACAGAGCTTTCAACCTCACAGTTTTTCACCGGGATAACTTGTGCAGCTGTTTTTCTTTTATTATCCACACATGAGAACCAAACTGTTTTAGTGCAGGTCTTTAACTAGAGGACAAAAGAAATAACGTTTTACTTTTCTTTCGTTTTTGAATAGTTACTTTGAACTTGATGCCTAAAAATTAAAGCAAACATTCTTAAGGTTATTTATGGGCAAAATGACAGAATACTGCTTCCCAGAAGAATTCAAAAATATTTGGGACATTTTATTTTCTAAAATACACTAAAGAGAAAAAATAAAGTAGGGAAAAAAATTGCAAACAAGGGTTTGTCAAATATCAAAATGTAAATGTTTATTAAAGTTTATAAAATATTGCAATGTGTTCACATGATGTCAAACTGAAATCCTGTTAACAGCTAATTAAATTGTGTACCTGAACGGCTAAGTTTATGTAATTTGCTTTTCCTTGCTTGTTAATGAAGGTGCAGTGTCTGCAGTATTGTGGACTCCGTGCCGATCCATTGTGGTGAAGAGGGAACTGAGTTGTAAGACGAAGCCCTCAGTTTATCGGTCAGTCTACGTTCCTACTCTCACCTAATGAGATTGTGGATACAGACGGTTGAAATGAGTTTCATCCACAGGGTAGCTGGACTCTCCCTTACAGATAGGGTAAGAAGTTCAGTTATCAGGAGAGACCGAGTAGAACCGATGCTCCTCCATGTCAAGAGGAGCCAGTTGAGGTGGTTCAGGCATCTGGTAAGGACGATCCCTGGGCGCCTCCCCAGGGAGGTGCTTCGGGCATGTCCGACTGGGAGGAGACGCCGGGGAAAAGCCAGGACACACTGGAGAGACTACGTCTCTCGGTTGGCCTGGGAACGCCTTGGAGTCCTGTGGAGAGAGAAGTCTGGACCTCCCTGCTCAAACTGCTCCACCTGACTTCTGAACAAGCGGAAGAGGACGGACGCTTGTTAGGCCAGGCCAGTGTAAATAAAAATTTGTTCTTAGTGGTCACGCCTGGTTAAATAAAGGTGAAATGAAAAATGAAAAAGTTTTTAATAAAGGTTTAAATAAAAATATATATTATAAAGAGAGTGAAAGCTGAAGAGAATTAAATAAAGAACAAAAAGACAGAACGGGAGAGAGAAAAAAAAAGGGAAAACGGACAAAATGAAAAAAATGACACAAATAAAGGAGGGGTGGGGAATCAGAGAGGGGAGTTCCATTATTTTTCTGATTTAGATCTGAGAGGCAATGGTCCTTCAGATGTCTCCATCAGCTAACCACAAGCCAGGGCTGAGTGTGTGAGGCATGTGGCTTTCACTGGCACAGCTACCCTGTATTACTAATAACTGCAACGTGTTGGCTACAATTAAACACTCCACACGGACTCCTGACATGTACACGCGTGTGTGTGTGTGTGTGGGGGGGGGGGGGGTTCATATGGACACATCATGAGAATTCTTAAACAACTGCATATGAAAATGTTTCATTCAAATGCTTCCCATTCCCCAAATGTTTGACAATTAGTTATCAATCCGTTCAATTATGAGATAAAAAGAAAAAAAATCATATTTGCAAATCTTTTACATGTGAATTTTTTTTTTTTTTTTTTTTACGGTTTTGATGATGCGCTGACAACTTGTCAGGAGCTGATTTTACCATATACATAAACAGACATTTATTCAGTAAGACAGACCAACAATCGTCTCAAGCTTTTTCCATTATGTCATGCACGGTTCGAAGCCCTTTACACAAGACATCAGCACCCTTTGAACAATGTAAGCACCGTCCTCCAGCACAATGAAAGCAGTGGCTAAAGCTACTCTGACAATTTAATTGCACATATGATGTGCAGCTGGAAGGCACAAACTTTAGTTTGCTTGGAAAGTATCACTGTTCTGAAAGAAGAAAGATACAATAAATCAAATTAATGAAATGGAAGAAGACTCCCCATCAGTGCTGAAAAATACCACAGACTTTCTGTAGGAAGTTGAGTTTTCAAGCTGAATCCAGCAGGAATTATGTTAAATGAAAACTGGTTTCTACAACATCTGAAGTCGGTTCGACATTTATCAGTTTTCTTGTCATTTTGTACCTTGTAGGTCATTTGGAAACGGATAAAAAAAAGTTCATTCTCAAGAAAAGCAGAGCAAAATCAAACTCTTTCACCAAAGAAAAACAACATTTTTTTAATTACTTTGCCTTGTTGGGGTCAATTTGTACGACGGAGCTTTAGAGCCATGCAAAAAAATAAATAAATTGCATTACAAAGCTAAAAAAAAACTAAAAGCCATAAAATTACGAGAATAAAGTCGTATGAGACTTCTTTTTTTATTATCGTTTTTTAACAGCACATGTTTATTTTATTTTTTTTAATTCCACGAGTCGGATCCAAGATGCAACCTGTCAATCAGTCCAGTAGGCATGTCAGCAAATGACCAATCCAAAGCTAAAAAAGTCATAGTATCCGAATTCAGACACGATAAAGCAGGTTTACCATATTTTGAGTTATTTGTGGTAAAATGAAGAATGTTGAGCATCTTGTTAAGTTATACATTGGTATTGGTTTTACAAATAAGGAGATAGTTAATCTGTTAACACATCAGCATCAGATTATTATCAGTATCAGGACTTTGAACCCGTCTGCAGTGAACCAGGCGCTGTACAGGTCTGTCGTGGTGAAGAGAGCCGAGTCAAAAGGCGAAGTTCTCAATTACCGATCGATCTACGTTCGTACCCTTATCTATGGTTAGGATGCCTCCTGGACGCCTCCCTGGTGAGGTGTTCCGGGCACATCCCATTGGGAGGAGACCCAGAGGAAGACCCAGGACACGTTGGAGGGACTATGTTTCTCAGCTGGCCTGGGAACACCTCGGGATTCCCCTGGAGGAGCTGGACCAAGTGGCTGGGGAGAGGGAAGTCTGGGCCTCCCTACTTAAGCTGCTACCCCCGCGACCCGACCCCGGATAAGCAGAAGAAAATGAATGGATGGATGGATGGATGGATGGATGGATGGATGGATGGATGGATGGATGGATGGATGGATGGCTGG
>NC_056502.1:34060042-34072313 GCF_014905685.2 Nematolebias whitei | reverse complement strand
ATAAGAGTTGGAATATAAATACTCAGTAGTAATAATATTAATAAATATCCATTGGAAAGTGCAATTAATGAATCATTGATTGCAACACCAAATATAAACAAGTGAAAGTTTAAAGCACTCTTTTGCACACTGTAAGCTGTGCAGAACAAAAATATCAGAAAGAAAAACAAATATTTTGAGATATGTTAGAGATACACAGTGGAAATACACATTATCTCAAAATCATGCGATGCTTTTAACAGCCTGTCATTTAGGGACATTTCTTCATCACATCTTTCAGCACTCAAGCTAAATGCTCACTGATCAGTATAGCACTTGTGGAAAATACTCTAACCCACTGACGTGTCTTTGCTGTACTCTTTAAACCAAGCTTTCACAGGACCATTTCTCCATTGGTCCTGCCAGAACTTACCCAAGGGTGTTGCCTGCCAGTCTGCCCAGTGTGTCAGAACCAGACAGGAACCAGGGTGGATCACTGGTCCTGCCTGGCCTGGAGCTCCTTCCTGTCCCTGAACCACTGCTCAACTTTGAACTGGAAACAAAAGATGGGAGATGAGTTACAAACCTATAGAACAGTCCCAAAAGGACAGATAAAATTAGTTTATTTACATTACAATCTGGGGCTAATTCTCAGTAAATTTAGCCCAGGTACTTGTGCAAGTGTACCCCTTTGTTCAGGATTTTATTTTCCTGTTTTTATTCTTCTGTAATTCAGGAGGGGTATTTCAGAGACTAGCATGGCAACACCCTTGGGAATCAGAATTGGCTGCAACTCGTTCCTTTTTAAAACTTTCCTTTAGTAAAAGTTCTTGTTTTATTGGGGCTGCTACTGCTTTCTCCTATTTCAAGAACCATTTTTACTTATGTGTTCTCAAAACAATTGTGTGTTTTGGTGAAGCAATAAAAAGTGCCATTAACAGAAAAGAAAGGACTGAAAAGCTAAATTAAAAGTGCAAAAGTTGATTAGAGAAACGGACTGAAGTTATTCAGTTACAACACACAAGCAGCACAACCAGATAAAACAGAGAAGCTGACACTATCCTTGGTGCTTTTGTTGGGATTCAAAAATCAGAGGATACTAAGCTTTGTTCTGTAAGCCAACCAACCTGCCACAGACTATCTGCCATACATAGTTTTACTGGCATCCCACCAGACCGCGATATAGTTGATGGAAAACACTATGATAATTTGGAACCATCTCATCTCGTTTGTAAATCTGTGGCAGAGAACAAAAGACATCCTCTGCAGCAAAGTTTGGAGCACAGAGCTCCTTATCATTGGCATTTTGTTGCCATTACATAGAAATCACTAACGCTTGTTCTGCTGGCAGGATATCAACAAAATTCAAAAGAATATTCATAAAACTGCGTTAGCACAGCAAACACACAAAAAAACAGCCAGTAAAAGGTAATTTTTAAGATAGAAATTATCATGAAATAAAGCGCATACGCGCACAATTATACAAGTTAGCTTTCAGAAAGTACAACTTGAAAACTGCATTGTTGGTGCTCTCTGAGCATCAAGTTAAAAAGCTGAATACTCATATCAAATTAATAAATATATGTATTGGATGCAAGCAGTTTTCATGAACAATATAAAGTGAAACACCAACAGCATCCACCAGTACAGCAGTTTCTTGTTCATTTTTACAAGCGACAGTTTTCAATACTGCTGCATTCAAAAGAGCTACAAATGCTAAAATAAGTTTAATCGCACAGCTAAAAAGAACAGCTGCACATCTAGAATTAGATGTCTTCACAGGTCATTTGTTTTTTCCGGGTTGATGTAAGAGCTAAGACAGATTTCTCACCCATCGTTGCCATCCGGTTTGTTGAGCTCTAGGCGATCGGGCTGGACAGCAAAGCTGATTCTGCACACACGTCCATCCTTAAAGAAAAGCATTTGTCATTTTTAAAGTTGAAGACTTGACGTGAAACATATACCGTAATTTTCGCTGTATATGTATAAGTTGCAGTTTTTTTGCATAAAGTAGCATGCCTGTGACTTATACAGCGAAGCAACGCATTTGTTTTGGTTCCCCCCCCCCCCATATTTATAACTAGGGCTGAAATTATTCCACGTTTCTGGGTGGTCAAAAGGGTGATGCATAACAAACATGACGCGTTAGCGTTGACGTATAATAGATGCAACTTGTACAGCGAAGCAACGTATTTATGTTTTTTTCCACTTTATTAGACATTTTTGGACTGATGTGACTTAAACAGTGGTGCGACGTTTACGGCAAATATTAAGATTAGAACAAAAATATTTTTCACTATACATTTACTAACACTTTATTCTGAAAATCTACCAGAATGTCTGTGTACATGCAAAATTAAAGTAATTGTATACATGCTGCATTGGCAGGGCTTTAATAAATTTGGTGATGACAAAGTGTTTCTGGTTCTTTTACACCATTTCTCACACAGACACACACACCAAGCAACACTTGTTTATCTAATTTCCTACAAAACAAACTATGCTTTTTGCAAAAAGATTTAAAAGATTAAACTCCTGCAATTTGTATAAAGAAATATAATAAAAAATGTCATCAAGTTAGAAATCATCTCATAGTTGTGGCCCAACAAATGAACAGAAGACAAGTGTTTAATTAATGCTAATGGCATCTTATAGATTACCTCCAGGAGAAATCCAGCATGGTTTGGACCCACAACACACTGCTTTAAGGTGGCCTGCTCGAGCAGACTAAGATGGGGATGACTGCAGCAGAAAAAGACGATTACAGTTACAGACCAATATATTTATAAAGGTATATATTAATATACAGTGTTGATATAAACTCACCTGTTATAGCTGTACTTGTTAAGTTTCTCTGAGACTTCACGGAGCCTAAAAAGGAAGAAACAAACTATTAATGCATCAAGACCAATAGCTAAAAAAGCACTGAAATGTTTTGGTGTTTTGCTTTGTTTTCCTGGTGATTCAGTTTTTGGTCAAGTGCACAAACAATTTGCATCTTTAATGAAATTCTGAGCTGTATTAACATAAAGCAAAACTGTTTCTTTCACAAAAAGTCTCCAAGAATTTTTTATTTTTATTTAAACTAAACAGTGCTGTACAATAATACAGTAATTTGTAGACAACAAATTCTATTAAACATGGAAGAGCAGAAAATGGCTTTTTACCATTTTGTTGATTCAATCTAATTCAGTGTGCTCGTCTCACAGCCAGATGAACATGAAAAGCATATTCCTAAATAGTGTTTTTACAAATATGCAGTGAGAAATTTCCATTCCGATTTTTACACAGTATGGTTGTTGGGTTTACGTCCGACAATGTTGTTATATCTAATTTTGAAGTTGTGCACATACAAAAGCTAATTAAAATGGAAGTGCACAGCTTCCAAAAAGAATGTAAATGTCCTTGCTCGTTTTGAAGTTGTTTTTGCCAGTTTTCAAACCAAATGGTTTCGTGCCATGGCAGATGGAAAAGCAAAACACAACTCAGTTCTGGCTACTGACTTTGTCGTTTCTTCCAGTTTTAGGTTGGTGGCTGGCTACTTTTGTTTGTTGCAGCAATGCAGACGACACCACCACCTACTCACAACACTTTATTCACTTTCAAACAAGAAACGGAAACCAGTCTGCTGAGCATTTGCTATAAATCTTCCAAAGGCTGGCCTCAAATTAGTTTTGTAATTTGGAGTCTAATCCTTTTCACTGACTGTACACACACTACTTCAAACTAAATGTCAATCATCCTATAGCTAATGTATGCAATACTAAGTAATACAAAATTAATGGGACTGTCATCATTTGTGAATAGTGCAGATGAACACCAGTTAAACACAGCATCAACAATTCAGACTTGACCGCCGAGTTCCTGAAAGTGTAGTTGTCCCTTTAAATATCTGATCCCATGAATCCTCCTTACATTAATGATGATGGTAAAATCAGAAGCCATCGTTAATTTACCAAAATATTTGTTTGAGAATGACTTGAGGCTTATAATTTCAGAACTATATAAAAAATGCCAGATAATAAAAATTGTTTAAGACAGCTCTTACCTCTTTTTTTTTTAAAGTGTGGTCATGTGAAGTAGTGTGTATGAAATGACGATGTGCTGACTGACACTAGTCAGACTGACTTTTCGGCAGCTGCTCATTACCCTTGCGGTGAAAAATGCAGATAATCCATTTCTAATTTAAAAAAGTAGTAGTGTCAATGTAAACAGTGAAGTACTGTCAGAAACACCAATGTGTATTGCTAGGATTCTTATAAGATTGAGTATTATTTTTTTAATTTTAGATGGTAAATGCTAAATAGTGACTCTTTAAGTCTATGTTTTGACTAACTATTATCATCACAATAAACCCACCAGTTCTCCTGTCTGATTTTCCAAACACTTTTTGCTAAACGCTGACTACTGTAAACACTTTCTAGTGGAAGTCATGTTACACTACAGCTGGCAAAGGTCGATGAGGGTTGAGATACACTACATGAGAATCTGAGACAAACCAAGTGTTTAAATCTGACTTTGGAAAAATACACAGGCTTCCAATTACAGGAGAACTGAAATATCTCTAAAACAATATTTTTGAGTAGTGATCAACCTCATAAAATGATTAAAGATCATTTTAAACATTTGTGTACAGTAATTTCTTTAAACAGCAAATGACGGGCAGAAAAAAAAAAAAACTCACATTTATCACCACATAGGCTTTTCACAAATAAATGTTAAAGGCATTTTCTAAAAATCCCTGACTGACCCTGAAGATGACATATTAGTATGGTGGTTTGAATCAGTTGTGAAAGTGAACCACCATTTCTTTGCCATTCAGGAGAGTGAAACCACCAGTGCCACTTCAGCATTCTCTACTGTTTCCTGATCTTGCAAGTACCCATTTTACTGGGAAGAACTCCCACAATACCCATTTTTCCTCCACACCAAGAGTGATTCAATAACCCTTCCCAAACACACTCCACAGCACTGTGAGAACCCAGGTAGCGGAGTGCATTGAGTAAGGTGTTGAGGTCAGCAATACTACACACATTTATAATGCACACTTGGCCCAAACAGAACAGGGGATCTGCTAAAGGCATTCCATTCAACGTAAGTTTTTCATATAAATACAGTCTGCTGGGGAATACCATCCTGTGTATATGCTATGCATCTCTACTCCAACATATCCGATTCAAAAGGAACAAATTACCTAAAAAACTTGTCATTACTTTATGTCAATGACTCTTCAATTTAAACCAGGTATGATAAATCAGAAAAACATAAAGACATTAAGGAACATCGTGTCCCAAGTACCAGGACTGAGAAAAGCTTGTAGTTATAACTACCGTAGTGTTAAATTAAACAGTGAAATGATGCATACCAGAGGTAGAGTAGTCCCTTGTTTATCGCAGGTGTTCCGTACCCTGCCCACCCGCAATAAGTGAAAAACCGCAAAGTAAGGAGACAGTATCCCAAGTTCAAGTACAATAAACTTTGTCATGACGTGCCAGGCTGCAATCACACTCATCACCTGTTAATCACAATCTCCCTCCTTAAATAAACAATTGAAATTTAAATACTGCAATATTTTAAATAAACAATCCATACAGCATGGATTGTTTATTTAAAATATGACTAGGGCTGCAACAACGAATCGATAAAATCAATAAAAATCAATGATTAAAAGCGTTGGCAACGAATTTCATTATCGATTCGTTGTGTCGCGTGATTATGCCTCTTTCACGGCGCTGCGGAGCCGTTTTGTTCATGGGCAGTTCATTGTCAATGCTGACTGACTGAATAAAGTTTGAAAAAAAAAAAACTGCAGCGTGAGTTGAACAGAGCGAGGGGGGAGCAGAGCAGAGGCTGTTTTCAAAGGAAATTAAGTAAATTTTACAAATGACCGACGCAGAGAAAACTGTTCGACCCAAGTCCTTTAAAGTGTGGGAGAACTTCACAAAGATAAAAAATGAGAAACATGCAGCTTTGAAAATCGCCGACATGACACGAGAGAACCATGGAGATAAACGTAAACATGTCGGAGTCACGAGGAGGAGGAAGGAGCTGCAGCTGATACAACATGTCTCACTCCAGTTAAGTTTGTATTGTTTCTAGGATAATGTTCAAGGGTATGTTTTTCAATAAAATAAAATTGGAAAATTGAAGGTGCACTGTAGCCATATAACACCTGACAGTGTCGCTTATAAAACAAAATCGGTATCAGCAAACATCAGAATTGGCAGGTCACTTTTTAGAAATCGGCGATCCGCCAGAAAACTGCCATCGGTGCACCACGATTAACAAGCAGTTAGTGTCTCGTTTTCCTACCTTGCCCTGAAAGGAATTATAAAGTGTCATTTCACATGCAGTAGAAAGCACAGTAAAAGCCCATGTATCAGTCCAAACATTACAGAAAAAAAAAGCATTTTGACAAAAAGACGAAGCATTTGGGTCAGTCTTTAACAAAAATCTTTATTAAAAGTTTAGCACTTCCCCAACAGGTAATTTTTCTCGTCTAAATTAGCTATTTCTAACAGTTTCACAAGAACACACAGCAGAAGCATGTGAAACATCCACCTCTCTCTCATCAGGAGAATGTCAGTGTGCTAAACTAGTGTGTCAAAGGAAGACCTTGGCCAAGTTAAACAAACCACTGGCATTTAACTGAGGAAGTCTGACCGGATGTTCATGACGAGCAAGTTCTTTTAATGAACCAAGCCTCTCTTTTTTTCCAGATAAAAATACTTATGTGCTTTGACAACTGCAAGTTACTTGATAGCTAGTAGAAAGGAGGGGGCCTCAAGCAGCATATGGTGACTGCAGGATATACAGGCATACAAGCCTGGGGATGGAACAGCCATGACCTCATCAAGTACCCACTGGTCCAAGGTGCTTGTGTGGCGTCTTCAGTGAGATTAATCCAAAACAACAGAACTAACTGAGCCTAAATCAAAGGCTGGTCCTTCCCAGAGCGAAAACATCAATCAACAGAAACCATCAAGTACTGAGGTTTTATTCAGTTCTTCATCTCAAGGTCATTGGTAAAAACACTGACTTCTCACCTCTTTGTCTGTAAGTGGAACAACTCATTAATCATCTCATTCTCAATGGACGATATAAATATGTTTAGCATAAATCACATGTTGAACGAACACAGGTCAATCACAAGGGTCTATCCCAAACACCAGTGACGAATGAAGAGCTCGCTGTGTTTAGAAACAAAACCAATACGTGTGAATACAGAGTGGCCACTATTTTATATCTGAATTAGGGAAGCCATTATTTGAGTGATTTATTTATTTTTGTTTTGTGCTTACATGAGTAAAGCATAGATCATACACACTTTTACACGTCTTGGCTTGTCAACCTTATTAAAGTCGATCACAAGATTAATGTGAACGCAATGTTCGTCAGTAACTCTGCTTCGCCGCATAATGTAGGTAAAGCATTTCAGTGCGTAACCTCAAAACTGATACACAAGCGCCCTTTACGATACGGTTTATAAATAAATCTGCCTTTATTCTTTAAAATGTGAAAAAACAAACAGAAAGGTAATGGAATATAAATATTTGTCTTAATCAAGCGCGTGGTAGCGAAAAAAACTGGCCAGCTAGCATAAGCTGACAGTTAGCCGACGTTAGCTCGTTCATTGATCATAATAATCAACGAAACGTCAACTATACAAACCAAAACACGTACAACAAGGGTATATGTGTCATTTATAGCAGAATGCAGAACAGTTGAAACGATACTTGTGTTAAAAGTCCCATATTACCCCTTTCTTTACCCCATCCCCCAACCCGCATTGTCTATTTCAACTTTGACTGTGAGCCAATCCGTCCACACAGGCTAACGTCTAGCTAGCATTGCATAGACATTTAACGGTTAGCACTTAGCATGCTAGCGGCCGCTCAGTTAGCATCGAGCTAACAAGGACTGCTCAAAATGCCGGGCCTCGTTTCACCCTTACAAGTCTTATTTTCAACTATTAAAAACCGGAGGAAAACATTAAACAGTGTCAATCGTTACCATTCAGAATTCGTTCAACCACAACGACAACATAAAAACCGCTTTTATTGTATTTTTCTCTAGAAGTACCTGTCATTGAGCTGATCCTCGCTCCCGGGCAACGGGTGAACAACGAAGTGAATGGATGTCATGGGGTCGTTTCAAAACCACACAGAGACTCGGGAAAGATGTGTAAATTGTTATTCCTTCGAATGCTGCGCGTAGTTGGTTTCATACGAGTCGTTTAAATGCGAAATAAGTGGAGTTTGAGTCCCAGGCTCCTCACCCACATGCCGCCATCTTAACTCTGGCGAGCCTCTTGTGTGAGTGTTGTGATGATGAGTTGATAAGTGCACGTTCAGCCGCTCGGGCACAAACAGGAAATGTCAATGGTTTCAACTGGATTCATACAAAGACACGAGACGATTGCGATACACGTGCAAAACTACCACGCTCCAAAATCTTTGTTCTAGCTCAGTTTGCTTTCGTTTGGATGCAGGAGTGTTTTACAGCTCGCAGCAAATGCTCCATTTTATGAAATGTAACATGACAGAACACAAAGCATGTGACATTTCCCTGTAGTCACATTCATGTGGTGCTTTGCAAACTAATCGTGGCACATCGTGTTTACTTCAAGATCCTTAACAATCTTTGTATCTACTGAAAAAATTATGCTTGAATTAAACATTAAAAATATATATTTCTTCAAGGAGAAAACTGTAAAGTAGGGATGCTGATAAATGCAGGATGACATGCATGTCCAGGTACATATATATATATATATATATATATATATATATATATATATTAGTGCAGCACACATTTCAATTCCACCTAAAAATGTACTGTAGCAATATTTTAGGGAAGGACACAGGAAGGATTTTAAAGATGATTTTTAAACCTGATTAGTTCATGTTTGCCTAACTTTATAAATATAAGTTAAAAGTGATCTGGGTATTCCACAGACTCAATAAAGCTTTTCAGTTATTTGGCCAGTTTTTGCTAGCTACAACAGCATGCATAAGATTTGAACAAATAACCCACTCTGGTGATCATTTTCAAGTTTTCCTCTCTTTGTTTTTCAATAGGGATGACAGACTACACAAATAAAATCTAAATTGGCCACAGACCGCTGAAGTCTTTCGGATGAAAGGTGAAACGTTTCTCCCAAAAAGAAATTGTCCAGATGACCTGATTTAACCTTTTTTTCTATTTATCTACCTGGATGCTTGACCTTACAAACCTTTTTTTAAACCTTTTTGGCCTTGGTGTCAGGCTGTTTCTGTGATTTGGGCCATCAGGCCCAAAACATTTCACTGTTGTGCATGATGATTGTTTTGTACGAATGGTTCCTTTTTTTGCTTGTGTAAAGTCAGTTTCTCCACAGCAGGCTGGCTTTAAACACAGTGAGGTGCTATTTATAAGGCAGATCTAGGTTGGCAGGCCGCAGACTCTTTTGGATGAAAGACGAAACATTTCTCCCAAAAAGAAACTGTCCAAATGACACGATTTAACCTTTTTGTATCTAAATTAAAATAGTTATGAACCGGACTGACAAACTGGAAAATAGAGGGACTACTGAGCCCTGTACAATGCAATACTTAACGACTCCTAAAAACACTTTAAATGAGAACAAAATAAACATTTGCATCATATGTCTACTTTAAAGAAGAACCTACTGTAAACCAGTTTATGAAATATGTAAAAGATAACACATTCAGTCATCTGAGAATAAGTTGAGAAAAACTAAGGCTTTTTTGTGCCTAAGTTGTTTTAAGATTATTTAGAATTAAGTTAAAAAAGCTATTATAATCCCTATTCTTCTTATTATCCTGATGCATGCTCAATAATTCTTATTATTATTAATATTAATTTGAACCTATGAGAAATGGGACCAAGATAGCTTTCACGAATCCATGTTGGATGAGGAAATTCATTAAATTTGTTTTAAATATATAAATAAAACTTTTTATGTATATCAGACAAACTTGTGGTTACACAGCATTGTTGGATGGCAAAATCATCTTTATCACGCTGTACTCCTTTGAAACTTGTTCTCAGTTTTTTCCAGCAGATGACAGTGTTTCTCTTTCGTAATGACGAGCAGTGGTTGTTCCTCCAGTGCAGACACTGAGGAATAAAAAGTCAGTTCTGTGTTCAAATTAGATGCTGATAAAAAGTTCTCAGGAGCCGTATGGAGACAACAGCCTGACTTGACAGTGGAGACGTCATTAAAATCTGAATCAGATTAAAGAGCATGCATTTCTTAAAGGAACACTCATCTCCACCTTTTATTTTAGAGATTAAAAGATCATCTTGTGATGAGAGAGGAGGGAGTGTAGCCATTCTGGTCAAACAATATAAATAATGTTATACACAATCTCGTGAAATGTCATGCTCAAAGTATGAGTGACTTTCAACTACTACCACATCAAACTTTACCTTAATGTACACTGTATACAAATGACTGAAAAGTGACCATTTCTCTGTTGACTAATGTTGATTAGCTGCAGTGGTGTATAAAGTACCTCAAAGTGATACTACAGTGAAAGTACAAGTATATTACCATAAACTTACTTTGGTAAAAGTTAAAGTCGCCTTTAAAATTATTACTTAAGTAAAAGTCTTAAAATATCGGACATTTAATGCACTTAAGTGTCAAAAGTAAATTTCTCTTCTAAAATGTACTTAAAGTAAGAGTATTAAGTAAAATTAAATGGTTAGAATTTCCAAAACATTTATTGGGTGTAATATCTAGTAACAAAAACTTGGAAAGTTTGAACTGAACAATGAAAGACTGATCTTTAAAAAGTCTGATTCTAATGAAGTATATTAATTCAACCTTTATTAACCTTTATTATCAAAGCTGTTAGAAAGCCCACGTTGTTGTGTAGCTGGCTTGTTTACTGAGCTAGGTTCTGTTTGGTTATGGCTTGTTTCTTTCTGACTAATTAATAATATAGGATATATTATAGGAACTAACAGTTCCTATGCTCTTGAAGCAGTTCATGTCCTGGAGAAATAAAAAAAAACGTTCAATACAAAAACAACTGGACTTTATTTGTAACAGAAGACGTTTCGCCCCTCATCCGAGGAGCTTTCTCAATTCAAAGAGCAGTGAGTGAGGGGTTCAGGTTATAAGGCTGAGATAAGATACACATACATATGAAACGTCTCCTGTTACAAATAAAGTCCAGTTGTTTTTGTACTGAACGTTTTTTTTTTTATTTATCATGTCCTGGATGACTGAGAATCTTCACCAGCATGTCCTGGAGAACACCAGACTTCTCCTTTTTAGCAACTACCATCATTTTCACACATATCAGAAAGTTACAGTGGCTCCACTGTGAGTCAACAAAGACCTATTATAATGATTGATATCTGTAGATACATCTAGCTTGTTCACAGCGGGAGCTGCAGGTTTCACACAAGCGGGGGGGAAGGGGCTGGGTTTGTGACTGAGAATGAGAGAAGTGGCCGCACGAAGTCACAGACTGGAGGAACAAACAGGCATTGCCCAATCAGATTTCTTCTCATTTTAAAGTAACTAGTAACTAAGAGGGTTAAGGGAAATGTATTGGCGTAAAAGTACACATTTTATTGAGGAAATGTAGTTAAGTAAAAGTGAAAGTTGCTAGAAATGTAAATAACAAAGTAAAGTCAAAAATATGTCAAAATTCTACTTAAGCACAGTAAAAAAGTATTTCTACTTTGTTACATTACAACACTGATTAGCTGTGGCATCCATTATGAACCGGATGAACTCCAAAAGTTAATTAGTTGTAAATCTACATCCAATAATTACTTTATGAAAGTTTAATTAAAATCTATTCAGTGGTTCATGAGACATTTTGTTAACATCCATCCATCCATCATCAATTAAGTTTACCCACTTCTTCCTTTTTGGGTCGCGGGGGTCACTAGTGCCATGTCCAGCAGTAACTGTGCGAGAGGCGGGGTACACCCTGGACAGGTCTCCAGTCCATCACAGGGACACATGGAGACAAACGAGACAAACAACCATCCACTCGCTCATTCACACCTAGAGACAACTTAGAGTTACCAATCAGTCTAACATGCATGTTTCTGGTCTGTGAGAGGAAACTGGAGTACCCGGAGAAAAGCCATGCATGCACGGAGAAAACATGCAAACTCCACACAGAGAAGCACCCAGACCAGGATTTGAACCGGGGACCTGCTCGCTGAGAGGCAGCAGCTCTACCAGTTGTGCCACCGTGCTGCCTCACTCACAAACAAACAGTGTTAATTCAAGCAATAGTAATAATGATATATATATATA
>NC_056502.1:34054309-34059942 GCF_014905685.2 Nematolebias whitei | reverse complement strand
CAATCATGGGTAAGACTGCCGACCTGACTGCTGTCCAGAAGGCCATCATTGACACCCTCAAGCAAGAGGGTAAGACACAGAAAGAAATTGCTGAACGAATAGGCTGTTCCCAGAGTGCTGTATCAAGGCACCTCAGTGGGAAGTCTGTGGGAAGGGAAAAGTGTGGCAGAAAACGCTGCACAACGAGAAGAGGTGACTGGACCCTGAGGAGGATTGTGGAGAAGGGCCGATTCCAGACCTTGGGGGACCTGCGGAAGCAGTGGACTGAGTCTGGAGTAGAAACATCCAGAGCCACCGTGCACAGGCGTGTGCAGGAAATGGGCTACAGGTGCCACATTCCCCAGGTCAAGCCACTTTTGAACCAGAAACAGTGGCAGAAGCACCTGACCTGGGCTACAGAGAAGCAGCACTGGACTGTTGCTCAGTGGTCCAAAGTACTTTTTTCGGATGAAAGCAAATTTTGCATGTCATTCAGAAATCAAGGTTCCAGAGTCTGGAGGAAGACTGGGGAGAAGGAAATGCCAAAATGCCAGAAGTCCAGTGTGAAGCACCCACAGTCAGTGATGGTCTGGGGTGCCATGTCAGCTGCTGGTGTTGGTCCACTGTGTTTTATCAAGCGCAGGGTCAATGCAGCTATCAGGAGATTTTGGAGCACTTCATGCTTCCATCTGCTGAAAAGCTTTATGGAGATGAAGATTTCATTTTTCAGCACGACCTGGCACCTGCTCACAGTGCCAAAACCACTGGTAAATGGTTTACTGACCATGGTATTACTGTGCTCAATTGGCCTGCCAACTCTCCTGACCTGAACCCCATAGAGAACCTGTGGGATATTGTGAAGAGAAAGTTGAGAGACGCAAGACCCAACACTCTGGATGAGCTTAAGGCCGCTATCGAAGCATCCTGGGCCTCCATAACACCTCAGCAGTGCCACAGACTGATTGCCTCCATGCCACGCCGCATTGAAGCAGTCATTCATGCAAAAGGATTCCCGACCAAGTATTGAGTGCATAACTGAACATGATTATTTGAAGGTTGGTGTTTTTTGTATTAAAAACACTTGTCTTTTATTGGTGGGATGAAATATGCTAATTTTTTGGGACATGCATTTTGGGTTTTCATGAGCTGTATGCCATAATCATCAGTATTAAAACAATTAAAGACCTGAAATATTTCAGTTGGTGTGCAATGAATCTGAAATATATGAAAGTTTCATTTTTATCATTACATTATGGAAAATAATGACCTTTATCACAATATGCTAATTTTTTGAGAAGGACCTGTACTCCTACACTACTGAGGAGAAATGAAACTACATTTAGTTCAGTGTTGTCTGGTGCACTGTTCAATTCTGAATGACAATAAAAATGATAAAGTTAAAGTTAGTTCAAGTTAAAATGACAGCGTTATAGCCGCTCAGAACAAACCTTCAAAATAAAGCAATGCGTAATCTCATGAGATATCACCAGATGTCATGCTCAAAGTATTTATGATGAATGACTTTCAGCTACACCAACTCAAGCTCAATATCTATAAAACAATGAATTATAGTCATTTGTATGTTTTCTAAGTTTAGTTGAATATCTTGTGTTGGTTGACTCCAAAAGTTAATCAGCTGTAGAAGTACATCCAGTGATCACTTCCTGAAAGTTGCACAAATCTGTCACAGCTTCACAAGATATTCTGCTAACAGACAAAGTTGATTCCAGCATTTATTGCTAACGTTTTAAGAAGTGATCTTTGAACACTTGAAGACCATGTTGTAAATGACTTTCATACTATCTTACCAAATTGTACACCGGTATCTGCAGAACTGACTGGACTCCAGCTATTTTTCTGTTTTCTAACATCAGTTGGCTGTGGCAGCTACTTGACTACGGTCGACTCCAAATATAACAAATGCTCAATAATCCAGGTACATAATCCAACATTTTTCAGTCAGGTCAAATAAGTCAATTGTAGATGTACATCCAGTGTTTATTTCTTGAAAGTTTTAATAATCTCTGTCCAGTGGTTCATGAGATATTTTGCCAACAGACAAAGTAGAAAACAAACAACTAATGACAAAGTTTTAAGTCAAAATTGTGTGTAATTGTTAGAGCTCAAAATGTGTTGAAGAACAGTGTGAACTACCCCCAATGGTTATTTTCTGCAAGTTTCAATACATTGTTTCAAATGGGTAAGACATTTGATAACAAGCAGACACACCGACAAAATCCTTAAAGATGATGATGAGCAAGAGCAAATTTGTTTCTCCAAGTCTAGCCTGATATTTAATCAGCTACAATTCCTGCTCTGTTAATAATCGATTTGAGAAGCCTGGGAAAACTATAGCTTAGCAATCCAACATTTTCAATCCAACATTTTTCAGTCAGGTCGTCCGGACAGTTTCTTTTTTTGTGCTGAAATGTTTCACCTTCGATCCAGAAGGCTTCATCAGTCAAGGAAACACAGCACAAAACTGATTCTTCCCCCAACAGCTTACTCCAAAGTGGAACAAACCAGTTCTGCTTGTGATAAGATGGTCTCTTTGATCTGATCGAAGGCGAAACGTTTGAGCACAAAAAAAATAAAAAGAAACCGTCCAGATGACCTGACTGAAAAATGTTGGATTTTATACCTGGATTATTGAGCATGAACTGTGTTATAGCTTAGCAAGTTAGCACTCGCTGCACTGTTTTATATGTAGTATGGAGAAAACTTACAAGTTTTAAATATCTTGATAAAAATCTAAATAATTAATAAATAAATGTATACACACAATAATAACTCTGCCTTTTCTGCAGTTTTCTATTGAACTTTTTGAATCAGGTTTGAACCAAACCCAAACAACTACAGTGTAATCATGCACCTAAAGGTTGAATAAATAAAAACACAACACGCTCTTTGGAGTTTATGTATTCTTAAGATCATTTTGCCACCTACAAACATATGCAATGTTAAGAGTAGCTGTAATCAAAAGCGCAAATGATTTTTTACTCCCGACGTCTGCCACCAAACTAAATTAGAACATGTCAGAGATAAGCCTACACACGTGGATCCACATTTTTTCCCCTCTGGATGTTCAGAGCAGATTCTGTGAGGCTTGGTGTGGAGTGTAACTCGTGTTTCAGCACCTGCAGGCGTGCACTTCACTGTGTTTACAGGGCTAATCTGGCATGGATTTCATTTGATTTGAAACATGTCAAACATAACATGAGACATAAAGTAGGAGCTGATGAAAGCAAACATGTACCTCCACTCGTGTCTCAAGTCCTCGTGGACCCAGCTCCTGTTTCCACGGGCCAGGCTTGTGATCCCAGGATTTGACATGCTTTGTTAATAATTCTGCACAAGCTCAAAGCTGGCCAGCTGTGAAATTACAAGAGGACTTAAAAGCTCCAATTCAGAAATTTAGATCATTTTTGCTTTTTGTTCCCCTTAAAAAACACCAGACTTTATAATGTCCCAAATCTGCAAATGATGATTAGGATAAAGAACCGTCCTATATGGATTAGGTGCATTGAACGGTTCAATTAATTTTATTTGTCGTTTAGTACAAGCTCCTAAAAGACGAGGGAAGGTGACAATGTTCTAGCCTGTTAATGTGTTTGTGTCAGTCTGTTAGCAAAATATCTCTTGAACCACTTAAAAGTTCAAAGAAACTTGCAAAGAAAAACAAAAAAAACATTAGATGTAGATCTACAATAGATTATCATTTGGAGTCAACACAATTTAAGATGGCTACTACAACCCACTGACCCTCAAAACACAAACAAAAACATGGTATAACCCAGTCAGTTTTACAGATATTGAGCTTAAATGTAATGTAGTAGTAGCTGAGAGTCATACACAACATGCAGGCGACATCTTGCAGCACTGCATGAAAATGTGCATGAAGGGATGACCCAAACAGCTACAACCCCATGGTTTCTCAACATAAGATAATCTTAGTTTAAAGCTCCATCATAAGTAAGCAGTGTGCATTCTTTTAAGGAAGGCTCAGCCTTTAATCACCTCTGTACCATCTTGTCATGTTCACCCAACTAGAAATCTGGTTAGTCTGAGTCTTTCCGTCTGACTGTGGGCAGAGTCTCAAACTGCACCTCTGGTTGGCACAGGGACTGTTAATGAGTCCAACTGCCATCAAGAGCAGCGGAGCCTGCATCTGATTAATCTTTGTCCTAATTGGACGGAACAAGGAACCAGCCCGCCATGAGCCCTGAAGCTCAATGACTCAGGTGGAGCTGAAACCCCCTGTACTTCACCTCCCTTTGAAACTTTTTGAGTTTTCACAGCAGCCAGCTAGTATCACGCAACATTTTGTGTGGTATTTTGGTTAAATGTGTGGCTGAAAGGTCCCGGCCCTTTCTGTCTTTTCTGTCAACAGTGCTATGCTTCTACATGGACACCATCAGAATTTTAGTACGAGTAGAGAAGCAACGCAGAAAAGCTGCAGACTTCATTAACACGGAGCTGTCGTCCCTGGTGTGACAGGCCTTGAGCACATACTTGCTCACTCACAGGGCTAGAGGGTTTAGGCGTGAACTGTCTACTCATGTGAAATGTTTGAAATGCTCGACTTGTCACACGTGGTGCAACCAACACGAGACGATGAGTTGGACCACTAAGGACTTCTCCCTTCTGAATTATCATCAGTTTAGCATTTAGAAAAACAGGCAACAGAGCACGCATTTCAAGTTCAAGTAGGTTTTATTGTCATTTCATCACATGTGGCACATGAGGTGGAACCAAACTGTGTACACAGGGTCCCAGAAAATGTTTCGCTGTTAACAAATAGTTCCGAGTGCAACGTCAGCTTTTACATTAGTGGTTGTGGGTAGAACGATGTTAGAGCATGAAGGAGTAGCATGAGTCGAGGCTCTTACAAAGCACAGACTCTGAGCACTAACTGTGTGAGACCTGTCTTTAAAACATGACCATTAACTACTGGAATCAACTCTGTCAGCAAAATATCTCATGGACCACTGAATGGATTTTATGTATGGCTACAAATGATAAACAAACAGCTAATTTTACAGAAACTGAATTAAATGTGGAGTGGTAGTAGCCGACAGTCATTCACAACAACACGTACTCCAATACTAACAGATATTGTGATATCCCATGAGATTGGGCGTGAAGATATTTTCAAGGTAAGATCAAAATTATTATAATTCTCAGAAAAACATGATCTTAGTTGTAAAGGCCTGGCATGAAAGGAGCGGCTATGCTTTCCTTTGAGCAGGGGTCTTCCACCTGCGGCTCTGTCCAGAGCATCTCTGAAACGTCTCCTTATAACTCTGACCAAAAGCAGCACGAGCTCGAGGGATACGTTTTTAAAAAGTACATTCAACAGTTTTCCTGTCCAAATGTTTGTCGTATGAGCGTAGATTTTCTGCAGCAGTATGACACTAACAATACAAGTAGGCCGGGCTGCCTTCATGAACTAATATTTAACCAAAGATTAGCAGACATCAGTAATTATCAATGTATTCTGCACACAACATCATGGTCAACATTAGTTAAATAAGAATATCATTGAGTGTTAAAGCAAATATTTGACATGCAGTAGGGTTTTTTAATATCCACTAGAAATGTAATACTTTATTTATCCCCAAATAGGTCAACTCTAACAGATTTTTTTTTTTTTT
>NC_056502.1:34047621-34054209 GCF_014905685.2 Nematolebias whitei | reverse complement strand
GTGTGTGCGTGTGTGTGTGTGTGTGTGTGTGTGTGTGTGTGCATGCGTGCGTAGACTGGCCTCCCCTATCATTTAAGGAAACTGTTTTCTGGTTTTTATATACTGTATCTTGAAAGTATAGTATGACCAAAGCTTAATCTATGATGTCCAGACCACCACTGGCCACCCCAAGGCTCCTCCATTGCACCTTGTGGTAGATAAAATTGCTCCCTCCACTCACCAGAATCTGTCACTCTGCCCTGCCTCAGACAAGCATAACAAATATCTCTATGCTTATACACAGTGCAACTCCTGCCCACTTGAATATCTTGCACAAAATCACACACACACAAAAAAAAAACATTAAGGTTTATGTGCATTCCCTGTTCAATTCCAACCCAAAAGCCTTGGGTAGCTCATCTTAAAAACTACAAATATTCACTATTTTCACTATTCAAAACCCTGAGCAACGTGGGACATCGACCTACCGCTTGTTTATGTGGCAAATATTGGCCAGTTAATCAGAACATACTCACCTTTAGTTTTTATTGTTTAATGTTTGACAAACAAAAGTTGTTCAGCAGTCAACCGTAACAGATTACAGTTTCCATTTTAAGCTCTTGTAAGATGGTTGTTCCTGAAGCACAAGCACAAACTATACAGAGCAGGTTAGACAGTTTTATGACTTTCTGTGCTCTTGTTATTCCCCACATCATGTCTATCAGTGTTCGCTGGTGACCAAAATGGCCATTTATCAGAAAGAAGTCGTATAACCTTCTCTGAAGTACAAAACTGTAACAGTGGTGCTCACTCACTTCCTTCTTTTTTACAACTCCGTGGTGCACTCTTTATATATGCATTTGGTCAATATGCTCCAGTGGCTTGATCAAATCTTTACTCAACAACAGAACGGTTTGCTTTTAGCTCAATAAATTCTGATAATGCAGAGTTAGTGTTTCTCATAGCTGAGGTAATCACTTCTGCTGCTATCGATTGGTGTTGTAACCTGAGAAGTGAGTTGGGCCACCGTGATGCTACTGATGAGTACCAGCGTTCTAAAGGATGATAAACACTATGAAGAAGCCGTAAAAGAGCCTTTTTTACCATCTATTTTCTCTCACAAGTTTATTTATTGAGACAACTTTTAACTTTTTGTTTTCATGTTGAGTACACTCTGACTGAAGTCTGAGCAGTAGAAACATTTTTGGAAATTAATTCAAGCACCACTTTCATAGTAGATCAGCTGAACTTTTAGAAATGCTAGAGCTGCAACTAATGATATATATATATATATATTTTTTGGTAGTCAACTTATTGGTCAAACTTTTTAAATTTTGCAATGAATATTTTATTTGTCTTGGATTCTTAAGGGAGAATCTCCTGTTCTTTTCATCAATGTTGTGTAACATCCCACAACAAATAAAAATAATAACCTGTGAAACATGGTTCTGAAACTGGTTAAATATACAAACCGGATTCCAAAAAAGTTGGGACACTAAACAAATTGTGAATAAAAACTGAATGCAATGATGTGGAGATGGCAAATGTCAATATTTTATTTGTAATATAACATAGATGACAGATCAAAAGTTTAATCTGAGTAAATGTAACATTTTAAAGGAAAAAATTGTCATTCGCAAATGAGGTGCGAATGACAATAAAGAAACTCTGACTCTGACTCTGACTCTGAAAAATATGTTGATTCAAAATTTCACAGTGTCAACAAATCCCCAAAAAGTTGGGACAAGTAGCAATAAGTGGCTGGAAAAAGGAAATTGAGCATATAACGAACAGCTGGAAGACCAATTAACACTGATTAGGTCAATTGACAACATGATTGAGTATAAAAAGAGCTTCTCAGAGAGTCACTGTCTCTCAGAAGCCAAGATGGTAAGAGGATCACCAATTCCACCATTGTTGTGCAGAAAGATAGTGCAACAATGCCAGAATGGTGTTACCCAGCAGAAAATAGCAAAGACTTTTAAGTTATCATCATCAACCGTGCATAACATCATCAAAAGATTCAGAGAATCTGGAACAATTGCTGAGCGTAAGGGTCAAGGCCGTAAAACTCTACTGGATGCTCGTGATCTCCGGGCCCTTAAACGTCACTGCACCTCAAACAGGAATGCCACTGTCAAGGAAATAACAGAATGGGCTCAGGAATATTTCCAGAAAGCATTGTCAGTGAACACAATCCACTGTGCCATCCGCCGTTGCCAGCTGAAACTCTACAGTTCAAAGAGGAAGCCATTTCTAAGCAAGCTCCGCAAGCTTAGACGTTTGCACTGGGCCAGGGGTCATTTAAAATGGAGTGTGGCAAAATGGAGGCCTGTTCTGTGGTCAGATGAGTCACGATTTGAAGTTCTTCATGGAACACTGGGACGCCATGTCATCCGGACCAGAGAAGACAAGGATAGCCAAAGTTGTTATCAACGCTCCGTTCAGAAGCCTGCATCACTGATGGTATGGGGTTGCATGAGCGCTTGTGGCATGGGCAGCTTGCATGTCTGGAAAGGCACCATTAATGCAGAGAACTATGTTCAGGTTCTAGAACAACATATGCTCCCATCTAGACGTCATCTCTTTCAGGGAAGACCCTGCATTTTTCAACACGATAATGCCAGACCACATTCTGCAGCAATCACAACATCATGGCTACGTAGGAGAAGGATCCGGGTACTGAAATGGCCAGCCTGCAGTCCAGATCTTTCACCTATAGAGAACATTTGGCTCATCATAAAGAGGAAGGTGCGACAAAGAAGGCCCAAGACGATTGAACAGTTAGAGGCCTGTATTAGACATGAATGGGAGAGCATTCCTATTTCTAAACTTGAGAAACTGGTCTCCTCTGTCCCCAGACGTCTGTTGAGTGTTGTAAGAAGAAGGGGTGATGCCACACAGTGGTAAAAATGGACTTGTCCAACTTTTTTGGGATTTGTTGACGCCATGAAATTTGGAAACAACAGATTTTTCCCTTAAAATGATACATTCTCTCAGTTTAAACTTTTGATCTGTGATTTGTGTTCTATTCTGAATAAAATATTAGATGCTGGCACCTCCACATCATTGCATTCAGTTTTTATTCACAATTTGTTTAGTGTCCCAACTTTTTTGGAATCCGGTTTGTAGTTATATTTACTAATGACCATCACAAAATATAAAACGGTTTAGTTAGTACAGACTAAAATGCAAGTAATCTTTGAAAGTTCAAAAGTTAAAGAAGGCTTGTGCTGGTGTAGATTCTCAGTCATCTAAGATATTGTAAATCAAAAAATAAGACTTCTGTTCTTTAGTTGAAGAAACTGCAGTGCCTGCCCATCCATGGAACTTTTCCTTCTCTACTGTGTTATGAATTGAGACAACTACCTGGATGGGAGGTAAAATGTCTTCAACTACAGATTAAAAGCCCAGTTTTACAGTCCTTGTGGTTGTTTATTTGTTTGTTTGGTTGTTTTCATCTTGTTCAGACTGATATAAATATAACTGTACAAATATCTTTTAAAAAGGAGGTAACCTGACATGCTAACTTGACTTCATAAACCTCCATAAAGCTGCCACTTTCACTGAGAGAGGGCTGGGTGCAGAGGACTGCAACAATACTGCTGTGCACAATCTGCCTTCAAAAATAAAATTATTACCAAAATAGCACACTTAGTGCTCAAAGTGTGCTAACTTAAGGCTAAGAGCATCAGTAAGGGGCTTTAAGTAGAGTATCCTTAAAGACTGTTAACTGTTAAATATTAAAAATGAAGGGAAAAGTATTATACAACATGGCACTACTTAATACTTAATACACAGAGCTAACAAGGAAATCTACAGCAGACACTGGGTATTGAAAAATACTTTGATAAATCATAGAGTATGACAAATAATTATCTCTTGTACATCTTCAAATAATTAGCTGCATTTTTTACGCTTCCTACCTTTGATTGTATGGTCAATGCAACAATAATAAGAGTGAACTTTAGTACCCAGCTTTAACCAAAGGTTATGACTTTATATTGGTTTGTTCGAACAAGTCTCCAGAGCACAGACAATTGCTGCACATAAATTCTCCACAGCAGTGGAGTCACTGAACAGCATTGCTGGCTGCTAATTAACCTCTGTGATTGCAAATATTCAGTGTCTATTCTAGCCGAATAATTTTCTGCCCATAAACTAATCAGTTAATCAGTTAATTGCTTTTGCTGTGTACTTGTAAACATGTTGCTGGAGCATTATATGGAGCCTTGTGCAGTGTCAGTGCATCCCATATTTATCTTCTTTAAACGCAGCTCGGGCATTTCAGGTTCCAAAATGGATCTTTCATGCTAACAATACACACATTTAAAATGAGTAACATATTTTAAAAAAAGTATGCGCACGTGGATTCGCTTTAGATTATTACAGTAATAGCAAAACTGCTTCTGCTCATTCAGAACAGTTACATTCCCACAAGCTGAACATGTTGCTGGAGTGATCACCAATCACCTGCCTTTTCAGTAAAACCTGTTTTTCTTTTGACCTGCACAGGGTTCGTCGCTATGGAAACTGTCATGTACACTCCGTGAGCATTTTAATGCAACTGTGTTACCACTGACACACCTCAGTGCCGATCGATGACTGGGCTTTAGTATTGAGTGTGGAAAGAAAATCATCATCATCAATTACACCAGGCACTTATAACTCATTTCAACTACTTTCAATACCTTTCTTTAAGTCTCAGACATCTTTGACCCACTACACTTAAATATTTTAGGTAGTCTGTAAAGCAACTAACAGCTTTTCCTCCTCTGTTCATACTTGGTGTAAGAGATTGAGTCAAAGTGAAGATTTGATTCAGTCCTTTGTCTTTTTTTTAAATGAACAACAGTTTTATTAAAAAGCATCTTATGCACGGACTGGATCTTGTGTTGTAGATTGACGCTATACAGTAAATAATCCAAATTAAACTGTTTGGTTTATGAGAGTCCATCCATCCATTATCTTTACCCACTGGGTTGCTGGGATAACTGGTGTTGTTGCTCAGTTGTTGCTTATCCAGTGGCCCTTTCTGTAGTTCTGATAAAATTGATTTGTTCTCTTTTTGTGTTCTTATTTAAAAGACCACTTCCTTTCTGAAAAGTTCAATCAAGACACGGTATATCCAAATTACTTAACAAAAAAAATCACGGTATTAGAATAAATTCTGATGCCAGCTATAAAGCAGTATTTGATCTTGGTATTTTAATTTACAGACTGTACTAAGTAAGCAGTGACATTTGCATTTTATTGACGATTCAACCATTATTCTGCCCTGTGAAACACCAAAAGGCGAGCACTGTTCTGTGGTGTACCTCCAGGTTCAATGCTAGGCCCTCTACTATTTTACATGAAACCACTTGGTCCATTAAATTGCACATTAAAAATGTTGTCTCACATTAATGTAAATGCTAGATTTTTTTATTAATAAATCTGAAAAACCTCATTTGTACTAGTCCTAACAAGTTTCTTTATTTTGTCTCCCATCATGAATAAAAGAGGAGAACTTGAAATACCCTCTGTCCATCTTGTCAGCTTGATAATGCGGAAAAATAAGTGAGGTACGGACTTCAATTTTGGCATGTGGCGACATCTAGGCATAAAAAAAAATTCCTTCTAGAAATGCTAGGCCTTTTATCAATTTTATGTTTTTAAATAAATGTGTATATTACTCTAAATGACTCTAAACTTGGAATTAAAAGGTGCTATGAGTGCTATAAAGCTTCACATCTCAACATGTGAGGAATTTAGGCCACATTATTTTATCAGGAACACAACGGGGGTGTGATCTGTCACACAGGGAGAGTGTTGATGAGAGGACACTGGATCCAGTGCCTCCTGTTCTGACATGGATGTGCTCACACACACACACACACACACACACACACAACTGCAAATCAGCAACGTTTCAGTTCATGCTGAGTGCTGTTCAGGCTGGTCTATGAGAGCTGGCCGTAGAATATAAAGTCGAGTCGCGCTGAGACTGCTGGACAGAGGGGGGTTATTTTGTCTGCACTTTTTCTCAGTGGTTAAGTGGACATCTCTACTACACTCATGCTCATTAAAATGGAAAGACTGCTGCTTGTAGCAGACAGTGCATTAGAGTTGCACAGCAATAATGGCATCTTTCTTTATTAAGTGGCATTTGCACATTTCCTCTTCTCTGTTCATGAGCTCCCTGAGACTGAGAAAATCAAAATTTGTTATTTGCTCTTGTTAGTATGATGCATTGCTTTTATTTATTCTTGCATTTCACTGTGTGAATGATAATTGAAGAATCCATATGTATAATTACTTTTCTGTAGTTTTGAGACATTTAAAGTTTCGAAAAGTTCATAAAAAATGTTGTCTTTATTAATTATTGTGTGATAAATTAGAATGTTTAAATTTTCACTAAAGACTTTATAATTATTTAACAAAAACATTATTAAGACTATGTATGCATATAATATTGTCATGAAGGGGTTGGTAGGAATCTCTGTGTGTAGCTGACTTTTTACTGGAGCCAGTGATGAAGCATGTTCTCCATCATACACACACACACACACATATATATATATATATATACAGTATATATATATATATATATACTGCATATATATATAT
>NC_056502.1:34038577-34047521 GCF_014905685.2 Nematolebias whitei | reverse complement strand
TTAGAGCAGTCGTCCTCCAATGCAAAAGTTGGGGGTTTGAATCCACCAGCAGTCACATGCCAAAGTGTCCATGGGCAAGACACTGAACCCCTCGTTGCCTCCGATGTGTGTCCCATCAGTGTATGAATGTGGTCTAAAGCACTGATTAGTCTCTTTAGAATGATTTGTTCAATTATCTTTGTAGAGATCTAGTAGAGTGCTGTATGAATGGGAAAATGAGGCACAGATTGTGTTGTAAAGCGCTTTGAGTGTCTTCATAAGATAGAAAGGTTCTGTATAAGTACAGTCCATTTACACCGAGATGTAGCCACATACCAAATGGAAGTCTGGGGGAGTGGTGGCGCAGAGGTTAGAGAGGTGGGCCTGTGATCCGAAGATCGCCGGTTCACGCCCCGGCCCCGACAACATCAAAATTTTGGGTGGGGTAGGTGAAACACCCACACTTGCCCCCACCCTCATTCGCCCCACTCTGGGCCCATGAGCAAGGCCCTTAACCCCCACCATGTGCATTTCCAAGAGAGACCCTAAACAGGTCTCTCTTGGAAATGAGTTCTCGTGGCTCAATGAGACTACCTGGATAAATAAAGGCTAAATGAAAAAAAGTCGATAGTGCACTTATTGTTCCAGTTATCATGCTCACAACATGCACAGATGGAAGGACGGATAGAGGGTATTTCCAATTGCCCCTCTTCACTCTGTGATGGAGGGCAAAACCTCAGAGAAAGCCAGGGCCAGCGAGTGTCTTCACCAACACGTTATCAATTCTTGTAAGGACATTGGTATAAAAACATCCTACTGTATGGGACTCATGAATGTAAAGCTGAAACTCAATGACTGAATTAAAATTACAGAAAAAAACAATGGAAAACATGTTTTAATAGCTTGAAAATGCTAACTATAGACAAGCATGTGAATGATTCTAAAAACAAAGGTAAAACATGATAGTTTTAGCCTCTGAAAGAACGCCCTGTTTTGTAGCAATCCAGTCTGCTGAGCATGAATCATGATATCTAAATATACAGCTCCCATCACTTTGTAAACATGCATAAAAAACTGAAGCAGGAACCTCACAGGCAAACATTCCCCCATGGTCTGATAGAATACACAAGCAGCCAATTTTACTGTGCTCCCTTGTTTTCCCTGCCTGCTGGCTATATGCAGCCCTCCCCAGATGTTATTTTTAGAAAGCTCCCTTTTTTAAACAGAAGAGCTCTGCACCACTGCTGCGTTGAACAGGTGCTGCAAATAAAATATAAATAAAGACTTTAATAAAAAGTTAGTAAAGGAGGAAGGAGGGAGAGATTAGCCTGATGGTTTTTAGAACATTAAGACAGTTGACGCACACATCTTGTGAAGTTCAGACCAGTTAGAGCTTCAAACAGCACACAAGAGAAATACTGAATCACAACTATTTTAAAGACTTTAGCACCACATTAATTTTAATGCCAATAATGCTCACACATGCACCCAATGAGTTAATATGATAAGTCTGTACATCTAAAGCAGTTCCTCTGACAGAGAGAGGAGCCACAGGTGAACATCAGCAGTTTATAATTACCAGGACAGAAACACCTCAGTCACATTTTAAAAACTATTACCTCGCTTGCAAGTTCTATCAAAAATCCAATATGACGAACAGGTTAAGGGATAATACCAGTAGATTGGTTCCACAATCTTAAAGCAATAGTATATTACCATTTATTTGTTTGATATTAAATTAAATCAAAATGTTTAGTAATACAAGAGGCTTGTGTTTGGTTCTATGCTAATTAAAGGAAAGTGACTGACAAGAAAAACGGAGGATGGGAACAGGATGACACTTGTTTCTAGATGTATATCTAACACTTACTTTGAGTGTTTCATTAACATCCATCCAGTGGTTCAGTAGAAAGTTTTGCTAACAGACAGACTATGCTGACTCAAATTAATACACAAATTTTTAACCAACGTTGTTGTACAATGTGTAGCACCTGGCAGTATGTGTTTTGAATTAGCCTCAGTTACAAACACATACACATGTTTGCTCAATATCTATAAAATCTTGAATTGGTTTGGCTCCAAACATTAAACAGCTGCAGATGTACATCCAGTGATTACTTTAGGTCAAACTCGTCCAGTGGTTCATGACGTATGTTGCTGACCGACAAACAGATTTGACTCCATTACCTAATAGTATCAGTGTTTCCCCAGGACACTTCCTCTGGGAGGGTGCTTGACTCTTTGGGGTGACTTCGGGGAGTGGGTAGAGGAGAAGTTATTGATGAGGGTGCGCTATGCCTGTATTGCATGCTAGCTTAGTGCTACATTGTGCCGGCAGTTGCCAACAGGGGGTTGGGCGAAGTATTCCCCCCGTATGGGGTATATGGATACCCCATATCCCAGACATCCGTCTGCAAGTGGCGGAGTAGAGGGTAGGGGATTTGGAAGGCGTGGCGCTTGGTTCTGTTGACAGGGCGGGGCGCCCCCTTTGAATAATGGTAGGGGAAACACTGGTAATCATTTTAAAATACATCTCACATAATTGGGCAGCTCCCAAAGTAAATTTAGGATGACTCAGCTGTTACTACACCAAACTTTAGCTGGGTATTTGCAAAACTGACTGAGGAGTTGTCATTTTTGTGATTACTAGGGTGGGTGGGTGGGGGTCCAGCATGAGGGAAGAGTCAGCGTGAGTGCTGCCTTTAGCTTTTTAGCTAGCGCACCTGTATTGTGCACCGCTGGCCTGGCACTACATGTCAGTGCTGTTGGGGGGGGGGGGGGGTGTTTCGGTTTGGTAGGTGGGGCACTTGTTTCTGTTGATGTGGCGGGTCGCCACACTTGTATATTAGTAGGGGAAACACTGCTATGTTTAATTTCTGAGTTTCATAAAAATCAGTCTTGTACTTCATGACATATTTTGCTAACAACTTACAATCACACGCACGTAAAGACACAAGAAAAAATAACACTGCCTCTGCTGGAGAGCAATAAAAATGTTATTGTGCACCTTATATTTACCAGTACAGTAATCATGTAGGCTGTCATTCCCATGAGTTTTTGTTGCTATCAGTTTTTTGTGACTGTCATTCAAACACGTAGGATACTGTACATTCAGAGTGGGACAGCCTTACTGTATATGAAGCCTGAGCAGACAGTTGTCATGCAGTGAAATGTGATATAGTAAAAAGTGTTGCTGATTCAGTTATTTCCACAGCATGAAATTTAATACAATTCTTTACAGGAATGGCAGCACACTTCACATATACATCAAAACATCTGCTATAATGTCTCACAGGCTACAGAACACAATATTTCATCACAGCCTACCAGCTGTTTTCAAGAGTTTTCAGGCCCGCTGTGCATCATATCTGAATCCCCATCACAGTGCTTGAAAAAAGATTTTGCAATAATAATCCAACCATGTTGTTCTTGGTAACAAATACATTCCACTCAGAAAAAGGTATGTTTGAACAATAGCAGTCACTTGAACTGACAGATGGGTGAAGCAGCAGTGAGTTAATTTGGTGTCAGATCAGCTGTTCAGACTGTTCTGACAGACTGCATGATTAAACGGATAAATACCAGCACGTTTCAGATTTTTCTCCTTTCACGAGTTCCCTACAATATTTCATTTTTCAGTGTCTGATACAAATCAAAACACAACCAAAAAGCTGTGCTGAAGTAGTTGAATTTAAAACTGAAACATTTGCTCTCTCCATCCATCCATCCATCTATCTATCTATCCATCCATCCATCCATCCATTATTTTTTTACCATATCAGTTTTCTCAAAATGTGCAGACACATAGAAAGGAGTACAAATGTTGCATTCGGGTGAAATAAGAGATTGTGTTTTTGTTAAGTATACAGTTACATTGAACAGTAGTGCATCTAAACACGAGTATAAAAATCACTGCTCATTAGCGGTCAAACACGAACGTGATTGTCACCCTTGCAATCCCACAGCTCAACCACAACCACACAGCTCAACCCTTCACCCAGATGGAAAAATATTCTGCATGGCTGCGATTGGATTGGGAATATAAAATTAGAGCTTGTAAATTAAAGGCTGTTGGTCTCAACTTGCTGCTTAATATGATATTTATGAACATTAAAATCAGACCATAAACAATCATGTTTCTTTCTTTGTACAAGTGTTGGTCATAAAATTAGACTATCATGAAAAAAATGTTATTTCAGCAATTTCATTCAAAAAGTGAAACTTGTATAGTATATTCATTCATTACACACAGACTGATATATTTAAAATGTTTATTTCTTTTAATGTTGATGATTATAACTAACAACTAATAAAAAACCCAAATTCAGTATCTCAGAAAATTAAAATATTGTGAAAAGGTTCAATATTGAAGACACCTGGTGCCACATCAGCTAATTAACGCAAAACACTTGCAAAGGCCTTTAAATGGTCTCAGTCTAGTTCTGTAGACTACACAATCCTGGGGAAGACTGTTGACTTGACAGTTGTCCAAAAGATGACCATTGACATGTTGGACAAGGAGAGCAGGACATAAAAGGTCATTGCTAAAGAGGCTGGCTGTTCACAGAGCTCTGTGTCCAAGCACATTAATAGAGAGGTGAAGGGAAGGAAAAGATGTGGGAGGAAAAAATCGTACAAGCAACAGGGATAACCACACCCTGGAGAGGATAGTGAAACAAAACCCATTCCAAAATGTGGGGGAGATTCACAAAGAGTGGACTGCAGCTGGAGTCAGTGCTTCAAGAACCACCATGCACAGACGTAAGCAAGACATGGGTTTCAGCTATTGCATTTCTTGTGTCAAGCCACTCTTGAACAAGAGACAGCGTCAGAAGTTTCTTGCCTGGGCTAAAAACAAAAAGGACTGGATTGCTGATGAGTGGTCCAAAGTTATGTTCTCTGATGAAAGTATTTTTTTTTTTCATTTCCTTTGGAAATCAAGGTCCCAGAGTCTAGTGGAAGAGAGGAGAGGCACAGAATCCACGTTGCTCGAGGTCCAGTGTCAAATTTCCACAGTCAGTGATGGTTTGGGGTGCCATGTCATCTGCTGGTGTTGTCCACTGTGTTTTCTGAGGTCCAAGGTCAACGCAGCCGTCTACCAGGAATTTTAGAGCACTTCATGCTTCCTGCTGCTGACCAACTTTATGAAGATGAAGATTTCATTTTCCAACAGGACTTGGCACCTGCACACAGTGCCAAAACTACCAGTACCTGTTGTAAAGACCATAGTATCCCTGTTCTTAATTGGCCAGCAAACTCGCCTGATCTTAACCCCATAAAAAATATATGGGGTATTGTGAAGAAGAAGATGTGATACACCAGACAACAATTCAGAAGAACTAAAGGCCACCATCAGAGCAACCTGGGCTCTCATAACACCTGAGCAGTGCCACAGACTGATCCACTCCATGCCACGCCGCAGTGCTGCAGTAATCCAGGCAAAAGGAGCTACAACTAAGTATTGAGTGCTGTACATGCTCATACTTTTCATGTTCATACTTTTCAGTTGGCCAACATTTCTAAAAAAAAAAAATTTTTTTTAATTGGTCTTAAGTAATATTCTAATTTTCTGAGATACTGAATTTGGGGTTTTCATTAGTTGTCGGTTATAATCATCAACATTAAAATAAATAAACATTTGAAATATATCAGTCTGTGTGTAATGAATGAATATAATATACAAGTTTCACTTTTTGAATGGAATTACTGAAATAAATCTACTTTTTATGATATTCTAATTTTATGACCAGCACCTGTATATAAACCAATTTCTAAGCAGGGAAACTTCACAAAATAAAGCTTTAAAGGCATTTAAAAGCCCAAACTCCTGGTTTGACTTAAAAGTGGGATTTGTCAAAGGACTGAAGTTGGGAAAATCTTGAGTGGACATTCTAACAAAAAAGGCTTGTACAAAATTTCAAGTGTTTTTTATGTTGTTTTTTTTTCCTGTTGATGTTTTGTGTACAGAATATTTTGTATAATCCCATGTGTGCAGCTCATCATGACATTTGTTGAGGCAGAAACTGTTTTATGGAGAAAACTATATGATAATTTATAAAAAGTTCATAAATGTTACATTATGTTTTACTGAGAGAAGACATTTATGGGTAAGATGTGGAAAAATTCCTGCTGGTGTTGTGTGTGTGTGTGTGTGTGTGTGTGTGTGTGTGTGTGTGTGCGTGCGTGCGTGCGTGCGTGCGTGCGTGCGTGTGTGTAAACTGATCACCCTTATTATTAGAGACAACTATGCTTTCCAGTTTTTATTTTTATTTTTATATTACTTAAAAGTATAGTAGCTTAAGTTTCTTTCAGCTGCTCCTTTCTTCAGGGGTCGTCACAGCGAGTGAGCTCGCATGAAAAGTTTAGCATTTGTTTTACACCGGATGCTCTAAAGCTAGAATGCTAATGCTAGGTGTGAGTGAGAGAGTGAATGGGTGTTTGTCTCATTTGTCTGTATGTGTCCCTATGATGAACTGGAGCCCTGTCCAGGATGTCTCCCACCTCTCACATGACAGTGATGGCTGGACATGGGTACCAGTGACCCCAGTGACTTGAAAAGGAAGAAGTGGGTAAAGATAACGGACGGACGGACGGATGGTGCAACCTTGAACCTGCAACCTCAGGATTAACAAGACCACGGACCAAAAGTATAGTTTCCTCTAATGGTTGGGGTGGCTGATGATTCATCTATGGTGACCAAGGCCACCACTGGCCCATCCCTGGCTCTACCATTGCACATAGTTGTGAATAAAAAAAAATTCCACCACTTGGAAAGATCTGTCCCTCTGCGCTGCCTCAGTCAAGCAACCAAAAATAAAAAACCCTTCACACACACAGTGTAACTCCTACCCACTTAAATATCTTGTACCAAAAACATTAACATTTACTTGCATTCCCTGATCAATTCCAGTCCAGATAGACACTCATCTCAAACACTGCAAACATTCACAATTCAAATCCCTCAGCAATGGTACCGTACCACTTGTTATTGAATACAATCAAGAACATTACAGAAGCACCAATTCTGATTTTGTGGGCCAATACCTATTTGGATCTTGGTACAGCTCAGACCTGCTCATAACAGTTTTGGCAGATTCTGGTTTCTCTTAAACAACAATTGTTAATAGCATATAAAATATTCTATTTTGTATTCAATTATTGATTATTCTATTCAATCAATCCCTTTGTTCAAGTTCAAGTCAATTTAATTGTCATTCACATCACATGTTGTACATGAGGTGGAATGAAATTGTGTACACAGGGTCCCAGTTACACCCAACAATAGCAAAAATATAAAGTGTAAAATGAAACAGTAAATAAGGATCTAAGAAATAAACTAAGAAATACGCTAAATGAATGTCAAACTACACTAAAAGCTCTAAGATATACTCTAAACACTAATAATGTAAAATAATATGGTATATTAAACAGCAGAACGAACATGAGTCTGTGGTGAGCAGATGGGTATGAATGAATGATGCCAAGATGGCCGCACTCGCAGGAGCCGCAGCTTCACAGGCTCCTGGTGAAAACCCAGTTTTTCTTAGTGTTGAAATCGTCTTCGAGCCAAAGTCCACACGCTATAAGCATAGCCAACCCAAACTAGTAGTTTAACTGTGGTGCATTCACTGACTAGGAAAAAAAGATATTTAAGTGTTTGGTTAACTGTCGAGAATGGTCAAGCTAAAACTCTCATTTTTAGCCACAGACTGATTTCTTGGTGCATTTTTTCAACAGTCATGAATTGAGTGTGTATGTCTCGTAATGCTTTTGTGCGTTTTTAGGTTAAAATAGTCTGTACAAAAAAGAAAAAAGTAATTTCTTTAAGGACGCTAATTTGTGCAAGAAATCCTTCAAAAGAGGGTTTTCATCAGTTTCCTTGTCACATACCCACACGTTACACCACTGGGCTGACCGTAGGGTTGATTTGAGCACATTGAACTTAAAAAGTCTACTTTTCAATTGTAATGAGGACAACCCCCCCCCCCCCCCCCCCCCCCCACCCCCCGTGCCTTGATAAAAGGCATTCTTTGTTGGTGTTGTTGTTGTTTGTTCCTGATTCACAACAGCCTCTTTCAGTGTTTGTGCCAGTCTCAAAGCCTCTCTCACACTGGCCTTGTGTTCTTGTAATTCAACCCATTAATGAGCCACTTAAACCAGTTCTACTGGAAACAGCAACAGTAAAACTGTTCACGCTCCTGTTGGAACTGTTGTTTTACTTGACTGAGCAACAAATTAGATAAATGCTGATCTCCGTTCAACTCACTTAAGATTTTTTAAACTGCTCAGTTCAGCAAAGATTACTACATTTGCTCTCTCATCAACACTTTCACATCTTTTCTTTGTGGTCTCTGCATCTTACTGAGGTTCTGATGTTGCTCTTTGGATCCAGCTGTTGTCTCAGAGCATGGCATGCAAATTCCATCCATCCATTATCTTTACCCGCTTATTCCATTTTGGGTCACGGGGGTTGCTGGTGCCCATGTCCAGCAATCACTGTGCGAGGGGCGGGGTACACCCTGGACGGGTCGCAAGTCCATCACAGGGACACAAACGAGACAAACAACCATTCACTCTCTCACTCACACCTAGAGACAATTTAGAGTTACCAATCAGCCTAACATCCATGTTTTTGGTCTGTGGGAGGAAACTGGAGTACCCGGAGAAAACCCACGCATGCACTGAGAGAACATGCAAACTCCATCCAGAAAGGCCTCTGGACCGGGGTTTGAACCAAGGACCTGCTCGCTGAGAGGCAGCAGCTCTACCAGTTGCGCCACCGTGTTGCCCCGGCATGCAAATTATTTAATGTATTTATTTTACTTTATTTAAATTCAAACAAATGTAAATATTGGTTTAAAAATAGCCATCCATTCTTCCTTCCTTCCTTCCTTCCTTCCTTCCTTCCTTCCTTCCTTCCTTCCTTCCTTCCTTCCTTCCTTCCTTCCTTCCTTCCTTCCTTCTA
>NC_056502.1:34032910-34038477 GCF_014905685.2 Nematolebias whitei | reverse complement strand
TACCCAGGTAGTCTCATTGAGCCATGAGAACTCATTTTCAAGAGAGATCTGTTTAGGGAGCAGATGGTGGAGGTTAAGGGCCTTGCTCAGGGGCCCAGAGTGGGGCAAATGAGGGTGGAGTCAGGTGTGGGTGTTTCACCTTTTCCACCCACATTTTGATGTTGATGGTACCGGGAGTTGAGCTTGTGACTTTCTGATCACAGGCCCATCTTCTCTAACCTCTGCTCCACCACTATCCACCACTCCCACTAATTACAGCTTGTTATGCTCCTTTCAGCTTATTTCTGCTAGTTTCAGTTATTTCAGCTACTATTTAGCTGTTTATATGCTAATTTTAGCTTTTTCAGCTAATTCCACATTTTTAAGCTCATTTCAGCTCTTTCCAATTCCTTCTGATAGTTTAAGCTTCTTTCTGCCATTTTAGCTACTTTTTGGATTTTATTTGCTAATTTCAGCCTTTTTTTTAGCTAATTTTGTGTGCTCATTTCTGTTTATTTAAAACTATTTCAGCAAATATGTGTTATTTCTGCTTTCTTCTGCTCATTTAGGATTATTCTTCAATTTCAACTATGTTTCAGCATGTTTATTTTTAGCTAATTTCAGCTGTTTTTCAGCAAGTTCTGCAATAAGCATTCACACTGCATTTTCACAGGAAATGCAATTTCTCTAGTTAAGATTTGTTTTGTATGTAAAGATTTAAAATGAAAGAATTTGAGAAAAGGAGCTATTCCTCCTATTGTTCCAAATTATATCTCAGTTGCTCCCCCGAGGTAAAATTATTCTGTGCCATTAGGTCACAAAACACTATAAATCCCACAAAGGTTTACATATGTGATGTATGATTCAAGGGTACTCTGGTCAAACTGAACTGTTATTATACCTAATTAGCCCACAGCGCTTATTGACTTTTATTATGTTCTTTTAACCTGCAAGTTTTCAACTTATTACCTTTTTTCAAGGTCCTTGTGCGATTATAATGGTTCATCTCGTTTAATCATAAAGCAATCCTCACAGTAAGTTGAGCTAATACAGTAATATTAAGATAGAATGAAAGATAAAGGAGCAACAACTGTCTGATAGATGTTAATCTGGAATTAAGCAAGCTTTGCGTGTTTCAATTACTGCATAATTTCTACTAAAAGGCCCTCAAAACACATAACAACCAGAACTCTATTGAATCCAGACTCATTACAGTTGCACCTTGACTAAGACCCGGTAATTAGCATTGGTAAGGCATTGTATAAGAGGGAGCAACATCCTCATCAACACACATTTACAACACAGCTCTAAATCTGCTGCTCATTAATAGCTTGCCTCCCAATCAATTATTAACACCTACAATGGAAGCGGGGCTTGCCAGGGCCAGGCCTGTTACTCCAGGCAAACTGTAGGCCACCTTCTCTTCCTGGCTCTGTCCAACACAGGTAATTACTGCTTTTAAAGACACCTGCTACTCAATAGCTTCGACCCAGACTGTTAATTTAGCCCCCCGATTGCAGACATTTATGTCTGAGTGTCACTATTAATTTGTGTTAATTTGGAGAGTGTGAGGAAGCTGGGCGGAGGCGTTTGTCGGCAGCCGGCTGAATGTGCTCGTCGCTCACCTGCGCCAGGGCTTCGGCAGTAATTGGACTCTAATGGTCTGATTGATCAGTGAGCGAAGTGAGGGATGAGACGGCACTCTGGCAGCTCCATCAGTCACACAGAGAGCAGAAAGGGAGTAGGACAAGAGGCTAACAACAGTAGCACTTAGCCAACTCGTGAGTGTTTTACGATTGTTTTGTCTAATGTTTTTTTCTCCTTGCAATTTTTTTGTCTGCTAGTCTGTTTTTCCTTACTTTACCGAGTGCTCTAACCTGGGCTAGTGTGCAGCTTTCAGTTCCCTCTGGGTTTTTTATGTTGTTTCTTTGTTGCAGCTTAGTTTGCTGGGGGAGTGGTGGCGCAGAGGTTAGAAGATGGGCCTGTGATCGGAAAGTCATAGGTTCAACTCCCGGTACCGTCAACATCAAAATGTGGATGAAAAAGGTGGAACACCAACACCTCCCTCCACCCTCATTCGCCCCACTCTGGGCCCCTGAGCAAGGCCCTTAACCTCCACCATCTGCTCCCTAAACAGATCTCTCTTGAAAATGAGTTCTCGTGGCTCAATGAGAATACCTGGATAAACAAAGGACAAATGAAAAATGAAAAGTTACACTTCACACAGGATGACAACCCAGCTACATTAGCCACAAGCTGCTAGAAGGTGGCTCAATCATGGCAACATTTTAAAAATCTTACCTGTGAAGTATTTTTCTCAGCACTCAGTATGCAGTTCTCAGTGCTAAGCAGGTTCTTTCCCTGCTATTTTTTCAGTCCCCAAGATCTATATGCCTGTCTTGGCACAACTTTCTCAGACATCTTGATGCAGATATTTGCTGAAAGATCACACCATGTTAGCACAATGGATACCACAGGTACTATACAGTATGTCTGGTCTGTGTTGTTTCCAAGATTTTGCCACAATCATGGTCATAGGCCTGGAATAAGCAAGTTTAGTTGCAAGTCTGCCAAATGTAAACATTTCTGCTGGTTTGGGAGCCAACGTCAGTAATTTGTAACACAACCAAAACTTTATCACTGCCTCTTACAGTTTTAGCCACATAAAAAAGTCATTCATGTTTGATCCATCCATCCATCCATCCATCCATCCATCCATCCATCCATCCATCCATCTATCCATTAATCCATCCATCCATTATCTTTACTCTCTTCTTCCTTTTCAGGTCATGGGGGTCACTGATGCTCATATGCAGCAGTCACTGTGCAAGAGGTGGGGACACATGGACAAGTCTCCAGTCCATCACAGAGGCACATAGAGACAAACGAGACAAACAACCATTCACTCTCTCACTCACACCTAGAGACAATTTAGAGTTACCAATGGGACTAACATGCATGTTTTTGGTCTGTGGGAGGAAACTGGAGTACCCGGAGAAAACCCATGCATGCCTAGAGGGAACATGTTGAGGGAATCGCGACCGGTATTTGAACCGGCGACCTTCTTGGTGAGAGGCAACAGCTCTACCAGCTGAGCCACCATGCCACCCTCTCTGAAATAATAAATTTTCTAAATCTACTTCATCAGATTAATGGGTCATTCCAACTACTTACAGGTGCACATGTTTACCCACCTTTTTGTTTTTATGGTTAACCAAAGACTGTCTGTTTGACAAAGGCAGACTTCAACTACCTTTTAAGATCCAGAAGCAGCTCTAATGCATTGTATAATTTTAGGATTATATTCAGACAAATGAGTTAGAGATTTTTGCAGTTTTGTGGGGGTCAGAACCAGAGGTTGCTTAATGAATAAACCTAATGGCTAGCCTCTGGGCATTAGGTCAGATTAGTCCAACTTAAAAGTCTCACTAGCTATGTTTACATGTGCAAAATTCTTTGATCGGATTGAAATGTTTTCAGATTAAAATTTAAAATGTATTGTTTACATGGGTACAATCCACATATGCAAAGAGGATCGAGGGTCAGTTCACCTCACAAGACCCTCGAAGGATGTGAAGGGGCATTAAGTGCATAACAGATTATAAAGGAAGGAGCGAACAATGCCCCAAAGACCCATCTCTACCTGATGCCCTCAACAAGTTCTATGCACGCTTTGAAGACCGGAACAGACCACCCAGCACCAGACTCACCTCACCACCGGATGGAGAGCATCTCAGCGTGACCTCAGCAGAAGTAAGGAGTACCTTCAGGAGGATTAATCCGCACAAGGCAACTGGCCCAGACAACATCCCCGGAAAAGAGTTGAAAGAATGTGCCGATCAGCTCTGCGAGGTGCTGGCAGACATCTTTAACACCTCACTTACCCTGGAGACAGTTCCCACCTGCCTGAAGACTGCCACCATCATCCCAGTCCCAAAAAGCTCTACAATGGGTATGTTTACATGGACATAAGTAACCGGATCAAATGGCCGGTCGGAATAAAAGTGTGTCATGTAAACACTCCGTTCGGGTTATTTTTTGTGTATTCGGCGAAATCCGATATAATTTGTGATCAGAAAGAAACGGGTGGTTTACGCCGATCCGAAACCCGATCGGTGCGCATGTAAACGCTTGATCTGTTCGTTTTTATCTGATGGTGAAAAACTGACCTGACTGCGCATGTGCGGCTTTGCCATTTCCGCCTGGCTAATGCTAATAATATTAGCATGTCAGGGAAGCAAAACTGGTCGGTGAGCGACACAGCATTTCTACTAGAAACTTTGAAAGAGCTCAAAATGATCTGTATTACCTGTAGCTCAGTCAGGAAGTGCAGTAACGTCTCCACCGTCATTAAAACCTGTTGCGGGTCCATTTTGGGTGCTCAGGTTTGTTTACGTTCACCCCGGAAGTAGAACTTCTTCTTCTGTGTTTTTTTTAAGGAGAGTTTACCACTCTGCGCATGTCAGTACTGCTGTTCAGAACAAAGCCCGCTGCATGTAAACGCTCGTCATGAACAGATTGTGTCCATGTAAACAATACATTTGAATTATTCAAACAGAATACATTTCAATCCGGTCAAAGAATTCTGCGCATGTAAACATAGCTAATGACTGGTCTGAATTACGGGTTGAACGAGTATATAATTTTTAAACTCGACATTAACATAATAAAACCCGAGTAGAACTCGAGTATTTGATGACGTCATAGATCTCAAGATACAAAAATAAATAAATAAATAAAACCGCAAAAAAAAGGGAATTATTTACAAAAAAAAGACCAACAAAACATTGGGAGCGTATATTATGCTCCTACCATTTATCATACTGCAAATAAATCACAGGAAAAACTAAACTATTAGTTATTATTATTAAACTGCAAACGTGAAGAAACGTGCAGCACGTCAAAAACGAAACTTAACCAAAACTGGTTCGGTGGATTGGACCCGGAGTTACACCATACTCTGTAACCTGCAACAGTGCAACACCGCCCCCTACGGTCATACAGTGGTCACATAATATGACGTCACTACGGATACTCGATGTTAAATTTTTAACCTCGATAGATGTCCTAGCAATCGATGTGTAGATTACTCGAGTACTCTGTTAATGCCCTAGTCTGAATGACTTTTGGCCAGTGGCCCTCACCCGGATAGTTGCTAAATGCTTAGAAAAACTGGTCATGACTCACATCAAAATAACCATCAACATCAACGAGGACCCTCATCAGTATGCATACCGTGAAAACCGATCAACAGAGGATGCCATCTCCTCTGTGGTCCACACTGCACACAACCACCTAGAAAAGAAAGACTCTTATGTCCGTATGCTCTTTGTGGACTTCACATCCGCCTTCAACACCATGATCTCCCAAACCCTGATGGACAGACTATTCACACTAGGACTAAGCCGCTCCATTTGAAACTGAATACTAGACTTCTTAACAAACAGACCACAGTTACTGAGGATCCACAACTTTTCCTCCTCCACCATAACCCTCAGCACTGGCTCGCCTCAGGGATGTGTGTTGAGCTCCTTCCTGTTCACTCTGCTCACATATGATTGTGCAGCTACCCATCCAGGCTGTCACAT
>NC_056502.1:34023256-34032810 GCF_014905685.2 Nematolebias whitei | reverse complement strand
TTCTTTTTATCTCATATTTTCCAAGGTTTCACAGAAACACACAAAACAAAAAATACAACATTAAACCCAAAGTGTGTGAAACCACATCACTTGGATTTCAGACCCACCTCTTTCTCATATTTTGAAAGCAGGGTTTAATTTGAGCTGGATCTGCCGGAACTGGATCTGGGAACTCTCATATTTTGGCAGGGTGCGTTCCGGTAACTGTTTGATAGGATCCGGTAACTCTCAGGCTTAATAATCAGAATCAGCTTTATTGTCATTGCACCGGAGCACAACGAAATTACATTTCAGTTACAACAGTCTAAGAGAACATAACAAGAGACGTCGTGTAGGAGTTTTGTTGATGGAGTAATGATGAAAGAGAAGTTATTTTGACTTTATTAGTTTCAAAACCACATTATTGTACATCCTGATTAAGACGTGCTCGTTTGAATTTTTGAGTCTTTACAGTCACAGCTGGACCTCCCTTTTTTTTAAGGCATTTTAGAGTGATTTTTTTTTTTTACTTTGGAAATCTCTTTGGCAAGATATATTCTCATGCCATTTTTTTACTAATGAGTATTTGAAGCCTTAAAAATTAACATTTTGAACAGAATAGACTGTAAAGCTGCAGTGATTCAGAGAGTTATTTCACCTGGTCATCTTCACAGGTAAACGTTTTAAAACACAAGCAGCACAAGTTTTCAACCTTTAACACTAAAGTGTGTCCAGTTTTCACTGCGATGACTGTACAGTCGAGCTGCAGAGACTTGTCTGAGCCTGTCTTATGAGCAGAGGATCAATGATGAGAAATGAGCTACAAATATGAACATCACAGAAGACATATGATGGAAGAATTAGGAAAAATCAAAGAAACATTTAATATAATAAATATATTACTAAATGAATAAAGGAGTCAAAATTTTCAAATTGTTATATGTATTTTTAGAAACACAAAATTAGTAAATAGAACATAAGCAGGGTGGCACAGTGGTTCAGTTATTAGAGCTGCTGCCTGTCAGCGAGAAGGTCGCCAGATTGAATCCCAGCTGGGGGCCTTTCTGGGTGGAGTTTGCATGTTCTCTCCGTGCATGTGTGGGTTTTCTCCAGGTACTCTGGTTTCCTCCCACTCACCAAAAACATGCATGTTAGGCTGATTGGTGACTCTAAATTGACTCTAGGTGTGAGTGAGAGAGTGAATGGTTGTTTGTCTCGTTTGTCTCTATGTGTTCCTGTGATGAACTGGAGACCTGTCCAGGGTGTCCCCGCCCCCCACACAGTGATTGCTGGACATGGCCACCAGCGACCCCCGTGACCCAAAATGGAAGAAGCGGGTAAAAGATAATGGATGGATGGATGGAAGAGTAATGAGCTGCAGCTGTTCTGTCTGAGAGTGGAGAGTGGAAACTTCTCCAGTGGGTGTGTCTCTGTAGTACATAAACAGCTCACATGTCCTCCTATGGAATGAGGGGATTCAAGGGGAGGAGGAAAAGAAAGAGAAACCCCTGTAGACAGGGTGAGGCAATCTACAACATTTCTAACTAACGCGTGCAGCTCTTGTTTCTAAGGCAGGTTTCAAGTCTTGACCAGACCAAGCAGAAGTTTAAATGTATTTTGTCTGGAGCTGGCTGCAAGTTTAAGGTATGTGCTGCCCGATAAATAGTCTTTTAAAAGGTTTGTTGTTGTTTTTCTGCAGACCTGCAGAGTTCTGAACCACGTCAGTGAGCAAATACCTGATGTGAACTTTGACCCTGACCTGTTTGCTCAGTGGTTTCAGACAGGCCAGAATCACAGACCAGAGTCCAGTTTGCACAAACCTGGATCCTTCCTCACATTCACTGTGACGCTTTCAGCTGCAGCTGCTGCAGAGATGGCAGAATCCAGCAGGATCCTGATTCAAGGCGGGAAGGTTGTCAACGAGGACTGCTCTGTGATCAGCGACGTTTACATCGAAAATGGGAAAATAATTGATGTTGGACCGAACCTTCAGATTCCAGCTGGGGTGCGAGTTATCAATGCCACGGACAAGCTGGTGATCCCAGGAGGGATAGACACGCACACCCACATGGAGCTGGCCTTCATGGGCACCAAGGCTGTGGATGATTTTCATGTTGGGACCAAGGTGCAGTAGCTTCATGTTACATTTTACCACACACTCAAATGACTGGTTAGTGCAAATGTCAAAAAGGCATAAAACTGACAAACAAAATAAGTTAAAGACTGAGCATTCCTTGAATGAATGCATCTTTCTCACATTTTATGCATTTTGGCTCCATATTAGCATGAGGACCTTTTACGTTCTATCTTTGATCAGGCTGCTCTCGCAGGAGGGACCACCATGATCCTGGACTTCGTAATACCTCAAAAAGGAAAGTCTCTCCTGGAAGCCTACGACTGCTGGCGTAAAACAGCTGATCCCAAAGTTTGCTGTGACTACTCCCTGCACGTCGCTGTCACATGGTGGGGGGACCAGGTGAATGATCACTGATAACACTTTTTTTTTTTTTTTTAGTAAACAAACAAAAAACAACAGATACCAGTTTTAACTTGGCTCCCAATACCCTAGTCCAGACCTGGGCAACTAAAGGCCCGAGGGCCAAAAGTGGCCCTTGGACAATCTCCAACAGGCCCCCAATATCCTTAATTAAAAAAACACAACTTTTTAAATAAAGACTGATTTAAAATAAATACAGCAAATTATCAATGATACTTAAGGAAATTTAAATTAAACATCATACACAAAACTTTTTTTATAAACATCAAAGTTCATGCTCAATAATCCAGGTAAAAAAAAAAAAAAAAAAGTTTAGTCAGGTCCTGTGGACGGTTTCTTTATGTTGAAACGTTTCATCCTTCATCCTAAGGACTTCATCAGTCTGAGGAGCCACAACAAACTCAGTCCCACAAGCAGTACACTCACATAGTGGGTCAAACAGTTTGATGGTGATAAGGTGGTTTCTAGAGTATGCCCTCTTCCCCCGTAAACTCCTCTGAGGCAGCCATAGCCAAAGTGGTTCAAAACATCAAAGTTAATAATCAACAATCCAGGTAGAAAAATCCAACAAAGTTAAGTCAGGTTCTCTGGACAGTTTCTTCTATTTTATCTTGATGCATGCTCAATAATCCAGGTAGAAAAATCCAAAAAAGTTCAATCTGGTCCTCTGGACATTCAAAAAAACAAACAACAAAACAAAGCAAAAAAATGTAGAAACGTTTCGTCTCTCATCCGAGAGACTTCCTCAGTCTGAGGTGCTGTTTTCAGCTCAGTCTCTTAAATAGCACCGTCTCAGAGTGGATCAACCAGTTTTGCTGCTGACAACCAAAACCAGCTGATCACATGCTCAAGAAGGACCATCAGCCTAACAATGGACCATTAGCATGCTGATGGGTGTTTACTACTCACAGAGGGCTGAGTGATACTAGCAATCACAGCATTGTAAGAGGGGGACAGTTGAACCCGGTTGATCCACTCTGAGAAGGTGCTATTTAAGAGACTGAGCTGAAAACAGCACCTCAGACTGAGGAAGTCTCTCGGATGAGAGACGAAACGTATCTACATTTTTTTGCTTTGTTTTGTTTTTTTAAATGTCCAGAGGACCAGATTGAACTTTTTTTGGGTTTCGTCTATTTTGTTGAAATGTTTCATTCTTCATCCAAAAGATTTCATCAGTCCATGGAGCCACAAAATGTATCACCATCAAGCTGGTTGGTCCACTGAGTAAGCCACTTATGGTACTGAGTTTATTGTGGCTCCTTGGACTGATAAAGTCCTTTTGAGTGAAGAATGAAACGTTTCAACAAAAAAAGAAAGAAAGAGGACCTGACTTAACTTTGTTGGAATTTTTAAAATATATTTTCAAAGTTTTCATTCAACCTTTATTTAAACAGGTTAGTCCCATTGAGTCACGAGAACCTGAAAAAGTCGATGTGTTTCCAGAACTGGACTGAACCTTGAAGACTTAGCAACACAAATATATAAGTTTGTTTTGCTTATTTCCACTAACATGTAAAACTTGTTAAGCTAACATGTGTAATATATTGTCAAGAGTCAGTTTACAGAATCTGTGTCATATTCCTAAAGGATTTTTGAAAGACGTGTTTTATAAAGCATGCTAATGCTACAATAAGAAAAAGCCCCAAAAAGCTCTTCTAGATTGTCTGTCATAAAGAAAAAATATTTTCCAATTCTCTATGCAGCCCTTTGATTGCTTTAAACATATTGATGTGGCCTTTTGGAGATAAAAAACAACAACAAAACATTGCCCACCTCTGCTTTAGTCTGTGTTTCATTAAAGCATTTTTATTTTTAGGTCAAGGAAGAGATGGAGACTCTGGCCAAAGAAAAGGGAGTAAATTCCTTCAAGATGTTCATGGCCTATAAAGACGTGTTCATGCTTCAGGACGCTGAGTTATACTCTGCCATCGCTCAGTGTAAGGAGGTCGGAGCTGTGGCTCAGGTGCATGCTGAGAATGGAGACCTGATTGCAGAGGTTGGTATAATCAAATCTAATAAGAGCTTGTTGTTAACCGACTGGGTGAGTTTTTAAGAATCTCTTATTCCTCCTCTTTGTTTTCAACAACTCCCTACCTGCTGAACAACACTGTTATCAAGTGCAAACTATTTCTATATGGTAATGAGGAGCATAACATATACAACTGTTTACGTTTTTTCTCGGCATAGAATTAAAAACTCTGAATATTTAAATATAAATGTGAGCTATAACAATACAAACTACTGCATTTAGCTTGTCAGAGGTCAGCTTGGGATCTGTTAATGATTTTTTGTGCAAACTCAGTTAATTTTTTACTTCCTGTTACCCAGAAAAGCAAATGTTGACATAAAAGATGGAAAAGTAAAAAAATAAGACTTATACTAGTATATGTGTGTATAATTATCTTGTATCTTCTAAACCATCTGACTAAAGTGGCATTTCAACTATTCAAACAAAAAGAGCAAGCACCAACAAATAAAGGCATTTAAGGAGATTTGTTTCATGCTGGCATACAAAGCCTTCCTCAAAGGTATTCTGTAGTTATTCCAAATTTATTCTGTTTTTATTCCGAACAGGAACTTTCTGTGAGGTGACTGCTGACAGCTTTAATATTATATCGGTGGTAGTTTTACAGTAGATGTCATGTGAAGAAACCACCACTAGAGCGCAGCAAATGTTGGAACACACCCCAGTGCTGTTCTGGTTCATTGTAATCAATTTTGATAAATGTGCATTTTATATCTCCAATTGAATATAAGTTGTCAGATTTTTGTGTATTTTATAAATGTATATTTTTATTTGGTGTGACTCTAAAACCTTATAAGATTTTAAACATTTTTTTTCTATCAGTGATGCATTCATATAAATAGAATAAGTGAAATATTGTATCTCTTCCTGTTTAACACACATTTATCCATGTTCAGGGCAGAACATCCTTTTGGAAGATTTGCAGTCAGGTTAATGTTTGGTCACATGAGACTTTAGTCATGATTTGTCTGTATTTAGGTTTGAGGGAGGGCAGCTGACTTGGGATCAGAAAGTTGCAGGTTCAATTCCTCTCCACACCCTTATGTTGAGGTGTTATTGAGCAAGACACCTAACTGCCTGACAGTTAAATAAATGGACTGTACTTGTAGCACCTTTTTATCTTGTCAAGACACTCAAAGTGCTTTACACTACAATCTGTGCCTCATTTACCCATTCATACAGCACTCTACTAGATCTATACAAAGCTAATTGAACAAATCATTCTAAAGAGACTAATCTGAGTTTTGTCACATTCATACACCGATGGGACACACATCGGAGGCTATGAGGGATTCAGTGACTTGCTCAGGGACACTTCGGCATGTGACTGGCATGTGACTACTGGTGGATTCAAACCCCCAACTCTTGCATTGGAGGACGACTGCTCTAACCACTCAACCACAGCTGCCCACCACTATAAGACCACTCCAGCTAGTTCTGGGTCTGCCCTGGGGTTATAGATGGATGGATGGATGGATGGATGGATGGATGGATGGAATCAGAGATTCTTTATTGTTGTTCGCACCACATGTGGTGGAACGAAATTATGTACACAGGGTCCCAATTACATCCAACAATAAAATGTCAAAGAAAAACAATGAAAACATCTAAGATATGAACTAAGAAAAACATCAGCTCAATATACACTAAGCACTAATAGCATAAAAACATTATGTCGAACAGCAGCACGAACATGAGCATGAGTCTGTGTGAGCAGATGAGCACGCATGAACATATCAACATGAAACAGATCAGCAGCAACATGAAACAGATCAGCAGCAACACAATGCTATTTTTTCACAGTGATTATTCTGGTTAGATATTCATGAGTCTAACAGCTTCAGGGTAGAAGCTGTTCCTCAGTCTAGTGGTTCTACACTAAATGCTCCTCAACCTCCTTCCTGAGGGGAGTGGGGCAAAAAGTGTTTGTGCTGGGGGAGTGAGGTCCTTCATGATGCAGGTGGCCCTCTTCCTGCATCTGGAGGTGTAGATGTCTGTGATGGTGGGGAGCCTGACTCCAACAGACTTCTGTGCAGCCTTCACCACTCTATGCAAAGCTTTTCTTTCTCACTTCAATTCAGTTTATTTATATAGCACCAAATCACAACAAATTTGTCTCAGGACACTTTACAGGAACATTCACATACATAAAAAAGACAATTAGTAAAGTTGTCTATCTAAGGAGGCCAGCACACAAGTTGAATCTTGGCTTCGTTGCAGTCTCCCATCCCGAGCAAGCACAATGGCAACAGTGGAAAGGAAAAACTCCCTTTTAAAAGGAAGAAACCTCCAGCAGAACCAGGCTCAGGACAAGCAGCCATCTGCTTTGACCGGCTGGTTTGAGAGGACAGAAAGCTGCAGCTGTGCAGCCTCCATGCCACACGTTGATGTTGGAGCACAGGATGCTCTCCACTGCACACCTGTAAAAGGAGATGAGGACTGAGCTTCCCAGACCAGCTCGTCTCAGCCGCCTGAGGAAGTAGAGTCTCTGATGAGCTTTCTTGATCAGGCTGGTGGTGGAGTTGTCCCAGCTGAGGTTGTCATTCATGTGTACACCCAAGTAATTGTATCTGGAGGCCACTTCCACTGCAGATACTCGTATGTTCAGCGGGGTGTAGGTGTGTTTGTTCCTTCTGAAGTCCACAATCATCTCTTTTGTCTTTTTCACATTCCTATGAAGGTTATTCTCTTTGCACCAGCTCTCCAAGTGTTCCATCTCCTTCCTCTAGCTGGACTCATCATTGTTTGTGATGCATCCCACCACCGCTGTATCATCTGCAAACTTTACAATATGACAGCCTGGATGGGTAGGTGCACAGTCATACGTGAGCAGAGTAAATAGGAGAGGGCTCAACACACATCCCTGAGGAGAGCCGGTGCCGAGGGTTATGGTGGAGGATGAGAAGTTGTGGATCCTCACTGACTGTGGTCTGTTTGTTAATAAGTCTAGTATTCAGTTGCAAATGGAGCGGCTTAGTCCTAATGTGAATAGTTTGTCCATCAGGGTTTGGGGATCATGGTGTTGAAGACAGATGTGAAATCCACAAAAATCATACAGACATAAGAGTCTTTCTGCTGCAGGTGGGTGAGAGCAGTGTGGACCACAGAGGAGATGGAATCTTCTGTTTATTCAGTTCTCATGGTATGCATACTGATGAGGGTCCTCGTTGATGTTAATGGTTGTTTTGATGTGGGTCTTGACCAGTTTTCGAAGCATTTAGCGATTATCGGGGTGAGGGCCACTGGCCGATAGTCATTCAGACCAGGCACTGTAGAGCTTTTTGGGACTGGGATGATGGTGGCAGACTTCAGGCAGATGGGAACTGTTTCCAGGGTAAGAGAGGTGTTAAAAATGTCTGCCAGCACCTCGCAGAGCTGATCAGCACATTCTTTTCACACTTTTCCGGGTATGTTGTCTGGGCCAGTTGCCTTGTGCGGATTAGTCCACCTGAAGGTACTCCTTACTTCTGATGAGATCATGCTGAGATGCTCTTCATCTGGTGGTAAGGTGAATCTGGTGCTGGGTGGTCTGTTGGGGCTTCAAAGCATGCATAGAATTTGTTGAGGGCATCAGGCAGTGATGGGTCTTTTGGGGCATTGTTCACTCCTTCGTTTATAATCTGTTATACACTTAATGCCCCTCCACATGCTCCGAGGGTCTTGTGAAGTGAATTGACCCTCGATACTCTGTGCATATGTGGCCATGGCCTTCTGAATACCAGCAGCCAGCTTTTTCATTGTCCTTCTCAGCTCCTGTGAGTTTCCAGACCTGAAGGCAGTGTTCCTGGCTTCCCGCAGGGTGCGCACCTCTGCGTTCAGCCAAGGTTTTTTGTTTGGGTAACATTTAACTTATCTTATGGTGGAGATGGTGTCAGTACATGTACTAATGTAACCCAAAACTGAGGATGCGCATTGGTCCAGATAAAGCGATCCTCCATTTTCAGCAGCTTCTCTGAAAACCTGCCAGTCTGTTCGATCAAAACAATCCCTCAGTATGGGGCCAATGTCAAAACAATCTCTCAGTATGGGGCCAATGTCCTGCATCCAACATTTAACTTTCTTTTGTACCGGTCTGCAGCGTCTCAGCAGGGGCAGGTAAGCATGATCCATTAAGATTGAGATGTGATCAGAGAATCCTAGGTGGGGGTGGGGTTCGGCTTTGTATACATCTTTTACGTTTGTATAAACACGGTCCAGCATGTTGTTTCCACGTGATGGTATGCCCACATGCTAGTAAAAACTTGGGAGGCAGTCCTTTGGATTCACGTGATTAAAGTCTCCAGCCAGTATGTAAAGAGCCTCAGGGTGTTTATTCTGCAGCGAGCTGAGGAGATCATGGAGCTAGAGCGTCGTTAGCATTAGCATCCGGAGGAATGTAAGCAATGGTAATGAAAGTCAATGTGAACTCACGGGGTAGATAATGTGGCAATGTTTCACTGTTAGCTGCTCCAAAGCCTTCGAGCATGAGTTTTTATTTTTTTATTTTTTTTACAACAGTACAGTTTGTGCACCAACTTTACTCACGTAAATTCACACTCTACCTCCCCGTTATTATCCAGTTAGCTCACTGCAGTGGTCCTTTCGAAAAAAGTCTTTTATCCAGCTGAAAGACTGTATCCAGCTTTTCACTTGTAATCCATGCTTCTGTGAGGCAAAGCACCACACACTTCATTATCTCTTTTGAGGCGCCCACTCTCAGACAAAGCAAATCCATGTTGTTGTCCAACGAGCGGATGTTCGACAGAAGGAGAAACAGCATCGGGAGTTTTCCGGCTTTAGAGTCACCTGAACTCCTGCGTGGTGTCCTCTCTTCTTAAGCCGGGACCTTCCTCTTCTGCCCGTTGGAACACCTCTGCTGCAGCTTACAGGCAGATGACTTTAAGATCTGCATTCTGTATATATACTGTGTGTGTGTGTGGGTGTGTGTGTGTGTGTGTGTGTGTATATATATGTATATGTGTATGTATATGTGTATAGCTATGTATATGTGTATGTATATATTTATGTGTATGTATATGTGTATATATATATATATATATATATATATATATA
>NC_056502.1:34012648-34023156 GCF_014905685.2 Nematolebias whitei | reverse complement strand
CTGAGTGATACTAGCAATCACAGCATTGTAAGAGGGGGACAATTGAATTTGGAGTATTGCTAGTATCACTCAGCCCTCTGTGAACAGTAAACAGCCATCAGTGTGCTAATGATCCATTGTTAGGCTGATGGTCCTTCTTGAGCATGTGATCAGCTGGTTTTGGTTGTCAGCAGCAAACTGGTTGATCCACTCTGAGAAGGTGCTATTTAAGAGACTGAGCTGAAAACAGCACCTCAGACTGAGGAAGTCTCTCGGATGAGAGACGAAACGTTTCTACATTTTTTTGCTTTGTTTTGTTTTTTGTTTTTTTTGAATGTCCAGAGGACCAGATTGAACTTTTTTGGATTAACAGAAAATACTTAAGTGACCCAATTAAGTTTTTCAATGTTTTATTTTAAATTTAGAATTAATGTTAGTTTTTTTTTTATGCAAAACTCTAAAACAAGCAGCTTTTATTACTTTCTTTCAATTTATTAGCGTCTCAAAACAGTTTTTTCAAACCTTTTTTTTTTTATACATTTAAACACTAAGGATCAACAGATCTGGATGAGTGAGAATCTACAAAGAAACACAGATTCAGACTAACATAACTTTATAGGAAATATGAAATCAAAATGTAGTTGATCACCTAAAGAACCATTCAGTTTGTTCTTTTCTTTTCCAACTTAAACCGGAGCAACTCGCTAACTGGATCACATTAATGAAACAAACGAAGATGCACAGCGCTCATCAGATCAGAATCCGTTTAGCTCAGATTCATTTCATCATCTCCACAAAACCAACTCCCCAAAGTGTGCTCAATCCTCAAAGCAGAAACCGACCCTCCAACACAGAACCAGAGCTGGAGCAGACAGTCACTCCCACACCGCTATCGCCACCACCAAAAATAGAATTCATCACAGAAGTAAATCTCATCTGGGCCACGTAATTAGAATTGGTAGGCAGCAAATGGATTAGGAGATGAGATATGGGGAGAGCCAAAGTTTGCTGCAACGTGGTCAAATTTAGCCGTGCCACGTTCATGTCAACAGTTTAAAAAGAGTGACTGGACATCAATATAAAGATATTAAAAACAATGCACTCCACTTATTAGTAAAGCATGTAATAACTGAGAATAAAAGCCACACAGAAATCATGTATAATTTCCAAAAATATACAGATTTGTCATTATCTGCTGCCACCGCAGCCTCCTGTGCCCTTTACCTATGGTGTAGCCTCTCTTCAGCTCGACACACCGAGGGGAGCGGAGCTTCGAGTTGGTTGTGTTGTTTTCCTGCACCTCAAGGCCGGTGGTCGCCTTGGCAACAGGTGGTGCAGCCTTGTTGCGAGGCGAGGCTGGCACCAGAGTTGGAGAAAAACCTTGACTTGCAATATCCACCGACTGGGACTTCTGCTTCAGTCTGCAGAGACACACAGAAAAAAACACAACCCCGCACTGTTAATGCCTCGTTTATATCAGTTAAAGCCAAAGCATGTCTTTGTATCGCTTGGAGAGGACAGTTGAGAGAGAGCTGATGTGTAATCTGCACGTTGAAGGGCAAAGGGAGTAAAAGCATCTAATTTGAAGCATTTGAATGTGAGGTTGTTGGAGTCAACGCGCTGTGCTACAGAAATGTATTCGTGCAAGAGAATTTTCTAAGTGGCAAGGAAGCAAGGAGAAAGAATCAATAGGTTAATCACACCCTTGTTGAGGATGAATTCATTAGCCTGGCTCGTCGCTCCTCTCAGTGCAGAGCTGGCTACTGCACAAAGGGATAAAATGGCAGGATATCTGAGGAGAGCAGCAGGAGGTAACGCCGTAGAAATGAGGGATGGAGTAAAGTTGCAGCAAATGTACTTTGAGCTGCTGGTTCTTTCATCCAATCAGGGCTACATTGTAGGTACTTTAGTCAAATGATTGCATATATGGTAATTACAAATGTATTATTAGTGTCGTCTGGGTCACGGACCAGCATACATATAATCATGTATCTACATGCTGTAGATGGCCTTACAAGTCACTTTGATAAGAAGACGGCAGAATACAGAGGGCTTTGGAAATCATGAAGGCAAAAAGTGAAAACGATCTGCGCTTCTGCCGTTAAGCTCGTCTATCATGGGGCTGCAGCGGCTGACAACTCAAAATTGCAAATACATAAATAAATAAGCAAACCTTTGGCTGCATTCTCAAAGAATTCTGAATGTTTGTGAATGACCAGCAAGTCAGGCAGCCATGTTTTAAATGGACATTTTTTAAAATCATGGTCTAGTTTTGTGTGCATAGCCTGGACAAACTGCACTCTTGGTCATGCACATTGATTTGTTTTCCACCGGCTAGTTTAGCATTTACCTTAACTGGCGCCCACGCATTTTTTATTTAATTTGCTAGAGTCCACTTTTGAAATGAAGACAGGTGAATTGAGACCATTTTTTAGTATATAATATGGATTAACCATGTGTTGTTTTTTTTTCAAGACATTTGCCTCTGATACTGTCTGTCAGAGGAGAGATCCCATGCAGGAGTCAAAATACACATCTGGCGTCCTCAAGACAGGTTGGAGACGCACACAACACAATTCAGGTGAGTTTGAGAAAGTTTGCGAAGACTGCAAAAAAACCCTGTTTGTGCAAAAGTTTTGAACATATTTAAAAGTTAAGACACCAGGACTGTGCACCAATGCGACTCATGCGAGGAAATTGAGAACCACCACGGCGTTCTGGAGACTCTCTCATGAATGCCGTTTGCCAACTAGTCGTAGCCCAGTGAGATGCTTCCTGTACTCACCAAGAGTACTGGAAAAAAATTAGTTCTCTGCATTTAACCCATCACACCTGGGATCCACCCAGGTGGAGCAGTGGGCAGCTACGTATGTGAGCACCCGGTGGGAAGTCATTACCAAAATCTGAAGTCATCAAGAGGTCCAAAACAAAATATTTTACAATTATCAGAGCCTTTTAATACTAAATATGTTACATCAAGGTCATTTATTTGTCTTTGTTAACATTTCTAAACATTACCAAGCTAAGAGAACTATTTATATTTTTGCATTTAACATGCGCCATATTCAACCAAACGCCAGGGTAGCAGGGTAAAATGCTAAAGAGACAACAGATAAAGTGATAAAGGTAGGGTGCTAACTAACTTTGCTACAGTTTGTATCTATATTCATCTGGACAGAGAAACCTTCAAACACGCCCAAACAACACGAGCGCCTCCCAGAAGGTTGGCTGGAGTTTAGGTTTTAAGAAAATGTTAAGGAATAATTTGTCTGACTAAAACATAAAAATACCCCTCATGTTTTTTCCAGGTGACTAATCAGTTCATCTACACGTAGTTGTTACCTTGCTGCGATGATGTTAACACATTATTTTTAATAGCTCTAGCTGTAATTAGCAGTTTGACATTTTCAATTATTTGACACTGATTGTGTGCAGGTGTTTGAGGGGATCTTTTAGTCCCACGTCTTAAGAATGCAGACTGTGGCAGTCTGAAAATCAAACATTTACCCATCTCTACTGACTACAACGTATCAATCATTCCTCCAAGGAATGCATATTTCCTGCCACACTTTATGTAAACGTTCTAAACTAATATGATGATATGGCACTTTCATTCAAACCTTGTAAATGATATGAATGATGTCATGCAATATGATGATATCTCAGAAGATGTGCTAGCTGTGCGTGGATCACTGGACGATTATCAGCTACCACGCACAAAATTAGCTCAATATCTGTAAAACTGGCAGTCAGAGATATTTTTATGTTGACTAACGCTGGTCATCTGTAGCAGCCATCTTAAAAGTTGGTTGACTCCAAATGGTAAGGAGTTGTAGATGTGATTACATCCAGAGAGTCTCATTAAAATCTATCCAGTTCAATTTATATTTTGCTAACAGAGACTGTGTTGGCTCAAACACTTAATGCCAAAGTTTGATGGTTTAAAGAAGCTGTGCAATAAGTAGGTCTTGGAATATGAGTTGGACATGACACTGAGCTATGATCACAATAGGTTTTGGTTCAACGTTTGTGAAATTGTGTTTTGTAATGTCAGCTGGCTGTGGTAGGCATCTTGAATCAGATATAGATGAACGCCTAATAATTGTTTTCTGAAGGTTTTTTGTTAAAAAACAAACAAACATCCATTGAGTCATGACATTTTGCTAACAGACACTGATGACTCTTAACAGGTAACTGTCATGTTTTAAAAACAGTGGTGTGGTAGTTCACATAATACACAAAATCTGTAAAATTAGCAGAGTCTTAGCCTTTTTGCTAAATCTATTAACAATAAGTATAAACTGTTTTTCTTCTGTCCAAAAGAATGAGAATGGGAATTAAGCAGCCTTGCTGCCTGAGGAATAAAACTGTTGCACATTCAAAGACCTACTGGTCTGTGGTAAATTAAATCTTCCAACAATAATAACACAGGATCTATTAAAAGGCTAATGAGATCTCGGGTTCGGGTTTAAAAGATAAAAGTGGGCTAACTGGGCTAATCCAAACAGGTAATCTCAAAACACTCTGCGTCAAATGAGTCCTTTACAAACTGTAGATTCTCACACCCACACACACAAACAGAACACAAAGTGTATCACTGACTCACTGATACAGACACTTTTAAACAGAAAGTGTAAAAATACTTGGATGCTCCAGACACTGGCTCCGATACCATGTTCCTCTGGAATAAAAAACTCCTGAAGCAGCATTACAAGATTCCCCGCGCTGCTCCCTTGCACACACTTTCAATCATTCCAGTAAAACTGCTGAAGCGAGCAGAATCTTCCTGGCCATTTCACCCAAGTGCTGGTCCCTGCACGGACCGAAGCAGCACACATGACATCGTGTCCTACTGCCAAACGAAAAAGCCTAATCTCTGTGAAAATGCTGCCCATCACTGTGGGTGTTCTGCCATCCATTAAAGAAACCAAACCAGGCAGAAGTTCATCACAGATCGTGCATTTCACATGCACTGGATACGTAGTACCTGAAAAGATTTTCTTCTAAAAAGAATTTACAGCAGTGAGGAGCCAGTTCTGTTTGTTAGCACCAGCTGCTGAAGTTGAAAGGGTGTCTAAATAGTTTTTGTTGCCATTTCAGGACCCTTTCTGGAATAACTCTCTATCTTGTCAGGTCTTGTCAGGAGCTTAAGATGCAATCAGCTGTGCTGTTGTGAATGAAATGACAATGAAAATTAAACATTCATTGCCGTGTTCACTATGTAAACATACCAAGAGCAATCCAACATTTTTCAGTCAGGTCATCTGGACAGTTTCTTTTTTTGCTGAAACGTTTCGCCTTCGATCCAGAAGGCTTCATCAGTCAAGGAAACACACAAGAAAACTGATTCTTCCCCCAACAGTTTACTCCAAAGTGGAACAAACCAGTTATGTTGGTGCTAATATGGTCTCTTTGGTACGCCCCCTCTTCCGGTGCCAGCCCTCTCCCTTGTCGACAGTCATGCCAAACTGGTTGAAAACAAAGTCCATGCTCAATAATCCAGGTATACAATCCAATAATTTTCAGTCAGGTAATCTGGACAGGTTTTTTTTTTGCTGAAACGTTTCACCTTCCATCCGGAAGGCTTTTATACCAGGAGCAACAAACTTTTATCGTCACCAGCCCCGCCCCAATTTTTGTCTTATTTGTCTTTTTTTTTTTTGCGCTTCATTCACTTCCTAGTCACGTGGTCATAAGCACAGAAATACATACGTAGATGCCTTGTTGAGCACTGAACCGTATGTCGACGTTGATGCCATATTGAATGTGGCAAAAGTGAAGTTGATGGATAGTTAATTATCCTATCAACTCATTTATCAAATAAGCCACACAGGATGCAAGAAGATCTTTTCAACCCAGGTTTAATGTCCTTGCAAAAGGGCGCAGCGTTGAAAAACAAGCATACAAGATGTTGCATGTTGCTCCATCTCCAAGGTCTTCCCACAGAGAAAGAGTTAGCAAAAGCTTAAATACCCATTATTGAACAGAGGCGAGGTCAAGACAAGCCATGCTTTCCAGCTTAGGGACTTTGATGTTTATTAGGTGTGCAGGCTCTGTGCTCCTGCAGGCTCCACTTTGTTCAGACAAAACAACTCTAACTCACACATGATTCTACATTAATTTAACATTAGTAAGTGGAATAACATCCATGACCTTTACATCCCCCATCAGAAGCAATAGGAGAAGATGCCTCATTCATGTGCGGCTTAACTGATTAAAATACATTTAATCAGTTAATATATGTCTCTGAGTGGTGGTTACATTCAAGACACACAGTTTGCAATTGACAATCAGAATTTTGTGCTGATGTCTCTAGCTGTGTCTGTCTTCCACAAACTGAGGCTGCACCACATTGCCACACTGAACACTCTTAAGTTGCAGAGTGGCAACACATGGAAAAAAGCTGTGCAAGACTTTTCTTTTCCAAAGTTCTGATTCTGATGGAATTAAATTTGCTCTCGAGTTACATCAAAAATATTTTTATGAAGCAAAAGTGTTTTTTGAGAAGGCAAAGTGCTTATTTGTTTGGCCAGTATTGATGTTTGTATTGTATTGTTGTGTGTACCTCATCTGTATTTTTGTTGTTGTTTGTTTAAAACAGGTCTCTCTTGTAAATGAGTCCTCGTGACTCAATGAGACTAACCTGAATTGATAAAGGTTGGATGAATGTTGGAGAATAAGTGAGACAAAACAGGGAGGGGAAGGATTTATCAAACTGGAAGGTCTATCTGCACTCCCACAGGATTTTATACTAATTACTGTCTCATTAGTAGAACAGAAACCCCTCGTAGCTTCTAGTTTCTCTGAGCTACTACAAGGCCAAACAACACCCAAACACTGTGCACGAGTCAGTGACTGCGTGTGTGTGCGTGGGCGTGTGTGTCTAAACTTAGAAGGATGAGACTGAATCAATGCGTTTGTCTCAGAAAGGAAGACAAAAAGAAAAATGGCCAAATAACTGTCCCTTTTCACTTTTTATTGCAAGGTTTTAAACGTCTAAGGTTCAATCAACTGTTTTTCTTCAAATCTCTTTATGTTTTTAATTCCTCTACAGTGAAACATTGAAGGGAATCTATAGATGAGCTCTGAAGTTGTTCAAAAACAACTCGACATAAAGAGAAGAAGAAGAATGGAAAAACAAAAACTCTTAAGCTATTGGTACTTTTCAATAGATTAAAAAGCTCTCGAGTAGTTCAAGACTTGGTTTTGACTGCACAACTTGATTTGAATGATGATTAGCTACATTTAAACAAATGTAGTTTGGTACATAATAGCTGTAGCGCTGTTAGCAGATATTTTTGGCACATAAATATGTATTTCTGGGTCAGGTCCCTGTTTCAAGAAGTTCAAGTAACTGGAAGTTTAGTTGAGGAGTGATGACAGGACGAACCAGATGATGGTCCTAAACATTGTGGCTTCATCAGCAGTAATGAGGGAGTTGCTTCGATCAGTGGCGGTGAAAAAGGAGGTGAGCTGAAAGGAAATACTGTTTGATTTACTGGTCTACATTCACTCTAACCTTTGGTCATGAGGTAAGAATCATGACCAAGAAACAACAACAACAACAACAAATAATAATAATAATAATAATAATAATAATAATAATAATAATAATAATAATTAGAACAAGAAGTGGGAGAAAATGGATAGATGGATAGTTCATCATCAATAAAAAATAAAAATAAAAATAAAACACCCTGTGAAATAAAAGCCACAGCCAACAGTTCAGATAAAAAAATACAACTTTAACATTATCTGCCTCATTGATGGAGATGGAGAGCATCCTGTTGCTTGTGTTCAGTCCAAGAAGAGAGTCCAGGCAGGATGGAGTGGATGGAGAAAAGTTTCAGGAGTGATTTGGGACAAAAGGATGTCAGCAAAGGTGAAAGGAACGTTTACAAGACAGTGGTGAGACCAGATATGTTGTATGATCTGGAGACAGAGACATGGACAAAAAGACAGGAGATAGAATTGGAAGTGGCAGAAATGAAGATGCTGAGGTTCTCCTTAGGAGTGACAAGGATGGATAAGATTAGGAATGAGATCATCAGAGGTACAGCACAGGTTGAACAACTGGGAGATAAAGTTAGAGAGACCAGACTGAGATGGTTTGGACATGTCCAGAGGAGGGACAGTGGTTTGGACATGTCCAGAGGAGGGACAGTGGGTATATTGGTAGAAGGATGTTAGAAATGCAGCTGCCAGGAAAAAGACAGAGAGGCGATACATGGAGGCTATTAGAGAGAACATGGAGGTAGTTGGAGTGGACAGAGGATGCAGAGGACAGAGATGGAGGAGGATGACTTGCTGTGGAGACCCTGAAGAGGGAAAAGCCAGAATAATAATAATAATCTTGTCGCTTGTGTCTGTATATATGAATCTGACACCTGTATGATTAAAAAAAAGTTACAAGTACTGCACACCGTGCCTCACTGGTCCTGCTCTTGATCTTAGGTCCTTCACCTTTTCACAGAAGCCTTATTATAAAGTTCATTCCAGAGCTTATCTGTGATCCACATAGTTCTATAATGAGCATCCACCAAGTCAGAGTCCAGGGAAGAGTCTCAGCCTGCGACGCCGTGCAGCCACTTTAACCAAAGTCACAGCTGTTAATAAGGGAGCTTAATGAGAATTTCTCCTTATCTCGCTTCAAAACACAATGTGGCTCTAATAACACACTTTCATTACCTGGGTTTGCTGAAAAGATAAAAAATAAATGAACAAAAACTGAGATTTCTCTTGTCAATTTTAATTTGACTTTAATATCTATGACTATAGTTTTTTGTTGTTGTTGTTTCCCGGGAAAAGAAACAGATTCAATTTTAGGAAAGTGTGAGCAGAGTTGGAAGAAGCAGAACTTTAAAGGTCATCTTGACAGATGGTACAGCAAATAATGAAGTAATCAAGCTTTGTGCTTAAGCAGCAGCAAGTGTTTCTCCACCACATGGCCTCTGAACATCAAGGAGTTTCATAACTTAACTGATGCCGTCATAAATACACAGTCGTCAGCTGTGAAAAGCAGATAAACAAAGGCCCTGGAGGGAAGCTGCAGCAGTCAGATTTTATTTCCCTTTCACACCAGTGAGGAACAGGTTGGCTGTTTATTTCAGTTATTTATTTTGTCTGGTAAGACGGGGGTAAATAGACTTTAATGTGAGCCATTTACTCATGTCCATCTCTTCACAGAGCTCAAAGCTCCTGAGCACGAGAGAGAAAAGAAGAAGGAAAAGAAACAAAGGCGGCGAGCTCTGACAGATTCCCATCACGAACAAACGCTTACACAAGGACTGACAGAGGGAGGGGAAGATGAAAGCTCAGAGATGCAGACATTTTGTTTTCCCCTCCGCTCGAGTGATCTGACCTAGGACAGGAGGCAGTGCTATATTTGCAGCGCTGCCAAACTGGCATCAATAAGATTATGCGACTCTACAGGGATCCACGTGGTTTGGCAAAGGAAGCATAAACAGCAGGAAATTTGGGGCCAAGTCAAAACACGCTTATCACTACCCTTCTAAGAGGGATTAGACCTAGAAAAAAAAGGCTGCATTGGCATCCTCTTTTTAGCCTCAAATCATTTTCTGTTCTTTGCAAGAACACAATGCATGTTTTTGAAGAAAATGGAAGGATGCTGTGCTTTATGAAGCTGGAAAGTGTGGTGCGTTGATGACATAATTACAGTGCTGCCAGCACAACACATCTAACGGTGATTATATTTTACAGTCATTGTGCTCTGAAAGCTACTTAACACTGGAAGTCGAGGGAGATTAAAAAAAAAAGTATTTCACTGATTGCAAAAAAAAAACAAACAAACTGAGAATTACAAAAACTTCTAGAGCAGTGCTTAAACTTTTTTTTTTCAACAAATAAAAAACATTAACAACGAAATAACTGTCCTCTGTTGCAGGGTATTCAGTGTTAGCCAATGAAATTATATTTGTACAGTACAATCTATTTGCCCTTAAAAACATTAAATGCCTGCATCATCAAGGAGTGGTTTGTAAGATTTAGTGACATCTAGTGGTGAAGCTGCAGTTAGCAACTAATTGAATACCCAAGGGATCGCCATTCATTTAAAAATGTATAACTGCCAAGCATTGGGAAAATGCACAGTGCTTCCCTCTAAACCAGAGTGTGGTTTGTCTAGTGTGGGCTATTATAGAAGTATGGTGGTGAAACATGAAGCACTGTAAAGAAAGAAAGAAAATTAAAAAAAGAACCTCAGCTGTCTATCCATCCATCCATTTTCTTTACCCGCTTATTCCATTTTGGGTCATGGGGGTCACCGGTGCCCATGTCCAGCAATCACTGTGCGAGGGGCGGGGTACACCCTGGACGGGTCGCAAGTCCATCACAGGGACACATAGAGACAAACGAGACAAACAACCATTCACTCTCTCACTCACACCTAGGGACAATTTAGAGTTACCAATCAGCCTAACATGCATGTTTTTGGTCTGTGGGAGGAAACCGGAGCACCCGGAGAAAACCCACGCATGCACGGAGAGAACATGCAAACTCCACCCAGAAAG
>NC_056502.1:34010638-34012548 GCF_014905685.2 Nematolebias whitei | reverse complement strand
AAAACCCACGCATGCACGGAGAGAACATGCAAACTCCACCCAGAAAGACCCCTGGACCGGGGTTTGAACCAAGGACCTGCTCGCTGAGAGGCAGCAGCTCTACCAGTTGTGCCACCGTGCTGCCCCTCAGCTGTCTATTCAGATTATAGCGTATCACCATGAATTTGGGATTTCTAACCTCAGCAAATCAAAGCTGTAATTGGGGATGTCCCAATCAATACTTTGTTTTTTTGTGTCCAATACCGATCACGTAATTTAAAATAAAGGACTGGTCAATACACCGTCTCAGTCCAATTCTTGTTGATAATTATTTTTGCATTATAATACAGAACAGGTTTACATGTTGCATATAATAACTACATTAAGAAGATCAGAATTAATGCCATTGTAAGTGTGGTGCCTTAGCAGCTTTATGTTGCAGTAAAGAAAACCTGCGTTCATGATGGTTTTTGTCTCTTTTTTCTTCTTCGGGCGTCGCCACAGTGAACTAACTCGCACAAAAACTTGGTAATTGTTTTTACGCCGGATGCCCTTCCTGACACAACAACAGACCGCTGAGCTACCACAGCCCTCTGTGTGGAGCAGAGAGCTGCCATCATGATGTTCTTTAAGTTGTTTTATTATTATAAACATGAAAAAATGTTGCATGATGGCAAAACTTTTATACAGCTTGGATGACCCGTGTTGGTAATGGTGGTCTGGTATATAGGATATACTGTAGCTCCAACAGCTCCAAACGTATCCACTTATCCACCCACAGCAATATGTTGGTGATCCAAAGCAATAAAATCAGCCACCTGTGGAAACTTGTCTCTTCTTATAACTGTGCTAGCTCTAAGAGGTAGCTGGGTATTTGAGTTTCAAATGTCTAATAAAATGGTGATATTGAACGTAGCTCTACTGTAAAGAAATACCTGAATTATAAATGCAGCAAGCGGCTAATAAACAGCTCTTAATTTGTATTTTAAAAATACTTCCATTGTAAAAACATGGTGGCATGTTACATTACAACAGCTGCCATAGTACAGCTGTTGCACAGCAGCCAATTTGTAGTGAGGTTGACGTAAAAATATGGTCAAAATTAGCGACTGGGTGTGGAGTGAAGAAGCTAGTCCAGTATCAATCAATAAAATCTGCCTTGATCAGTTCGCCAACTCAATACTTGTTACAGGCTCTGGATATTTCTAGTGGCAATTGTGTCATTCAATGGGCCTAAAACATAAAAGAGCATAACTCCAATGATATGCTAATGTTAGTGATATGATCAATATGATATCGTACAAGTGTGTGGTAAGCTGTACTTATAAAGCTAAAGCTGTCTGGAAATAGCCAATCTGGGCACAAATTATAAGAATTAGAATTAAGACTTGCCTTTGTGTCTAAACAGAAGTAAGTGTTGTATAGGGACTTGTTAAACAGACACTGAAGCAGCACCTTATGCTATGCTCACAATGAGCAAGCACACCTGTTAAATGTATAAAAACTTGAATAGAAACTAGAGACAACTTGGTGGATGATTATAAAGTTTAAAGAAAATGACAATAGCTCATTATTTTTCTAATAGCAAACCCCATATACAGGGTGGACAGATGCACTAAGAAAACAGACTAATAGTAACTCTGATCAACTGCTCTTCATTAAATACCACTTTTAACCATTGCTGTTTGTAACTTTCATCATGTTTACATTTATGATGATGGGAAATAAAACATTTGATCCAAATACTGGTCATTCATTCAACTCTAACACAAAGTGTTTTATGGGCTCAAACAAAAGATTTGCAGTATGGAGAAAAACATGCAGTGAAGTTGAACATTTACCCTTAATGACTACATCAAATCAATCAATCAATAAATCAATCAGTCCATCCATCCATCCATCCATCCATCCATCCATCCATCCATCCATCC
>NC_056502.1:34008805-34010628 GCF_014905685.2 Nematolebias whitei | reverse complement strand
CCATCCATCCATCCATCCATCCATCCATCCATCCATCCATCCATCCACCCATCCATCCATCATATTTACCCGCTTTGTCCTTTTTGGGTCGCAGGGAGCACTGGTGCCCATATCCAGCAATCACTGTGCGAGAGGTGGGGGACATCTGGACAGGTCTCCAGTCCATCACAAGGACACAGAGACAAACAACTTTTCACTCTCTCACTCACACCTAGAGACAATTTAGAGTTATCAATCAGCCTAACATGCAGGTTTTTGTTTTGTGTGAGGAAACCGGAGTACCTGGAGAAAACCCACATATGCACAGAGAAACGTCCAACATTTAATTGTATCCCATTGTCACTTATGTAAATTTTATTTTCAACTTTGCCCTATGCCTCGTTGTTTTACTGTACAGCACTTTGGTTGTCCTTGTTGCTGTTTTTAGGTGTTTAATAAATCAAGTGGTATGGTATGACATGGTAAGCTCATTTTCCATCAGTCCAAAACCACATGGTGCAGCTAAAGAGCTCAGTAAAACACTACACTGACTTGCAACCGACAATTCATAGCATGTAGGAATTATGATAAGCATGTACTTGTCAAAAACTTGGCATTTTAAACATTCCCACATTTGCAATATTCTAAAACAATGTTTCTAAACTCACACAGTTTAGAGTACAGCATGTCATGATCTCTGCTCTCTGCCACTGGCTACACTCTGCCACCTGTGCGATCCTCACATGGTGCAGGAGGGAGCTTCTCCTGCACCTGTGGGCTGCACACAGGTGCAGCAGGTGCTAAATAATTTTAAATTATTTATTTTAAATAAGCAATCCATGCCGATCATGCGGCTCATCCATCAATCAGCCAACTATGTGTCATGTCCAATCTTACTTTGAAAAACCGCAACAGAGCGAGTCCACGAAAATCGAACCTCGAAGTAGCGAGGGACTAGTTTATATAATTTCTTTTTATACTTTTCTTTTTGCTATTTTTGGGTGTAACTGGGACCCTGAGGACACAACTTTGTTCCACCTCATGTACCACATGAGATGCAAGATAGAGCTGTCATTTCTAACCCGAACCCGGGGCCCAGCCCCGCCCGACCCAAATTAGGGTTGAGTCGGTCCATAATAATGTGCTTAATGTGTGGGCCGGGTCGGAGTTGGGCTTTTGATTGTGTCAGTGGATGCACACAGCTGATGATCCAATTATATGGCAACATGACTTGCCATACAATCACCAGCTGCACGCAGCCATATCATCACGCGCTGACCGGCCTTGAAGTTCAGTTAAGCTTCAGATGGACTACTGCCAGTGATCCATCAGCCTAAATGGACGTTCATTCAGCCGCTGCACTCAGCGGATGCGTGCCGCTGACGACCCAAACTGGTGAGATCACAAAAATATCCATGTCAGAGCAGGGTCTGTGTCTGCATAATGCAGAATGCAGGCAGTAGCAGGGGAAGCATTTAATGCGCTTTGACGACCATGAAAGAAAAAACACCTCTCGGCTCCGATCTTCTGCCCCCTTAGCGGCGCACGTTCGCCGACCATTAATAACTATATAAGCAGTCAAAGCTTAATTAAAAATGTCTGGGTTTTATTCAGGTTTGGACCTGTAATTACTGTTAATTCGTCAGGTCGGGTGGGGTTCGTAAATGATGGCTATGGGCTGGGGCCGGGTCGGGTTGGATTTTTTTGGACCCAAATGCTACTCTATTGGGCAGCACGGTGGCGCAACTGGTAGAGCTGCTGCGAGCAGGTCCTTGGTTCAAACCCCGGTCCAGGGGCCTTTCTGGGTGGAGTTTGCATGTTCTCTCCGTGCATGCGTGGGTTTT
>NC_056502.1:34000494-34008705 GCF_014905685.2 Nematolebias whitei | reverse complement strand
ACACTGTGAAATTTTGAATCAACATATTTTTCCTTTAAAATGTTACAATTACTCAGATTAAACTTTTGATCTGTCATCTATGTTATATTACGAATAAAATAGACATTTGTCATCTCCACATCATTGCATTCAGTTTTTATTCACAATTTGTTTAGTGTCCCAACTTTTTTGGAATCTTGTTTGTACAAGGTCAACATGGTCACTCCAGTTTAGGAGGTTATCCAGGTGGATACCCAAATAAGAAGTGACCTGGTTTATCTCCTCCTTGTGGATGGACAGTGGGGTATGATCCCCCACCGCCCGATTTTCAAACACCATCTCCTCCGGGTTTTTTTATGTTACTGGTGAGATAATTCTTATCATACCACTCAACAAATGTGTTTACCTCTGTAAAGTACAGCGATAGATCTGAGTTCTGGTGAAGCAGACTGAGAATGGCAATGTCGTCAGAAAAATTTAAAACCAGATTGCCTGGAAGACTGTTAGTACAGTCGTTTGTGTAGAGCAGTGATCCTCACTATTTTTTTCAAAAGAGCCATATTGACAGATCAAAGTCAAGGGGAGAGCAGCGACATCACCCCAAATCACTCAAATTAAAGAAAAAATAAACAATCCACCTATGAACAAAAAAGAAACACAGCCAGCACTTTATCTGTTTAAACAAAATGTACCTTTGTACTGAGATGAGGGGAAGCTGTGGTGCATGTCCTTGACCGTCTTCATGTTGTATTGTAATTTGTTGTTGCAACCACAGTGAGGCATTCAAGATGGGCATGGGTCAGTCGGTTTCCGTTTTCGCTTGATAGTGTTCATGGTTGAAAATGTTGACTCACAGATGTAAAAATTTCAATGAACATGCTGTAATATGTGTACGGATGAAGATGCCCCCCTTCACATTTCCGCCTGCCCCCTCATGTAACCATGTCTAGAACCGGCCCTGTAAGAAGCTCCTACTTCCTTCAAGATGACAGCAAGTGCGGAGTTGCGCGCGGCCGGTGATCAGCTGATCGATCTGAGATTAACAGGACATTTTTTACGTCTTTTGACCGGCGAGTCAGCGGACGAGCGTGGCCAATGATGATCAGCTGATCTATCTGAAGCTTAACAGGGCTTTTTTGTTTTACCTCTACCGGCCGTTCGGACCTGCCTCCTCCTCAACAAGTAGATTAACACAATTTTATTTTGTGCATTCTTTACTTTTATTTGTGCTGGTCTGGGAAGCTCAGTCCTCACCTCCTTCTACAGGTGTGCAGTGGAGAGCATCCTGTGCTCCAGCATCAACGTGTGGCATGGAGGCTGCACAGCTGCAGAAAGAAAAGCTTTGCAGAGAGTGGTGAAGGCTGCACAGAAGACTGTCGGAATCAGCCTCCCCACCATCACAGACATCTACACCTCCAGATGCAGGAAGAGGGCCACCTGCATCATGAAGGACCCCACTCACCCAGCACACACACTTTTTGCCCCACTCCCCTCAGGAAGGAGGTTGAGGAGCATTAAGTGTAGAACCACTAGACTGAGGAACAGCTTCTACCCTGAGGCTATTAGACTCATGAATCTCTAACTAGAATAATCACTGTGAAAAACCATATCATGTTGCTGCTGATCTGTTTCATGTTGCTGCTGATCTGTTTCAATGTTGATGTGTTCATGCGTGCACATCTGCTCACAGACTCATGTTCATGTTTGTGCTGATGTTCAATGTTTTTATGTTATGAGTGCTTAGTGTATATTTAGTTGATGTTTTTCTTAGTTCATATCTTAGATGTTATTCCTGTTTTTCTTATACATTTTATTGTTGGATGTAACTGGGACCCTGTGTTCATAATTTCGCTCCACCACATGTACCACATGAGGTGCGAATGACAATAAAGAAACTCTGACTCTGACTCTGACTGCTGTATGATTCAGAAAACCGCATCATAGAAGCCCGAGCCGACATGCGCAATTATTGAGCATTGCGCAAGCACGTTTTAAAAATGTATTGGCTGTGCTGGCGTATTGTTGTAACCTGTCACGAGAGCCACCAATAAAGCATGGCGAGCCGCATGTGGCTCGGGAGCCACACAATGGGTATCCCTGGTGTAGAGAGTGAACAGGACTGGTGAGCTTACACAGCCCTGAGGTACCCCAGTGCTGATGCCTTTGGATTCTGAAAATGAGTCATTAATCCTAACATTTTGGGTTCTATCTGTTAGAAAAGAATAAAACCACTTAATAATAAAAGGATTAACAGCCATCTGAATCATTTTCTTTAAGAGCAGATGAGGCTGTAATGTATTAAAAGCAGAACTGAAATCAATAAATAAAAAACGTGCATAGGCCTTGGGATCCTCAAGATGCTTAAGGGTTAGGTGGGTGGTGCTACTGATTGCATCGTCTGTACTTCTCCCCTGCCTGTTTACCTGATTTCCCTTTTTTAGATCAATAACTTTAAAATGTGCTTAGTTTAAAATTGAAGTTTTCTTGAGATGTTTGTCCATGATGAGCTCCCACTCTTCCAAACATTTCTCCTCATGCGACATGAGGCCACAACGACCAGACGCCGACACAAGGTAAATGCTCTACAGCAGATACTGAACTCTCACGGCACTGACAGTGAAAATCAGCCCATTCACCAATTCAGAAACAAACTCGTGTTAATAAAACAGCTAATCCAAAGGATTCTACCCACCGTCCGGATGTAGACATGCCCCAGACCTTCTCTGTTCCTGTCGTCTCATTCTGCATCAGCCTCTTGCTGAAGCCCAGTCCCATTCTGTCGTAGGTACACACCTGAAAGTTGGGACACAAACAGGGACAATATTTTGTACTTTTTCTTTTAACTAACAGCAGAGTTGGGCGAAAAAATATTGTTCAATCTTTCTCCTGTGTAAGAGCTTAAATAATGTAAACTGAACAAGTTGTTCTTGTTACGCTTCTAGAGTTTAGCCATTCCAAAGCCCGCAACCCAATTCGTCTCAACCATTTCCAGCATGGAGCAGACTGTCAGGACAACTTCTGCTGAGCTGAGTGATGTGTAGCAAAGAGGATGTGACAGAACTCATGCAAGGACTGCATCTGCATGACCCTGACGATAACAAACATCAATCAAAGTGCTCACAGGAGTAGAAAGCAGTTTACACCAGCATCAGTGCCAACTCATAAAAATTCAATTTATCGACGTTTCTTGAAACATCACACTTTCAATGCATGTCTATAATGTTTTTGCACGATAAAGCATGTTAATGTCCCACCTTTGTCAGAGACGAAACTTTGTTTTGGACGTGAAGCCAAATGTCTGATGACATTCCAGTTGGTGTTTCCAGTATAACTAAAAAAAAAACGGACTAGTTAGCACTTCATTTAGCAACACAAACAAGTCAGACTAGTGGAGTGTTTATTACCAACTGGTTTTCCTTGTCCTTTACACAGAAGATGCATTTTTTGACCTAAACCAATATCAATAATCTGTCCATCTGAATATAAAAACAGAAAAAAAGAGAACAAAGATTAGGCTTGATTTGCTTCTCATTTGAATAAAAGAACTTACAGCAATAAATTAAAATCAAAACCTGCTTTGCAGATTTGTTAACACATGAAACTGACAGAAAGAATGAATTAGACCAGAGAACCTTTGGGCAGAAGCATCTGTCCTTCTCTCTGCAGCGCCGCATAGTTGAGGAAGGGAGGAATGACGATGATTAAAAGTAAACACTTTCCAAAGTTTAAGATAACTGAGCTGTAAGACACTCTGCTTTTAGCTTCAGCCTGGCTCCTCCGTCTTTGGTCTGAATCCTAATTTATGCAAAGAAAACAACAACACAATGTTATCTCATATATTATTGGATGATGTCTGCATTTTCATTTAAATTAAAAATGTATACACACCAGTTTTAAAATGTAATGGTGCCCTGAAAACGACTAAAGCTGTGTGAGTGTGTGTATATACACACACGTACAATCCCAATTTTAAAAGTTGGGACATTGCTAAATATAAAAATGGCCACAAAGATGTGCAATTTTCATAAACCCATGTTTTATTCACAATGCAAACATATTAAATGTTTAAAACTAAAAGTGTACCATTTTTAGTGAAAAAAAACAAGATCATTTTGATCTTGATGGCAGCAATACACCTCCATAAGCTTAATATAGAATTATATTTACCACTGTGAAGCATCTCTTCCTTGAGCAACCGTCTGTAAATGTCTAGGATCTGAGGAGACCAGCTGGAGTTTCTAGAGTGAATGTTGTCCTTTTCTAGACTGATGTAGGATTCTAGCTGTTCAACAGGCCTGGGTCTTGGATGGAAGCCTATCTTGTTCTAAAACCAGTCTATACTTTTCTGCACTGCTGGGGTCTTTTCACATTTAAGCTGCTCATGCTATAGGCACTAATGTATCCCCATACCATTAGAGAAGCAGGCTTTTTGAACTGTGTGCTGGGTAGAGCTGTCATTTCTAACCCGAGCCCTAAGCTCGACCCCACCCGACCCGAATTTGGAGCGGGCCGGGCCATAATAATGTGCTGGATGGGTGAGCCGGGTCGGTGTCGAGCTTTTGATTGGGTCAGGATAAGTCACAATCCAATTATATGATAACATGGCCTGCCATACTTTCACCAGCCGCACACGGTCATTTCACCGTGAGCTGACCGGCCTTGAAAGAGGTAAAAAGTTCAGTTAAGCTTCAGATGGGACTATACTGTCAGGAAGTGATCCATCACCCAAATGGACGTTCATTCAGCCACTGCACTCAGTGGACACGCGCGGCCGATGACCCAAACAGGTGAGATACCAAAGCAGATGTGTCAGAGCAGGATCCATGTCTGAATAAATCAGAAAGCAGCAGAAACAGGGTTTAAATGCACTTTTATGGACATGAAAGGACAAACACACCCTCAGCTCCGATCTTCTGCACCTTTCAATCAGCCGCGCGTCCCCGACCTTTACTAACTCATTAAAAATGTCGGGGGGTTCGCGTTCGGACCTGTAATTACTGTTAATTTGTTGGGGGCGTGTGGGGTTTGGAAATCATGACTGCGAACTGGAGTCGAGTCGGATCTGATATTTGGGCCCAAATGCAACTCTAGTGCTGGGACCCGGCTGGATGGTCCCTCTCCTCTTTAGTACAAATGTAGTGAACTTGACCTGATGTCAAAACTTGACCTTAGGATCATATGGTCAGAAACTGTCATTTCATTGATTTGCATCCCGAAATACAGGTTGATCGATCCTGAGACTTTCTTTCTTGAATTAATCAAGTGGAAAAAGACAATTCTCTATGATCATTACTATTTTACAAATGTTTTGATAATCAAATTGTGTTAGTTTAAACAATGTTTACATGTTGAAGTGAACTACTCATTTTTATTTACTTAAAACAGTAATAATGAATTAGTCCTCATTCAAAGAAGAAATCAGGTTAATATGCATTTCTTGATTTTCTGTCTTCAATGAGCAAAGTTGTAAGTGTGTCGAAGTTCAAGTTCGGTCAACTGAAAGTTTACTGAAAAGAAATGTCATGTTTAACTTTTACAGCAAGATACTGGGAGAGGTGGCTCCACGAAGTCTGAATACTCCATGATATCTTTCTGTCTGTTCTTAAACAATCTGAATCTTTTCCTTGACTTTTAATAACACCTTACATCACAAACCACACCTCTGCTTTGGTCCATCGACCAATCAAAAAGCTCTCAAATGAACCGGAAGTAGAGCTCTTTAAAATGTTGGCACTTACTAGTTCAAACAGAGTTTTTAGAGTTCAGCTCGAAGAGTTTTTGGAATTCAGAATGCAGAGAGTTTGGGAGTTCCAGAATGCAGAACGCTGGAATTCAGGATGCTGCTGAATTAGAATCAAGCTGATCCAGAGACGATTTTGGGAATTATAACTTCTGTTTGGATAACCTCACACGACTCTCGAGGTTCGAGCTGTTCTCACGGAGACGCTGAAAGAGTTGAAAGGAGAGCTCTACACCAACGCTGAACTATCGTCTGCAAGGTAAAAAGTTCTATTCTCAACCAAGCGTACCGTTGGCCCAAGCTGGAAAAGAAGGAGCATGTCGGTTCTGGTTAAGACAGACAAATTCCCTCACACATCTCTCTGTAGATAAACCTCATCTTTCCATCTTAAGATTTTCCTATCTGCTAAAAATCATTACAGATATTTTTAGAAATGTCTGAAGCAAAGTTTTCAATCACCGTCGTGCGATTTGATGTCTGCTGTCTGCTGAAAGTGAGGAAACAATCGCCGTATTGTTCTCACTCCTGTAAAGCTGATTAATTATGTCGTTATTTTCAATTCTTGCCAATTAATGTAAATGTGTGATGTGTTAAACTTGATTCTGTTAATAAATGACCCACTGTCGTGGTGAGTCATAGATAATTAACGTCTCACGTCCACATTTTTATTACATTCAATGCACGCATGTTACACAGTCCAGAAAAATGAAAGAACCCGTTTTAACAGTATGAATATATCTGTGGATATGTCATACTACACAAAAGACAGTGCCTCGTGGTTTTTCAATAGGATTGTAAATATTTGTCTGACCACATAACAAATGTAACATTTGCCTCAGTCCATTTTGAATAAAGTTAGGCACAAAGAAGATGGCTGCATTTCTGGATGGTGTTCACAAACTCTCAAGGATTGTCAGGATGTGCAGCCAAACTGCTGGCATAGCCCTGCAGAACCTCACTGACTTACAGAACCTCACTGACCTTCAGAACCTCACTGACCTACAGAACCTCACTGACCTACAGAACCTCACTGGTCTACAGAACCTCACTGACCTACAGAACCTCACTGACCTACACAAGGTGAGGTCAGTGAACAAGGCCAGGCTGGTTCTGCAGATCCTGATCACCCACTCCATGGTGAGTTCAGGTTGCTTCCATCTGGACGCAGGCATCTACTGCACAGATGTAGAATGAACAGACTGAAAAACTCATCTATCCCTGTAGTGATCAGGCTTCTCATGATTTCATGTATTCTTGTTTTAACGTATGGATATTGTGTGCCTACTGACTGTGAAACAAATTGCCCCTTGGGTTTAAAAAAAGATTCTTGAACTTGAATACATGGCTTCTTCTTTGCATGATAGAGCTTTAACATTTGTAGAAAGCATAGCAAATAGTTTTGATTTGCAGAATGTATTTTTGAGCCCATGCAGAGATATCCAGAACAGAATCAGACCTACAGTATTTCTATTCAGTGTCATCTCGGGGCCCAAAGATTGCAGGTATGCAATGTGGACTTTTAGCCTTATCATTTGTGCTCACATACTTCTCCAGATTCTTGAATTTGTTTAATATGTCCTGCAAATGATGGGGTATTGAAACTCTTCCCAATTTTCTGTTTATAAACATCGTTCTTCAAAAACTCCACTACTTTTAGATGCATGTTTTTACAGACAGGTGAACCTCTGCCCATCTTTATCTCTGGGAGATTAAGCCTCCCTAAAATGTCCTTTTATGATGACAGTTAACCTAATTAGATGTAACATGGGCAGCACAGCGATGCAGGGGTTGGAGTGTGCTGGATGTTTCTCTTTTGTGTCCCTGTGGTGGACCTGCGCTCTGTTCAGGGTGTACGTCTCACAGTGACTGTGGACACGGGCACCAGCTCCCCACCACTTGGAAGAGGCAGGTGGGACTGACAGAAGGCGATTTAGCAGCCCGGGGAGCAAATGGGGAGGTTAAGGGCCCAGAGAAGGTGGAGTAAGCTGTGTCAAGTCAAGTCAACTTTATTTATAGAGCACATCTAAAACAGAACCTGTTATCAAAGTGCTTAACAACCTCAACATATGTGGGTGCTTCACCTTTCCCAACCACACTTTTGTTGTTGGTCTGGGGATTCGAACTGGTGACGTATCGATCATCGCCTTCTCTACCTTCTGCTCCACCACTCCTCCTAATATATATATTTTATTTTATTATTTTTCATCCACTACGGAAGTAATAAGGATTTATGACATTAGCACATCATTACAGACAGGTTTATATTTTTTCACAATTCACACAAACTCACAGCATTTTTGTACAAACCGGATTCCAAAAAAGTTGGGACACTAAACAAATTGTGAATAAAAACTGAATGCAATTATGTGGAGATGGCAAACGTCAGTATTTTATTCGTAATATAACATACTGTAGATGACAGATCAAAAGTTTAATCTGAGTAAATGTAACATTTTAAAGGAAAAATATGTTGATTCAAAATTTCACAGTGT
>NC_056502.1:33989043-34000394 GCF_014905685.2 Nematolebias whitei | reverse complement strand
GCTTCAACATCCGTCCTCTGAGATACTTTGAGGACGTGACAGCAGCTATGGAGGAGCTCAGAGACAAACTGCAGTACACCCTGAGAGACACATGGACAAACGTCTCACTGACTGTCTCTGAGGTGGACGTTTTACTGTCAGAACCAGGACCAGAACCAAAGAGCAGATCTGGATTCTTCAAATATTCATGTGACATCACACTGGATCCAAACACGGCACACACACGATTGTTACTGTCAGAGAGGAACAGAAAAGTTACAGCAATATATCAACCTCATTCTGATCATCCGGACGGATTCATTAAATGGTGGCAGGTTCTGAGCAGAGAGAGTCTGACTGGTCGTTGTTACTGGGAGGTGGAGTGGAGAGGAACAGGAGCTTCTGTAGCAGTCACATACAAGAACATCAGCAGAATAGGAGATCAATCTAAATTTGGACGTAATGACAAATCGTGGTCTTTAGATTGTTCTCAAAACAGTTTTACATTTTGTCACAACAACATCCAAACCTTCATGTCAGGTCCTGGTTCTTCCAGGATTGGAGTGTACCTGGACCACAGTGCAGGTGTTCTGTCCTTCTACAGAGTCTCTGAAACCAGGACTCTCCTCCACAGAGTCCAGACCACGTTCACTCAGCCACTCCACGCTGGACTTTGGGTTAACGATTCTGCTGAGTTTTGTCAACTGAAATAATTTTTTCAGATTGTAACTTTGAGTTTATAGTTGTGATGAGACACTGATCAAGTGATTATTATTATTATGTTTTAGATTCTTCATTTTCTTTTTCTGGTTTTCTTGATATACCAATGTAAACATCAGCTGTCTCTCAAAAATATTTTTTTTTCTGTCCCTTATAAAGGTTTAGTACAGACTGTTTGAATGCAGAAAATAAATCAGAATCAGTTTATTATTGCCATGTCAATGAATGAGGTTCACAAACTAGGAATTTGCTTCGACATAAAGGTGCGAATAGTAATAAAGTAAAATAAAGTAAAAATGAAAACATAACATAACCATATGTACACCCATACAATAGAAAACAATAAAAGAAAGCTTAGAGAACAGTACAGATGGAGTATTCAGTTATAATACAGATGTAATGTGACCAAAGCAGAAATTATGAGGTAGCATTATGAGTGTTCAGGAGTCCAACAGCAGAGGGGAAGAAACTGTTCTTATGGCGGGAGGTTCTGGTCCGAATGGACCGAAGCCTCCTGCCTGAGGGGAGTGGTTCAAACAGTCCGTGTGCAGGGTGAGCAGGGTCAGCTGTGATCCGACCTGCTCGCCTCACAGTCCTGGAGACGTACAGGTCGTGGAGGGATGGAAAGCTGCAGCCGATCACCTTCTCAGCTGAGCGCACAACGCGCTGCAGTCTCAGTCTGTCCCTGGCAGTGGCCCCGGCGTACCACACCGTGATGGAGGAGCTGAGGATGGACTCGATGATGGCCGTGTAGAACTGCACCATCAGCTTGGCCGGCAGCTTGGCCTTCTTCAGCTGTCGCAGGAAGTACAGTCTCTGCTGGGCCTGCTTGATGAGGGAGCTGATGGTCGGCTCCCACTTGAGGTCCTGGGTGATGATGGTGCCGAGGAACCGATAAGAGTTTGCAGTGGTGATGGGGGTATCATTACAGGTGAGGGGGGGGGGGGGGGGGGGCAGAGGGGCTGTGGCTTTCCTGAAATCCACAATCATCTCCACTGTCTTCTGGGCATTGAGTTCCAGGTTGTTGCTGCTGCACCAGGTCACCAGCCGGTCCACCTCCCTCCTGTATGTAGACTCATCACCGTCCGAGATGAGCCCGATGAGGGTGGTGTCATCTGCAAACTTAATAAGTTTCACAGAGTCATGGCTGGAGGTGCAGCAGTTGGTGTACAGGGAGAAAAGCAGGGGTGGGGGGGAGTGGGGGTGGGGTTCACAAATAATAATTTGTGAACTTTATTAATTACATTGTAGCAACCGTTGAACACAGCACTTCTCTGGTGTACCTCTGTCACACATTTATTGCATCACACTTCACTTCAGTCCAACTAAGTTCTGTTCCTTGTCTATTTTGGTTCCACACTACCTGCTTCATTTCTGCTGGGTGTTTGTGTTTTAATACATGTATACACTGTACTGTATACACAATACAGATAAAGTTAAAAAGGACTACATGGTACTATGGTAGTACCAAATTAGGAAAACCTTTCAAAATAGCAAAAATAAAGTGCAACAGATTCTAAATAATAAATTTGAGTATCTAATAGTAAATTAGAGTATTATTAGCGTAACAACACAATATTAAGTTCATTTGTTAGAATTAACACATTACCATTTGTGTAAGTACAACACAGTAAAACTGCACATTTTAGAGTGGCCTTTTATTGTGGTCAGCCTAAGCCACACCTGTGCAATAATCATGCTGTCTAATCAGCATACTGATATGCCACACCTGTGAGACGGATGGATTATCTCAGCAAAGGAGTAGTGCTCACTAACACAGATTTACACAAATGTGTGAACCGTTTGAGTGATGTGTCTATCTCTGCTGCCATTTGTGCATTTTAAGGATGCATTTATAAATGGATTTATGACAACAGGTTCCTGCTTTTTGGATTTGGCTGGTTCCTGGTTTATCTACAATCAAGGTAGTCGTCAGCAGCAAATTTGCACCCGATCAGGCTGCCTGCCTTATGATGGCTTGGTTCGTGCCTCGAGCACCTAGACTCAAATACTTTGGCAAGATGGAGCAGATCTCGGTGATTATTCTCAGGCACGGTCCATTGGGGTGACCATGTAATTTGGACGTTTCGGAACCGAGCGGACTGACACAGAATCAAGGTAGATGTCATTAAAGTTCTGCCTGTCCCCAAAACAATCGTGTTTATCTGAATTCAGCTCCCTGACTGGCCTTGACAGGCCATCTTATCTCAACCCGCCTGGAAATTTTGTAAAACTAAGCCTCCCCTTCTACTGAGGAATTTCCATGGACTTTTCAGAGGAGCCCAGCTGAATAACCATTCTGTCATCATTTCAGGGCTCTTTGGATTCGTCCTTGGCCGTACTTGGCACCCCCCTGTGTACAAATCTCTCCAGAGGGAACTATTTGAATTGAGTGATATTATCTGAACTCTGCAGTGCCTCTGTGTGTTGTTCTCTGGCTGCTCGCCGTCCTTGCATCCCCCCCTGCATAATATCGGCATCATTATGTGCTAGAGTGCAAGATTTTTTTTTTCATTATCACGCTGTTGACCTTCAACCAAAAATTAAGAGCGTGTTAGAAATTATTTTGTCTCCAAACCCTATGTGTCATTTCTCACCACTTTTTATTGTCTGTCCAAACTGGTCTCACTTGTAATTGAGTCTTCGATGCTCAATGTGACTTCTCTGTTTAAATAAAGTCAAGTCAAGTCAACTTTATTTAAAGAGCACATTTAAAACAGAAACTGTTATCAAAGTGCTTAACAACAAGAACAATGACAATCAATGAGAGTAAAATTAAAGAGAAAAAACACAATACACTAATAATAATAACTGAAGAATTAATAAAAAGCATTTAAAACATAGGGTCACAGATTAAAAAAAAAAACACTAGATCAATTTACACTGTGTGAAATGCCTGCGAGAACAGATGAGTTTTTAGTAGGGATTTGAAGTGAGGAATGGAGGTGGCCTGCCTGATGTTGGGGGGCAGGTTGTTCCAGAGTTTGGGGCCCATGACTGAAAAAGCCCAATCTCCTGGGTTGTAAATAAAGGTTGAATGAATGAAAAAATAGACACTTCAGTAATTTGATCCCATTTTTCATGATCTTAACTCAATAATATCAGATGTTTCTATGTATATATACTGTATATGACACAGTCTGTCCGTGGTCCGTCTTGTATTTTTGTGTTTTCCGCTTTTCTGCTTTTTGTGTCTATTTGATTCTGCTTCTTATACTTTTCATTCTGCTCCTTGTGTGATTCTGTTCTGTCTGTTTTCTGTCACTCTCATTCACTCCTCAGTCTGTCTCTCCAGTCTCCAGTCTCGATCATTCTCACCTGTCCCTAATCAGCTACCTGCCCAGGTGCACTCATCATCATCTCTCTCCCTCAGCCTTACTTAAACCTCTCCTCTTCACTACACATACGTCTGGTCATTGTTCTTTATTCACTCAGACATCTCGGTCATCCTCTGCCCTGTCTGTTTCCGTCCACCCGATGATCTGATCTGCCCGTTTACTCTGATGTCCTGTTCAGTCTTGTTCCTGATTGTGTTTTGTCAGAGTAAGTTTTGCTGCATCGACAGCATTTTGTTTTGTTGTTTAAATAAATTTATTTTATTTTAAACTCCTGCCTCGCTCGCCTGCCTGCACATGGGTCTAAAACACAAGGGGTGTGTGTGTGTGTGTGTGTTTGAGATTCTCTTACAATGCTGTTACTGCTAGTATTACTCAGCCCTCTGTGAATAGCAAGCAACCATCAGAGCACTAACGATCAGTTGTTAGACTGGTCCTCTGTTATCATGTGAACAGCTTTAGCTGTCAAACTGGTTGATGCACTACGAGGCGGGGCTTTTTATAAGATTGCAGCTCCTCAGACTGATTAAGTCTTATGGATGAAAGACGAAACATTTCAACAAAGGAGAACTGTCCATAGGACTTGGCTTTATTTATTTTTTTTAGATTAAACACTGAAGGTTCAGCAGCTGTGGAAGAAGTACCTAAATAAGTGTCACTTATTGCTGATTCTTAAGTTGAATCTAACATTACTTTTTGTTTTTATTTAATAAACATTAACATGGTGGAATCACCCGGGCAGCACGGTGGCGCAACTGGTAGAGCTGCTGCCTCTCAGCGAGCAGGTCCTTGGTTCAAACCCCGGTCCAGCGGCCTTTCTGGGTGGAGATTGCATGGTCTCTCCGTGCATGCGTGGGTTTTCTCCGGATACTCCAGTTTCCTCCCACAGACAAAAAACATGCATGTTAGACTGATTGGTAACTCTAAATTGTCTCTAGGTGTGAGTGAGAGAGTGAATGGTTACTTGTCTCATTTGTCTCTATGTGTCCCTGTGATGGACTTGCGACCCGTCCAGGGTGTACCCCGCCCCTCGCACAGTGATTGCTGGACATGGGCACCAGCGACCCCCGTGACCCAAAAATGGAATAAACGGGTAAAGAAAATGGATGGATGGATGGTGGAATCTGTGTGGGGTTTTTTTTACACCTGAGATTAGTGTAGCATGAAGCTGCACTGCTCTATGACCTCTGACCCTTATTCATCTTCCAGACTCACCATGATTTGTGTTTTTCAAAGTCACATTTGACTTCAGTAATGACTGATGTTTTTCCACACATTTCCTGTCCTTGGATACAGAGTCAGCAACAGTCTGACTGTTTATCTTATTGCTTATGTTTCTAAGAAAGAAAAACGAATCATTAATGAAGTTTGTTTTATTTGATTAACGAGTGTGAACATGAATCATTCTGATTGTTGTTTTCAATCATTATAATGAAATCATGTGAAATATTACAATGTGAATAACATTTCTCTGTTCTGTTTTTCAGAAAGTAATTGTTTCTTCAGAGACAGCTGTGAAAAAGTAGTTCTTTGAGCTGGAAGCTGTTTTCTTCAGAGGGGAACCACAATGTTCCCTAGTTAGTCAAAACAATTTTCTCAGAGCTGTTGTTTTGCACAGTGTCTTTGTGTGAAAGGCAGTTCGTCTCTGGCCCCGGATCGGAAGACCGTTTGTCTTTGGAGCTGATCCTGGTGGTCGTGCCAAGATCCACTCGTTCAACTCCTGAGCAGATAAACGTGTTGCTCAAATTACAATTGTTAGAGGTTTAACTAACTGCAGAAGATGAAGTCTTTTCTCACTGCAAGACTCAAGTTCTTAGCTTGAAGTCCAATCTTGCAGAAGGTGCAGATGAACGGTGCACTTTCTCATCAGCTGTTGCTCTCACAGACCCCTGAAGCTGTCACAGTGACGGTCAGCTACCTTGGGCAGTTCTCGGCAAGTCCTCTTCATGGTGTCTCTGGTCTGATCCACGAGAACCCCAGAAAGACGAGTGGTGCCATCAACACTGGCTTGGTAAGGAGCAAAACCTGGTGACATGATGTAACTCTTGGTATGGTTACACTATTTTAAGCTGATTCAACTTGGTAAATCATTTTCTGGCTTGCAGTGATGACAAATTACTTTATCTGATCAGATTAAATAACTTTTTTCAACCAAAATGCAAAGTAAACTATTTATTAAAATAGCCAAACTTTGTTTAAATTCATGTGTATGAAACGTTGATTACGTACTGTAACCCCAGATTCTATGAGTATAGGCGTAGCCCTTTAAGGCTGTCGCTTAGTGGGTTTATCCCGATATGCAAAGCATCGCACTGAAAAATTTAGTCCACACCCACCTGCTGTGTGGGCCCCACCCGGTCCCTATAAATTACGTTAAGAGTGGGAAATCGGCTCCCAAAAATAGCTTTTTCTTCAGCCATTTAGGAGCCAGTGAGGCCCGACGCTTAAAGGGCTACGCCTATACTTGTAGATGAACAGATGCTCAGATATATTCATCATTTAACACGGATTCCTCATTTTTCTGGACTGAATAAAACGTGCATTGAATTTAAGGAAATGCAAACGTGAGACGTCATTTATATTTGACCCATCAAAATGAATGCGGTCATTTATTTACAGAATCAAAATTTAACATCAAACATTTACATTAATTTGGCAAATTATGAAAATAACAACATAAGCAATCAATCAGGAAAAATCATACGGCCATGATTTTTCCGTTGCTTCACCACAGACATTTATGAAAACTGTACAATTATGATCTTTTACCCACATGAATGTGGGTGAGCATTTTACACAGACATTTCTAAAATATCTGGAAGAATTTCTACTTGATAGAAAAGTTTAAAGATGGAAAGAAGTTTAGAGGGAGTAAGATGGTGTGTGAGGGGAGAAATGTGTTCACCAGAATCGACACTCTCCGGCTTTCTTCAGCTTTTCCTTACAGTACACTTAGGTGATGAAATCGGCTCCTTTACCTGGAGATGTCTCAGGTGAGATTCCGTTTAACGCACCCTTTCAGCGTCTCAGTAGGATGCTGTTACTCGTCCGAAGTAATGGCGAGGCTCTGTTCGACACATATTCACCTCAGTGGAAAATGTTATAATCCCATGGAACTCGGAAGAGCTCTGTTGTCATGTCAGGAACTTCTCCAGCACTCCATCAGAACTTCAACAGAACCAAGACCGAGTAGACCAGGAAGTACTGACATTTTAAAGAGCTGTTTCCCGGTTCACTTTTGGGAGTATTACCATTGGTCAGAACCGACCAGACGGGGTGTGTTTTGTGACGTAAGAGGTTAGAGACAGCGAGAATTGTTATGAAACAGATCAGAAATGTTCTCACAGACAGAGAGAGTTTTGTTTTGGCGCGTTTCAGAAACAGGTGCCAAAACTTCTCTATTTACGTCTGAGAGGATTCTAAAAACATGACAGTTCGTTCAACAACTTGTTTTTCGTTTGACTCCAACCTTGGAAACGCACACTTGCTCACTCAAAGGCAGAAATCAGAAAATGCATAATTATTCTGTTACAGCTTTGACATGAGAATAAAAATCATTACACAGTTAATAAAATTGATTAGTTCACTGCCACATCTAAAATGGTTTGAACTAAGACACTTTGATTATCAACATTTGAAAAATAGTAATGATAATAAAAGAGAGTGTTCTTTTCACTTGAATCTTCAAGAAAGAAAGTCTCAGGATGGGTGAACCTGTATTTCTGAGTTCAAATCAATGAAATGACAGTTCCTGTCCCACAAGGTTCTTAAGGTCAAGATTTTTGACCTTAGACTTAGTTTTTGACATGGGCCTAGTCCACTACAGTCCCCCCTTTGGAAATCATCACCTGTCCATGGGGATGAATTCCAACTATGGACTTACGCCGTCAATTGTCCTTGAAGCTTGATGTAATCCAGCAAAGAAACAAGAGTCAAGAGTAATCCAGCAAGGAAAACAAAAGTCAAAAGTAATCCAGCAAGGAAAACAAAAGTCAAGGTAATTCCACAATGTTCTTGGTAATTCCATTGTGTTGATTATAATCCCATATCGTCTCGATAATTCCATTGTAGCAATGCTTTAACCCCTTGGACACAGAGTCTGTAATCCATTGGAAAAAGTCATATAATCCACAATGGTAAATCCACAACGATTGGAAGTGTTGATTAATCAGCATACAGAGGGGTACCCTTGGATTGAACTGAAGAAGCGGCCACTGGATGAAGAGTGGAGACCAACGTCAGGATTGCAGGTCGCCTCCAGCGAAGGTTGTCTCCAGCGACGTCCAGCCTGTGCCGTTCTGGTTCAATGTGTCATGCAATTATGTGGTTTAAGGTGGGCTTATGAAGGGGATTTTACATAAGGCCTTAAACTATATGCACCTGGTGTGTAGCTATTATGGTTGGGAACAGCTACGACTACCAGTTAAGGGGTGGAGCATGCTGAAAAGGGGTAACTACAGGGGTTTAAGCCTATAGAAAAGGGTTCCAAACTACTTTTCCATTTCTAACTTGGGTTAAGTTAGCTTTACATGGCAAAATATAGTTTGGTTCAAATGTCTGTTGTCTTTTAGACGAACGACTTGAGATTGGGTGTTTGGTTTCCCCATAAACGTTTTGGAAGTCTATGGCGAGACTTATCAAAAAGAATTAGCTATCCCCCCGAATAGAATTGTTCGAGTAGGTTCGGCTTAAGCGATGTGAGATCAATGTAGATTATGGTACTTAAGGTAACAATAATATACATTGACTCCGCAAGGATTGCAATTTAGCGAATGAACTTCATGTTGGCATGGTTAAAGGCCTCTTAGTCTCTAACTTAACTTACACACAAGATACATTCTTACCACAGAAACAACCAAAATCAACTAAACAACGTTTCAACACCGACAAGAGTAGTGACTAAGCATCTAGAAACATCGTTTCACTGCTTCCCCTCACCCTGGTTGTCAGTTTCAGTCACGCTGTCCCGTGTGAGTGGCTTCTTTGCGGACCCGCTTACGCGAGGCATAATCATATCGAGGTGCGCTGCATGGCGATCCACGTCGACTCGGAGTGACGTTTGGCCCCGGAACAGGGATGCGAGTATCCCACACAATACGAGGGTTATCGTCATTAGCAGGGCTATGATTAATGTGTCCGCGCTCGACCACGCATAGGTAATTGGTTGGATCGGGTTCTTAGTTGTGGACCTGAGGGACTTGAGAACTCGGTTTATTGGTTCCACGTCGACGACTTGGGTGCCTTCAAAACGGATCCTTCCCAGAGTCTCTGGATCTATGTCTATAGACATATTTCCCAGGTACTCTGAGTCATCCAGAGTCGCGTCCCATCGTTCCGGATCGAGGTGATAGAGCGTCAAATCACCAATGTGTATGGTTGTTCCCTGGGGAACACTGATCCACATTGTTTTGTCCGGTAACGTCAAAGGTCTATTTGCCCCGGGTTGGTCGTAGGCTATGATCGCCTTTCTTTGAGGAGCGTTCACTAGCCAACGAGAGCCAATTATTTCCGCTTTTGCATCTTTAGCCAGGTGTCGAGGCGTTACGGTCGTTGAGCACTTAGAATTTTCCGGAATAGGTGTTAATCCGCATATGCCCGCGGTTTTATTCCACATAAACGGTTTGCTCGGGCACAGATAGTGTATCTCCCGAGTGAGAACACACATCTGCAGGTTTGGAGCTAGGTAAACTGAGGGGTTGTCGTCGTGGTACGCAACCATCCTTGGTGTGTCAATCTGAACATGGTTTTCGCCGTGCCAATTGCCAACATTTACGACGTCCCTGAGTCTATATATGCCGTTTGAGGGAATTATCGGTAGGTTGATAATGAACGCCATTTCCAACGTTTTGTGATTGACGTAGATTGGGATTGCGCTACCGAGAGTGTAAGCCAGGTGTGCCTGTGTTTGCGTAACTTTTTCGTGCGTAGCGGAGCTGAGGATGTCGTTCACCATCTGTAGAGAGACTAGATACGGTGGGATCCTACCGGTGGCTAGTGTATCTACCGACGAACTGATATCTCTAAGCATGTCAGCAAAAATCCTATCCATTAGGTGTGCGACAGCGTAATCAGCTTCAACCTTACGAGTTAAGTCATTTACCGCTTGTACGAGGGCTTTGGTTTCTTGGGTGGCACCCAAGAGGGTGAAGATTACCAGGAGTGGTACCATCATTGTCCTATGGAAGCACAAAGAGGTAGGTCTTAGCTTCGTAGTGGTCAAGGGTAGGTCCTGTGAATTTAAACTATGGTTAAGTTTATTATCCATTAGTTATCTTCTGCTTGGATGACCCTTATTCCCACGAGGTCAGATTTTGTGAGATCTTTGTCTCCTGAGGAGTTATTGCACGCCTTGTGTGGTTTAACCTGGTTTCGATGTACCCATTTAACAGTTGGTTCTTTTTGGCCTTTACTGATTTTTATCTGGTAGATAATTGGAGACACTTTGTCGATTATCAGATGGGGTCCAGTCCATCTGGGCATCAGCTTACGGGCGAGAGTTCCGGTCCCGGACTCTCTTCTCCCAGTTTTGGGTGCAAACGTGTAGTACCAGACCCTGTCTCCCACTTGGAGTTCCTCGTGAGAGGCCTTTTGGTCGTAGTACGCTTTGCGTCCTTCAGCTGATTTTTCCAGGTTTTTCTGTGCGAAAGCAAAAGTGTTTTTAAGGTGTCTTTCCAAGTCTTTCATGTATTGTTGTGTGGTGTAGGCTGTTGCCATGGCAGCATCGCCTGGTTGGTACAACAGGTGCAGAGGGAGAGTCATTTGTCGACCCGTCATCATCTCGAAAGGAGCGATGCCAGTCGACGTGTGTGGAGTGGCCCTTATGGCTATGAGGACCAGAGGGAGTTTCACGTCCCAGTCCTTGTGGTTTGCGGCTACGTATTTTTTCAAAATACTCACCACAGTCCTGTTTGCTCTCTCAACCTGGCCTGAAGCCTGTGGGTGGTAGCCAATATGGAAGTTGGCTTTGACGCCTAGCGTCTTCCACAGTTCCTTCATTACTTCACCTGTGAAGTGTGTACCTTGGTCTGAGTTCACCCTAAGGGGAAGTCCAAACCTTGAAAATACATGATTCATTAATAACATAGCAGTGGTTTGTGCTGTGTCATTAGGGGCTGGTAGACATTCTACCCATTTGGTAAACGCGCAGGTTACCGTGAGAAAATATTTATTTCCTCTAGAGGTCTTAGTGAGTGGTCCGACCCAGTCAATCTGGAGGTCCGACCATGGAAATGCAATGCCTCTACTATGCAGTGGTGCTCTGTGAAGTGGTCTGGATGGTTGAAACTGGCCACAGATCAGGCACCCTTTTATGTAGTC
>NC_056502.1:33984673-33988943 GCF_014905685.2 Nematolebias whitei | reverse complement strand
GTGTCCACAGGTAAGAGCCACTGGATCCTTCAGTAGATCCAAACAGATCGAACAGGTGAAAGTTTCCTGGTCCAGCTGATCTCCTTTCTGCTCCATTTTGAGTTTCAATGTCAGCGACTGTGTGAGTTCTTCCTGAGAAGTGAAACTGAACTCTGATCTACAAATCACGTGTCTGTGCAGAGAGAATGAAACCAATCAGCTCCAACATCCAGCTCCTGCTGGTGACACCACCTGAAGAGGAGGGAACAAGGAGATATGAGGACAGACTGGATAGACCTGCTGTGTTTGAGAGCAGGAAGAAGAGGCAGAGCTTTGAGCAAAAAACTTTTTAACCCTTTGTTTGACAGTTTTACACTTTAAACCTGAGACAGCTGCAGCAGTTTACTCACAACTAGATTACCTGTGGAAATCTTTACCATGTTCTAAAATTATTCTAATGTAGCAATATGAAGGATGTGAGATGGAGGAAAAAGGGTGACACTTTCTCCACTCCCCTTCACTACATTTAATTTAGCACTCGGTAAAGTAGGGCTTCAGCTGGTCAGTTTACTGACCAACAACAACTTAATTAATATATTCAGCCTTTATTGATCAGAATCAGTCACGGAAGTAGAATATGTTAATTACAGGGAGTTTTATACCAGAACAAATGAATATTCATCTGAATCAAGAGACCAAAGTTGTCTTTGAAGTTTTATTACAAAAATAATCAAACAAAAAAAACAAACAATAATAAACAAACAATAACAATGATTCAATCAAGGCTTAATTTTCTTATCGAAGACAAAATTGTCTCTTTGAGCAGGAATTATTTCAGTTCTATTTCGTATAGGCTTCGACCTTTAAGGCTGTAGCTTAGTGGGTTTATCCCGATATGCAAAGCATCTCACTGAAAAATTTAGTCCACGCCCACCTGCTGTGTGGGCCCCACCCGGTCCGTATAAATTACGTTAAGAGCGGGAAATCGGCTCCCATTTTTTCTTCAGCAAGCTAATAGCACAGTCAGAAGAACGAAGAAGGAAAGTTGTGTAGATGACCAACCTTTGTTAAGAATGCTTGGCCCGGCAGTCGACCTTCGGTCGTCCGGTGAGCTCTCCTCCCCGAGGAGAAGCTGACGAGCAGTCTTGTTTCAAGGTAAGCGCCGAGGAATATTTCTCAGTGACAGGTCGCTATACGCTGGACAACGCCATCTTGTAATTTTCCTCTTATCGCCGACCCTCGGAGCTAATCGGATGGTTCCTCCGGGACAGGCGGCGCTCAGCTGCAGCCCCCGCTGCTCATTCCCTCCTGGAGAGCGTAGTGTCGGTGGAGGGGGGCTGAGTGAATGCTCACCCCATCCCACCTCGTTTCGCATCGGCGATCACACCGCTTCCGGCCGACGGCGCCCTCTGGGGTTGCCCGGTGTAACCCAGGAGGCGGCTGACATGAAGAGACCTTTTTTACATCCCACGCCTTTTCCCGCCAGTTCGGATGATCCGGCGGGAAGGTTGTTTTTACTAGGTTCCATTCCGGCTCACCGTCTTGATCCATCTGGCCTCGTTTTCCCAACAGGACGTCCTACGGGCGAGGCCACAGATGTTTTTTTCCTGGTAGATTGGGGGGGCCGGTCTCCACAGTCCGCACCCATCTCCAGAGCAGGGGTTCACCGAGCGGAAAGTCCCTCAGTGCCCCCTGGAGCCAAGCCTGACGGAGGCTTCATTGGAGCAAGATGTCGAGGTGGACCAGCGTCCCGTGCCTCCGGTTAGCGTAACCAAGACGGTGACACCGCTCTCCAACTGAGCTCACCAGCATGTGTTCCACACGGCCACAGCGAACAACAAGTTATGCTGTTGGCGTACACATTCAGAGGCGGGAAGAGACGGTTGGCCCCTCTGACCTTCGGCTCGCTCCGCTCTCGTAGCGGCTGCTTGCTAACGACGCTATCGGCCCCTGCAGTACGCTCCGTCTACAGGGCAGCTGACGTCATCCCCAACCGGTGCGCCTCTTTTGCTGTCTGCCGCCCTGCATCGCAGCCTGAGAACGAGGTCCCAGAGGTTCTCCTGGCTCGTCACTCCACCTTCCTCTCAGGAGAGCTGTAGGAGCTTGTTGGAGGTCCTCTTTTCATCAGCAAGAGATCATTTCAAGATGTTCCACGGCTGCACAACGCCTCCCCAGCTCTGTTACGCCAGCCCCTCCCGTCAGACGTCCCCGGCATCCGGAAGTTCTTTTTTTTTTTCCTGGACTTCGCCAACAGGGGGCCCTCCAGGACACCAAACAGAGCTCAAGGGAGGATAACCAGGTGTCGGTTTGCTGGAGGTGTGTTGATGAAATGATGTGAAATAAACATCATTTTATGATGAAGTGTCTTTTAGCCAGGCTGTCAGCATGGATTATCTGACAAGCGGCCCCATCACACACACTCATCACGAATGAGCCTTTTAAGGTAGTTTTCAGTCACCGCCAGCGGTGCCAACACGTGCTCTCGCGGCATGAAAGCGCGCACGCAGCTCTCAGCGCCCGCCGTTCACGTCAACGTTAACGTGAGACCGCGGTACGAGCCCAGTAACGTATCTCGCTCTCGGCAGGAGCGACATGCGTTTTTCATCGCAGTGGTGTCAAACACACGCTCCTGCGGCGTCAGCAATTTCACAAGCCTCTCAGCGGCTCTGCTCCTTCATCCTCGAAGAAGGTTTTCTGAATTAATACTGCAGCTCATGGAATCACTCAAAAGTTCACGTGATTCGCAGCCAAGAATGAACGTGTTCCTGCAGACCGAGCCCAGTGGTAACCTCGCCCCACCGATGCCGCACGCTGCTTCCTGACCGCACCAGCGTCAACACGCGCTCCTGCGGCAATCCTGGCTTAAAGCGTCGCATGAATGAGGGCGCGCACACACGACTCTTCAGGGCACGTCAGCTCATACGTGCACCCGCTCCCCGAACGTTTACACGGATCAGTTGCACACAACGTGAGCACAGCACATGAGCTGCGTCCCTCAGCATCAGCAAACACACAACGATTTGTATGCTCGGGGGTGCGCGTGTTTTCTTTCTCATTCAGCGCGCACCAGCTCACATCAGCATGCATGTGAGTTTTACAGCATAAATGCGTGCCCGCTTTATAACTTATAAACGAGTGGCAATGAGCGTGCGCTCCAGACGGATGGGCGAACCGTTTTCATCCGGGGATTCACGCTGCAGTACAGCTCAAACCCCGGTGTGGAGGAACTCTGTGGCGTTTTCTGTCATTTCTGAACAGATCTCGTCCCCTCTCGCAGAAGTTCAGGAAATTCTGTTTTAAATGTAATTTCTAGAGTCTCAGAAGGAGAGGAAAATGCAAGGTTCCTCTCTCATCACTTCCTGGTCCCAACGAACTGGAAAGATGAGATTTATTCTAGATTTGTCAATTTTTGAACTGTGAGAAACAACACTCCATTATGCGCCCGAGCCGCTCTAATTCTGCTTTATCTGGACACCTGCTGCTGCTGAGCAGTTTGTACAGACAGGTGGCAGCAGCGCAACTCACGTGAACCGGTTGAGTGATATCAGCTGTTTTCCGTCAGCAGACCTACGTCACACATGTCAGATTTCACAGAGGCACACACATTTAACAAGGTGTGGGGGCGCTGTGGTTCTCCACACAGCAGCTCATTTAAATGTTTTTGGAGTGTCACTCGGGTTCTTTGAATGTGACTCAACAATGACCTTGAGCTGCAGAATCATCAGGGTTTTTGATTCACACAGACAGCAAGTGACTGTTGCATACATACTGGCAGGAGATGTATGCGCTCAACCCATGTGCCACATTGTGAGACAGATGCTGTGTGGGGCACACCCAATCTGCTTTCCATTGGAGTAGGGTACATCTCATGTATTCCGAACAGGGGCGGATGTGATGTCCAAAGACGGTCCTTTGCAGCATGGGGACCTGGGACCTTCCACCCAGAGCTATGGCTCAGACACGGCAGAAATCCTGCCAGTGCCTGTGGACGTGTAGCAACACGAGAGAACGCTCAATGTCAACTACAATTATCGTGGAGCCACGGGACGATCCTCCGCTGGGGTGGATGTGCCTGCTCACAGCCTGTGGTCGTAATGCTTTTTCACCTTCCTTTCTCCCTCTGATATCACGGTTTTCTGAACCGAGCTCAGGAGGAGGGACTGGCAGCGTATGGTTGAACGAAATACCTTGCTGTTCAACGGATATGAGTCTAAAAAGGAGAGGTGTGACGAATTGTTGAATGCATCTGAGTTGCTGAAACAACAAATTCAGACTGATAGGGACCTCTCAA
>NC_056502.1:33983894-33984663 GCF_014905685.2 Nematolebias whitei | reverse complement strand
GGACCTCTCAAAGACTGAGCTGTCAGAACAGGCTCAATCATATGAGGTGAAGATTGCGGATAAGGAACGAGCGTACGAAGCCGCGTGTGCAGATAACGATGCGTTACAAGCACGATTGCAGGCAGGATTAAAGGAGCTGGACGATTGCAAGGCAGACAAGGAGATAATACTCCGAAATTGGCTGAAATTACAAAGTGAAAATCAGTCAATACAGGCGCGCCTAACAGCTTGTGAGGAGAGGCTTGCTACAGCTACAAACCTGATTTCTGACATGGAGCTAGCTGGTTTGAGACTCGGAAACGAACAGGGTCAGCTACAGCCACCCCAGACAGGTGCTGTTGCACCTCCTCACCTTAACCCTTATCAGCCACCCCCAACCCGGGGGATAAGGACGGGTCTGCACCCACTTGCACCTCTTCCTCCTGACACCATGCAGTACTCTCCACCCCCATCTCGGAGGGTGGGGACAGACCTGCACCAATATGCACCTCCTCCTACCAACCCTTATCAGCCACCCCCACCCCCACCATGGGCGGTAGGGGCAGGCCTTGACCAGTCTGCACCACCAGTCACACAAGTTAGACCGTTGATACAGTCTCCTTCAATGGATGATTTGCAGAAAATCTCAAAATATGTACAACGTTTTGCTCCCGGACCCATGGGGTCAGCTGGAACAAAAGCGTATCTCAAAGATCTGGAGTTCAGATTGAGATCTTATCCTAATGCTACGACAGAGGATAAGATCAGTCTGATACGGCTCACTTCGGAC
>NC_056502.1:33983306-33983794 GCF_014905685.2 Nematolebias whitei | reverse complement strand
GCAACGAAGAGGGATTACAACCTTCTGTGTGAAGCTTTGATCAGAGAATACGACCCCTGCACGGGACCTGCTGGTTTCCCAGCTGCAGACAAGGTCACGCAGGGTAAAACTGAACATCCAAAAGTTTATTACAAAAGAATCTTCCAAGCTTATTTTGGTAACAGAAATGAGACCGGAATGGAAGAAGATGATGGTTTTAAGTTTGTTTTCAGCAAAAATCTCCACTCTGATTTTAAAAAATCAGTACAAATGATGGCAAATTTCAGAGAAAAATCCATCAGTGAGATTAAGCAGTGTGCTGTGAATGTGTTTGAAGCATGTTCTCATGCTAAGACGCCCATAGAAGTGTTTCCTAGTGTAAAGGTTAAACCCCTCCCTCTTGAACTAGAAGGACGACGTGCTTCGCCGCCTCCTCCTAAGAAGAAAGAGAGAAAACAGTCTGTTCAAGCTAACAAACCGCGTCCTGAAGGTGCACGCTGGGACAAAAA
>NC_056502.1:33976630-33983206 GCF_014905685.2 Nematolebias whitei | reverse complement strand
CCTGTTCGTTTTTTAATGATCCGTCGACCAACGAGATCTACACTCCTACCCTACACAATATATATATATATGGAAATATTTATTTATTTTTTGTTTGTTTGTTTGTTTTTTGAACTCATGCATCAGGTAAACAATTATGCATTCAGTACACGTGTGTATCTGGTTTGTGTGCGTTGGTTTGTGTGTTGTGTCATTTAAATTTTTAGGTATTCAAGTGCCTTTCTCGAGTACATTTCTATTTTCTTATGTGATATTTGTTTAGGTGTTGTATATCAAATAAAACAAATTCAAATCACTATGAATGAATATCTTCTAAATGTGTATAGTAGTGAAGCATTCACTTTATGAGTAACTAGTCAGACATATTAAAGGTTAAATATTGAAAATGTTCCCCTTTATTTAAAAATGTTCAGACATTTGAAATGTCATGCCACAAAAAGTGTTTTAGTTCCAGACTGGAGGCCTTTTCTGTCGAGTTTGGATGGTGATTCTATGCTTGTTCTCCATTTTTCATACAGTCGTGCGAAATCAGTGCATTTTCAACAACACAAAAAACAACCATGTTTTGTCTTTTTTTATTACCAGGGTTTTGCCCACAAACGCACAAATATTTGCCCTCAACAGCTTTTGTTGTTGTAATTGTTGAAATATACATATTGTATACTCTTCCATTTTCATCTTCAAATGTTATCCTAAAGGCTGAAGATCATTTGACTTCCTAATGTGATGATGTTAAGGGAGCAGAGAGATGAAAGCAGTGACTCAGATCTCTCACACTGTGTTTAACTCAAGTGACACTTCATTAGGAATTCTATTTCATTATTACGTTTGAACACAAATTTGTTTTAAGGTGGTTTAGAAATTAAGTCTGATGTGAGCTTTCTCCCAGCTATGAGCCTATTTGTTTGGTTCAGAGTGCTGGTTTTGAATTAAGACTGGAGAGCAGAACAGGGTACAGGAGTCCAAATGACTCTGAGAGCCGGGGGTGGGGTGGTGGTGGTGGTGGTGGTGGTGGGGGGGTAATGCTGCTCAGCAATATTCATCACAGAAACAGGTCATGCCAGTCCATGAGTGAACTGGATGAAACAAATATTATGGAGTTTTTGATGATTGCAGGTGGAATGGAAGCTCAGCTCTTTTGTGAACCTGCAGAGTTTGAATCTTGTTTGGTGTCAGGCGCTGAGCTGATGGAGGACCACTAATTAGGCTGCAGAAGTTTGACTATGAATACAGCATGGATTCATCTTAACCAGAGACCTGAAAGCAGGAAATCAGTGCTGCTCTTGGAGAGTGCCTTTCCCACACTATAGCTGACTCCTGCATGCTTGTGGATTCTTCTGTTTTACTACAAACTCTACAATGATATCAGGTGGCATTTTATTTTATTTTTTGTGCCAGTTTTAGTATTATTTTTTATTATTTTATTTTGGCAAAACACTTAGGCAGTTGGTTCTGTTTTTGGTGTGCTCGCTGCTCTGTGCTTTCCGATTGCGTTGTTCTTTTCCTTTCTTTTAGGTTATTTTTCCAGGCTGTCTCCCAACAGTTTCTCCATGCAGAAGTGACGTTCACTTCTCCTCTTAGCCCCCTCTCCTCTCTCCTCTCTCTCCTCACCTGCCTCCAGCAAGGTCTCCACTTTGGGTCAAGTTTGATCCATTAATGTCTCCGTTCTGTTTCAGCTCTTTTCCCAGAATGTGCAGAACCTCACCTCTCCAACTTCTCCTCTCTCTGCAGTTTCTAATAACTAAACTCTTGGGTTCCATTTTAGCCTCCCCCGGCCTCGCGCCTCCTTGCTCCTTTTTGTTTTTACTCTGGACCCGCAGCAAATTTGCAAATTTTGTTTGTTGTTGGTGAACACTATGATTTTGTTTGTGTCCTCTGTGTTTGTTGTGTTGTATTGTTGTTGTGTTGTGTCCCCACTCCCCCCCACCCTCCTTCCCAATAATCAACAACTTCCTCCTCACACTAATCTTCAACCCTGACATATTTAATATTGGTGTCATCCTTCTCCATTCACTCGTATCCACCCCTCACACCCTTTGTTCATCCTCTTACATCCATGTTCCTCTCCTCTGTCTGTTTGTCCATTTTGTGATATGAACTCAGAAGACATGGACTCACCAAGTTGGATGAACTCAGGTCTGTCTCTTCTTCCTTTTCTGACTCGGCGTCCTCTCCTTTTCTTTTTTTACTCTCTGTCTTTCGGCTTGCTCTCCTCCACCCATCTCCCTTCATCTCAGCCGTCTGTTCTATTCCTGCTTTGCCTGGCTCGATTTTCTTGTGCTCCATGTGATTTTTTTCTTGTTTAGTAGATGGCGCTTCCAGCTTGTCCATCATGTATACACCTTTATTTTGCTGTGCACAAACTGTGAGCTTTCCGTTCCCAGAAGCATGAGTATGACGTTGCCAGAGTGGTTTTTTTTCTAGATCAGGTGTTGACATGAGACACTCTCATTTAGAAAAAGTTGATGTTTTCTTTTGAGTATTCATTTCAGTTTCAATTGAGTTTATTTCTATAGCGCCAAATCACAACAGACGTTGTCTCAGGGCACTTCACAAAAACATTCACATACTGAAAGCAAATTAGTTGTCAAGCCAAACCAAGTTATCTATCTAAGGAAGCCAGCAAATTGTGTTGAATCTTATTAGTCGCTGCTAACAGGAGCTACCAGGGGGCAAGATGGGGTAGAGGTAGGGTAGCTGACCTGGGACCAGAAAGTCCCAGGCTTGATCCCCAGCCATTCCCAAATATTGTGGTGTCTCTGAGCAAGACACCTAATCCCTAATTGCTCCCCAGGCGTCTACATAGCTGCCCACTGTTCCACCTGGGTGTATCCCAGGTGCGATGGGTTAAATGCAGAGAACAAATTTTGCCATTGCATGGGAACATACAATGATGACAATCTCAGACTTCCCTTCCTTAACGGGATGCTAGCCACAGTGGGTTTGCGCTACCTATGCGCATCCTGGCTAGCTAATAGTTTTTCAATAGCGCGGAGTCAATCTTCCACTTAAGACAGCCTCTCCACCAAAGCTACTATAATACTGCATTTGTTACATGTACCATTATCACTAAAGGAGGCAGAGGAAAAGTCAAACATCTGACGCACAGAGCAAGTGAGAGCAGAGAAAGCCGAGGGACCCAGAAGCCATGCTAAGCTAACACTAGCAAGAGCTAGCAGATCCCAGATACACAGATAAAAAACAGAAGTGTTGAAAGACAAAAGACCACTGTGAAGTTGGGTTTAGGTTTGATAATCAAACAATGTGATATACGATACAGGCAATTTCTCAGCGATGGAGCAACCTCAGCATTGAGTGTGTTGAAGTCTGCCAGTTAGCTTAGCTCTAGCATGTTACAGCACCTTGTGGATCTTTTCCTTGCTTGCATCTCAAAACATAAAAATAAAACGTAAACCACACGGGAACACTAACCAACAAATTCAAGGAACAGAAAAACTGTTTATAACAAGGGCGACTGGCCTGAAGTGGATGTAATTTTTCAGTGTGTTCTCACATTATTAGTATTGTCCTTATAAATTATAATATAATATAATATAACGGTTCAAATATATATTTGAACCGTGCTCCCAAAGTCAACAACCACAGTCTAGTTAGTTTTGAATAACATGAGCCCTTTAGTGATGTTAATTTAAAAAACAATAAAACGAGTTTAATAAAGAGCTTCTTGGTTTTCTATATGAAATGAAAGTATCATTCTGTAAAGAAATGCATGTGGTCCACTACCTTGCATGCCAAGGTTTTGAACAAAAATGTTGGAACAATCCGTTAGTGCTCAAAATATGTTTTAGGGATGACCCTCTGCTACTACTACCCTAAAATTTACCTAATTTTAGCTTAGTAGTACATGTACCTCCAATGGTTTCTTTCTGAGAACTTGTTAAAACCATCTAATAATCCATCAGATATTTTGCTCAAAGACAAATGAGATACACAGATATAGGCAATTACATGATCACTAAGCTGTGGGCAATAAATATATTTCTTAGTTGTTTTGTTCTTCTTGAGCACATTCATTTCAAGATAGCCAAAATTTCAAAGATACCCCCCGAGGACCCTAGTGAGGGTAAAGAGCTGATCCAGTGTTCCACGGCCAGGATGGAACCAGCATTGTTCCTCCTGGATCTGAGGTTCGACCAACGATCGGACTCGCTTCTCCAGTACCCCTGAATAGATCTTACCAGGGAGGCTAAGGAGAGTGATGCCCTTATCATTGGAGCACACACTTCGGAACCCCTTTTTGAAGATTGGAACCACCACCCCAGTCTGCCAATCCAGTGGCACTGCTCCCGATGTCCACGCGAAGTTGCAAAGGCATGTCAACCAAGAAAGCCCCACAAAATCCAGAGCCTTAAGGAAATCAGAGTGAATCTCAACCACTCCCGGAGCCCTGCCGCCTCTGAGCTTTTTAACTACCTTGGTGACTTCAGCCACTGTTATAGACAGATCAGCCCCACAGTCCCGGAACTCAGCTTCCTCCATAGAAGGTCTGAGAAATATTCCTTCCACCTCCCGACAACATCACTGGTTGAGGTCAACAGCACCCCACCTTCACTGAACGCAGTGTTAGTAAAGTGCTGCTTTCCCCTCCTCAGCCACCTGATGGTTTGCCAGAATCTCCTCGGAGCTGACCGAGAGTCTCTATCCAAGTCTCACAGAACTGCTCCCACATCTGAGCTTTTGCCTCAGCAACAGCCAAGGCTATGGACCGCTTGGCCCTCTGGTACTCCTCAGCTGCCTCCAGAGTCCCACTGGCCAACAAGGTCCAATAGGACTCCTTCTTCAGCTTGACAACCTTCCTAACCCGGGGTGTCCACCACTGAGTTTGTGGATGGCCACCATGAGAAGCACTAACAACCTTGCGGCCACAGCTCAAGGCAGCTACCTCAACAAGCGAAGCGCGGAACAAGTCCCACTTGGTCTCAATGTCCCCAACCTCAGCTGGGATGTGGTTAAAGCTCTCCTGGAGGTGTGAGCTGAAAATCTCTCTGACAGATTCTTCTGCCAGGTGTTCCCAGCAAACCCTCACTACATGTTAGGGTCTACCGGGTCTGGCCGGCATCTTCCCCCACCATCTGATCCAACTCACTACCAGATGGTGATCAGTTGACAGCTCAGCTCCTGTCTTCACCCTAGTATCTAAAAAAATGGCCGCAAATCAGATGACACAACTATTAAGTCAATCATCGATCTACGACCTAATGCGTTCTAGTGCCAAGTGCACTTACTGACACCCTTATGTTCAAATATGGTGTTCGTGATGGACAAACTATGACTAGCACAGAAGTCCAACAACAAAACAGCACTCAGGTTCAGATCAGAGAGGCCGTTCCTCCCAATCACGCCCCTCCAGGTCACACTGTCATTACTCACGTGGGCATTGAAGTCCCCCAGCAGAATAAAGCAGCCCTGCTAAGGACTCCAAAAGGGCCGGATACTCTGAACTGCCATTCGGTGCATAGACACAAACAACAGTCAGAGCCCATCCCCTCACCCGAAGGTGAAGGGAAGCCACCCTCTCATCTACCTGGGAAAACTCCAACACACAGGCACCAAGTTGGGAGGGCTACAAGTAGACCCACACCAGCTCAACGCCTCTCACTATGGGCAACTCCAGAGTGGAATAAGGTCCAGCCCCTCTCAAGGAGATCGGTTCCAGAGCCCATGCGTGTTGAGGTGAGCCCAACTATATCTAGTCGGTACCTCTCAACCTTGCGCATAAGCTCAGGCTCCTTCCCCACCAGAGAGATCACGTTCCATGTCTCAAGAGCCAACTTTGGTAAGCCAAGGTCAGAGCGCCAAGGTCTCCGCCTTCGGCCACTGCCCATAGCATTATGCCCCTGACTTTTATGGCCCTTCCTGCAGGTGGTGGGGCCACAGGAAAGCAAACCCATGCTGCTCCTTCGGGCTGAGCCCAACCGAGCCCCATGGGTAGAGACCCAATCACCAGGCGCTTGCCAATGAGCCACTCCCAGGGTGGGGCTCCGGTAACCCACGTCCAGGCAAGGGACACTGGGTTTCTTGTTGTGTCCTGTTCATAAGAGTCTTCTGAATCACTCTTTGTCTGGCCTGTCACCTAGGACCAATCTGCCTTGGGAGACCCTACCAAGGGCAATTATAATCGCCCCCGACAGCATAGCTCCTAGGATCATTCAGGTGCACAAACTCCTCCACCACGATACAACTATACAATCGGATTTATTTGGAAGTTATTGTTTTTGTCAGTCCAGTTTTTAAACTATCATAATTTTTGTACAAACAGGAAAATAATCATAATTTAACCTTAGAAAGAAATGTAACATTAGTATTTATCAAATTTTATTTATTGTAATGTCTGTCATCCCAGTCTCTTAAATTGGATGCTTGATGCATTAAATCCTGATGCTTGCTCAATAATCCAGGTAGAAAAATCTAAAAAAGTTAAATCTGGTCCTCTGGACATTCAAAAAACAACAAAAACAAAGCAAATCAACAAAAAAATGTAGAAACGTTTCGTCTCTCATCCAAGAGACTTCCTCAGTCTGAGGTGCTGTATTCAGCTCAGTCTCTTAAATAGCA
>NC_056502.1:33967564-33976530 GCF_014905685.2 Nematolebias whitei | reverse complement strand
GCATTTATATACTGTGTATATATATATATACACAGTATATAAATGCTAAAATGTAGTATACATATATATGTATACATAGACATATATATCAAAACAGCGCCTTCTATATTTGTGAGTTTCTTTGATGGAATGGCCGATGTCCAATATTTAATTATAATGCTAACATCGGCCGATACAATATCATGCCGATAATATTGTGCATCCCTAACTGAATCACAAGGTTTTTGAATAATAAAGGTGCCACTGAAGCACCGTTACTGTCCTAATCATAATATTTGTCTTGCATCTTTTAGTGCAGCTCTAAATAAACGTTCAAATTATACACCCAAGGCAGACAGCACTGTGAGAGTCATGTTCTTAGAGTTCTCCAGTGCATTTAACAATCCAGCCTCATTTGCTTTGTCAGAAACTCCAGAAGACTCAGGTGGAGGCCTCAACAATCGCCTGGATCAAAGACTACCTGACAAACAGACCACAGTTCTATGTCGTATAAGCTTCGCCCTTTAAGGCCTTCGCTTTAGTGGGTTTATCCCGTTATGCAGAGCATAAGCACTGAAAAAATTAGTCCACGCCCACCTGCTGTGTGGGCCCCACCCGGTCCGTATAAATTACGTTAAGAGCGGGAAATCGGCTCCCATTTTTTCTTCAGCGAGCTAATATAGCACTGTCAGAAGAACAAAGAAGATAAATTGTGTAAATGACCAACCTTTGTGAAGGATGCTTGGCCCGGCAGTCGACCTCCGGTCGTCCGGTGAGTTCTCCTCCCCGAGGAGAAGATGACGAGCAGTCTTATTCCAAGGTAAGCGTCGGGGAACATTTCCCAGTGACAGGTCACTACACGCTGGACAACGCCATCTTGTGTTTTTTCCTCTTATCGCCGACCCTCGGGGCGAACCGGATGGTTCCTCCGGGGCAAGGCGTGCTCAGCTGCAGCCCCCGCTGCTCATTCCCTCCTGGGGAGCGTAGTGTAGGTGGAGGGGGGCTGAGTGAATGCTCACCCCATCCCACCTCGTTTCGCATCGGCGATCACACCGCTCCCGGCCGACAGCGCCCTCAGGGGTTGCCCGGCGGAACCCGGGAGGAGGCTGACATGAAGGGACCCCTTTTTTCTACGTCCCTCGCCTTTTCCCGCCAGTTTGGATGATCGGCGGAAAGGTTGTTTTTCACTGGGCTCCACTGTGGCTCACCGTCTTGATCCATACGGCCTCACGTTCCAACAGGACGTTCGACGGGCGAGGCCGCAGACGGTTCTTTCCTGGTAGATTAGAGGAGTCGGTCCCCAGTCCGCTCCCATCACCAGAGTTGAGAGATTCACCGAGCGGGGCTATTCCTCGGTAACCCCCCCTGGAGCCAAGCCTCGCGGAAGCTTCCGGAGCGAAGCTGCCCAGGTCGGAGCAGCGTCCCGTCCCTCCGGAGGAACCAGACGGCGACCACGCTCTCCAATCGAGCCCACCGACGTGTTTTCAGGCAGCCACAGCTAGCAACAACGTGCGCTACTAGCATATAGCATGTCCAAGGGACTGAAGGCCGCAGACCTGCCTTGGAGACGAAGAACTCCCTCTGTAAGGCAGCTGACGCCAGCTCAACATGTGTGCCTCTCCCACGGTTTGCCTGTCGAGGACTGCAGCGCGGATGACGATGATCCATCGACCCACCTGGCTTCGTTACTCCCCTCGCTGCCGGAGAATCTGCACAAGACCTGATGAAGCCATCGCGGACGCGCTGTTCAGAGCAGCTTCAAACCATGCTGGCGAAGTGAAACAGTCGGAGGAGGTGCCAGAAGCTGTGCGCCACCTCATCAAGCCGCGCGGCCCACCCCGTCCCCGCTGGAGGGACCGTCGCGAGCAAGCTTCGACTTTTCCACGGCCGCGGCTCTCGCTGAGTTCCACCACCAGCCCCGCCCGTCAGAATCCAGCCCTCTTCACTCAGGCAACCTGCAGCTCAGCGTTTTCCCCAGAGTTCGCCTGCAAGACAACGCTCTGGGCAAACAATCGCAGAGCTCATGAGAGAGAAGTTTCTCAAAATGACGGTCTCCGGAGGGTGTGTGTAAAAGTGACACGAAAGTTGAAATAAATCATCATTAATGATCAAAGTGTCTGTTTTTTAGCCAGTCTGTAAGCTCGGATGAGCTCACAGCGGCCGCACACATAAGAGCCGGTGTCCTTAATAAGGCTTTTTAAACTCACCGCCGCTCCAAGACATTACTAGTCGCTTACAGGGCACGATGGTAAGTTAAATAACTCGTTATAATCCCGAGCTGCACGATTTTCACTCAAGCGATGTCAACTCACACTCGTGGGATGAAACAGCCCCACACACGAGCCGGTGTCCTTAAATAAAGGTTTTTAAACTCACCGTCGCTCTAAGACATGACGAGTCGATCACAGAACAGCCTCCACACATGAGCCGGTGTCCTTAATTAAAGGTTTTTTAACTCCCGTCGTTCTAGACATGACGAGTCGATCACGGCACAACGGTAAGCGAAAATAACTCGTTACCAACTAGAACTGCACGATCCTCACTCAAGCGGTGTCAACTCGCACTCGTGGGATGGAACAGCCTCCACATGAGCCGGTGTCCTTAAATAGGGTTTTAACTCACCGCCGCTCTAGACATGACGAGTCGATCACTAAAATGAACAGCCTCCATCCAACGGCGCTGCGTTGATGCTGGCGCACACACAGCTGCCGGCGCTAACCAGCTCACATCGGTATAAATGTGGTCCGCAGGCTGGTTCGGGTGGAGGTCCTTCTCTCTCACAAGAAACGACACCCGTCTCGACGAATCAACGCGGGCAGCCGTCACCCACCGCGTCTCAGCTTTCGGCAGCTCACCGCAGCTTAAACGTGAAGCAGCTGAAGAACCCGGTAATGAGTCCCGCCTCCCTCCAGCGCGCGCCCCTCCAGCGAGAGCGGCGCGCGTCCCTCCAGAGAACAACGTGTGCTCCCGCGGGGCTAGCAGCCTTCACTCCAACAGCACGGCGTAAATGAAGTCACGCCCTCCGCCTTTTCAACGTTCGCACAGCGACGTCAAACGCGCAGCCCCACCGCGTCATCAGCTGTCACACGCTTCGCCTTCAGCTCAAGTCTCGCCCGGGATCACACAGAAAACATTCCCGCGACGCATGACGGCGGTTGAGGGGCGGACTGCTGACAGCCGTACAAAACATGACACATCACTTAACGCACGTTCACCCTACGAACGTTATGTAGAGTGGCTAAAACATGCTCGCCGTTTTTCAGATGGATGGACAAGGTTTTATGCAAATGGTACAAGTTACAGTTTGCAACCCGAACCCCTCCATTCAGAGGAGTTATAAAAAAACGGTCCCGTCATCATCAGACTGATTCTCATCCCTAAATGCAGAAATCCAAGTGTTTTCTGATAAAAGTAATCTACAGAGTCCCCCAACGGAGAGAAAACACAAGGTTTTTACTCACGGATCGGAGGGGTGAGACCGTTTTTTGGATCTGTTGTTTAACATCCAGAGAACGCATACCGATCATCCTAACACAGAGACGAGAGTTTTTGTTTTACCTGGATGATCTGCTGCTCCTGTCACTTCAGACAGGAGGCGCTGATGCAGGATCAGGTGTTGACATCACACCTGTTAAATCTGGGCTTCGCCATAAATTGGAAGGAAGCTTGATTTTCCCGGCCCAGACATTTGTTTTCTGGGAGTGGAATTAAATTCAACCACTATGAAAGCTCGTTTATCATAACTAGAATCGACACTCTTTTAAAGTCAACTCAGCCACGTAAGACCTGGCAAGTGATAACAGCTGTCTCCGTCATGAAGCTGTTGGAAATGATGTCACTCACACAGTGGTTCCGCTGGTTTGTTTCACATGAGACGCCTCCAGAGGTGGTTTTGCACGTCTGCATGTGGATCCAGTAAAACAAAACGACGGATGATCATTGTCCCTTCCTCTGTGGAAGCAGACCTTCCGACTCTGGGGAAACACCTTGTTTTTCCGTCAGAGGGAGTCCCCCTCAGCAGACCCACGTCACGGGTCAGTCTTCACGGACACGTTGCTGTCAGGCTGGGGGGGGGGGGGGGGGGACATGCCTATCTCAAGCAGTAGGGGCGCTGTGGCCCCACTACACATCAGCCCACATCAATGTTTTTGGAGTGTCACACAGCACTGAATATGATTCAACACTTTGCTCCCGTGCTACAGAATCAACACGTGTTGATTCACACAGACAACATGGTGACTGCTGCTTACATAACCATCAAGGGTGTACGTTCAGCCCAGATGTTACACATTGCGCGAAAGCTACTGTGTTGGGCTCCTCAAAACCTGCTCTCTATTAGAGCGGTTTATATATCCGGTGTTCTGAACAGAGGGGCAGATGTGACGTCCAGGGGCGGCCCACGTCACGTGGACCGGACCCTCCATCCAGATCTGATGTTTTCAGACGCAGCAGAAGTTGGCAAAGCAGCTGTGGACCTGTTTGCGACGCGAGAAGTACGCTCAGTGTCAACTATGGTTTTCCCTGAGCCCGCGAGACGATCCATCGCTGGGGGGGGGACGCATTTGCTCACAGCCGTGGCCCAAAACGCTTTTGTACACGTTTTTTCCCCCACCTCCTCTGTTTTTTACGGTTCCTGAACCGAGTTCAGGAGGAGGGATTGACAGCTCTCCTGGTGGCTCCCGGCGTGTGAACGCACCATGGTTCCCAGGCCTGCAACGTCTGTTGTCGGGTCGCCGTGGAACTGCCGTGGAGGGAGGATGCTCTCCTTCAGGCAGGAGGAGCGACCAAGAGTTACCCAGAAATAGGTCAACACCTGTGGGTCTGACCGCTGAGCGGTCCCACTTAGAGGATGGGTCTCCCTCAGGAGATAGTGTGCACAATTCAAGATTCACGTGCTGCATCCACCACAGTTCTGTACACATCAAGGGGACGGCTTTTCAGCGCTGGTGTACAGAGAAGGTTTAGAGGCCACCTCATGCCTTTTAGGCGGCGTGTTGTTTTTCTCTACAACAGCTGATGGATAGGGAGTTGGCATTCAGTACGCTTTAACGTACGTTGCAGTCATCTATTCCTGCCACAAAGGTTTCGGAGACAGAACAGCTTTTAATCACCCACTGATGAAGCGTTTTTCTAAAAGATGTTCAGAGACACAGGCCTGCTTCACGTCCACTTGCTCCACAGTGGGATTTAACGCTGGTCCTGCGAGCCCTGATCAAAGCTCCAATTGAGCCTCTGGATCAGGTTTTCACTTAAAATTCTTGTCTCTTTAAACAGCCCTGCTGCTGGTTTTAACACCCGCTAAGAGGGTAAGTAATTATCTGCCCTCTCTGTTGCTTCGTCATGCCCTAGAATTTAGGCTGACAGGCAGCTCAGCTGATTTAAGACCAACCCAGCTTTTATGCCTAAAACATCACGAGCTCTTTTAAATCAAGAGTGGTATCGTTGGAGGGGGTCTCTTTCCCCCCCACAGATCAGAAGAGGAAGCATCTTTTCATCTTCTCTGCCCGGTGCGGGCGTTGACGTGTTACATAACGCGCACAGCTGCAATGCGTTTCAAACTCAACAATTGTTTGTGCATTATAGAGATGCTTCTGCAGGTCGCCGTTATCCATCCAGCGCTTGTCACACTGGCTGTGTGAGGTTTTTTTTCTGAAGCCTACAGAGCATCAGATTTAGGGCCTCCTGTCAACCTCTAAGCACACTCGACCAGGGGTATCGCATCTTCGACTGCTCTGCATAATGGTATGTCAATGCAGGACATTTGCACTGCGGCTGCATGGTCAACACCCTGCTCATTTATTCGCTTTTACCTACGTGATGTGACGGCTCGTTCCATGACACATTCTGTCCTTAGTGCTCTAACAGAATGAATATTGTTGTTCTCATGGAACTCTGTTTAAGCTCACTTCTGTCTGCATGCATTACAGTGTGAGATGTTGTTATCAGTCACAAGTCGTGTCTGTGATTTTGGTTCTATTGTCACTAATCAGTTCATGACTATTGTTACCAATCAGTTCATTTGATCAATAATCAATTCATGGACATTAATCTGTTTATACTGTTCAGCCATGAACCAGTTGGTTCATGCCCTCCCCCCCCCCTCTTTTCAACATCTTCTTCCCGTTGAAAGTTTTCCGGGGCATTCATGCTTTGTCAGAACGCATAGTTACTCAACATGCGTCTGTGCATGGCACATAATTTCGCGATGCGTAGTTATGCACACGGGGAGCTGAGTGACAAGACGTTTTTTGGGCAAGCTTCCGCTTCTTACTGTGTTCGAATGGACCCAGTGAGGCGAGGACCACATCGGCTTCGCCCTTTACCCACTAAAGCGAAGGCCTTAAAGGGCGAAGCTTATACGACATAGAACGTTGGTTACGTACTGTAACCCCAGATTCTATGAGTATAAGCGTAGCCCTTTAAGCGTCGGGCCTCACTGGCTCTTAAATGGCTGAAGAAAAAGCTATTTTGGGAGCCGATTTCCCGCTCTTAACGTAATTTATACGGACCGGGTGGGGCCCACACAGCAGGTGGGCGTGGACTAATTTTTTCAGTGCTTATGCTCTGCATAACGGGATAACCCCACTAAAGCGAAGGCCTTAAAGGGCTACGCTTATACTCATAGAATCTGGGGTTACAGTACGTAACCAACGTTTGTGAGACTGAAGGGTTGTGTGTCTAACCAATTGGTCAGTAGCTCAGGAGAACCACAGGGGACTGTACACGCACCATTCCGTTTCACTCTGTACACCTCAGATTTCCAGTATAAAACAGACTCATGTCATCTGCAGAAACATTCTGATAACTCTGCAGTGGTCAGGTGTACCAGAGATGGACAAGAAGCAGTACAGGGAACTGGTGGACCACTATGTGGCATGGTGTGGAAACAATCATCTCATCTTGAATGTGAACAAAACAAAGGAGATGATTGTAGATTTCAGGAGAACCAGGAACAGGTCCAACCCTATTTCCATGATGGGAGAAGAAGTGGAGGTGGTGGAGAAGTATAAATACCTTGGAGTTCACCTGGACAACAGACTGGACTGGAGAGCAACAGTGAAGCATCTACAAGAAGGAACAGAGCAGACTGTACTTCTTGAAGAAGCTGAACTCCTTCAGTGTTTGCAGCAAGATGCTGCATATCTTCTATAAGTCTGTTGTAGAGAGCGCTATCTCTTCTGCCATCATCTGCTGGGGGAGCAGCACCAGAGCAAGTGACTTCAAAAAGATCAACAAGCTCATAAAGAAGGCTGGCTCAGTTCTGGGGACTCCTCTAGAACCTTTGAAGATGATTGTACAAAGAAGGATTCTTCATAAAATGAAGAACATTATAGACAACCCTCAGCATCCTCTTCATCAGACTGTCATACAACAACAGAGTGTCTTCAGTCAGAGGCTTCTTCAGATCGTTGTAGGACAGACCACTACAAGAGATCCTTCCTGTCCACAGCCATCAGCATCTAGAACAACTCTTTAATGAAACCAGGATGATGAGTTACAACATTTAATTTCCCTCTGGGATTAAGTATTTTTGAATTGAATTTAATTGAATTTAATAAGAAACCCAGTCCTTTTTGGAGCTCTATAAATTAGACTTTATCAACAATAAGAACTGTCAGGATATGAGCATGTTGATTGATGTTTGATGGATCTTTGTGGGTTTATATGAGGTTTCAGTTCTTAACGTGGTTTTGTTTTGGATATCTTGCTTTTCTGATTAGTTCATCTATTTATGTTGGTTTCCTGATCAGTCTGTATTTTCAGTTCAGCTTCTTCATGTTTAGATGCTGATCACAAAGGTGCAGGATTTCAAATACTTGGGGTCCACTGTCCAGGAAAATGGGGAGTGTGATAAAGAGGTCAAGAAGAGAGTCCAGGCAGGATGGAGTGGATGGAGAAAAGTTTCAGGAGTGATTTGTGACAAAAGAGTGTCAGCAAAGATCAAGGAAAAGTTTACAAAAAGAGCAGCTATGTTGTATGGTCTGGAGACAGAAACATGGACAAAAAGACCGGAAAAAAATGGAAGTAGCAGGAATGAAGAGGTTGAGGTTCTCCTCAGGAGTGACGAGGATGGATAAGATCAGGAATGAGATCATCAGAGGTACAGCACAGGTTGAACAACTGGGAGATAAAGTTAGAGAGACCAGACTGAGATGGTTTGGACATGTCCAGAGGAGGGACAGTGGTTTGGACATGTCCAGAGGAGGGACAGTGGTTTGGACATGTCCAGAGGAGGGACAGTGGTTTGGGCATGTCCAGAGGAGGGACAGTGGTTTGGACATGTCCAGAGGAGGGACAGTGGGTATATTGGTAGAAGGATGTTAGAAATGCAGCTGCCAGGAAAAAGACTAAGAGGAGATCTATGGATGCAGTTAGAGAGGACATGGAGGTAGTTGGAGTGAGGACAGAGGATGAAGAGGACAGAGTGAGATGGAGGAGGATGACACTGTGAAGACTGCTGAAGAAGGAAAAGCTGAAGAAAGAAGAAGACTTGGATGAATATGCATTTATGAATTTCCTGTAAATAGCAGATTCTACTTCAGTGACTGAGCTCTGAAGATTTTTTATTAATCATTTTTTTCTTCTTTCGGCTTCTCCTTTCTTCAGGAGTCGCCACAGCGAACTAAGATGCACAAAGACTTTGCAAGTATTTTTACACCGGATGCCTGACGTAACTACAGACCACCGAGCTACCACAGCCCTCTGGGTGGAGCAGAGAGCTGCTATCTAGGGCACCTGGGGGAGCAGATGGTGGGGGTTAAGGGCCTTGCTCAAGGGCCCAGAGTGAGGCAAATTAGGGTGGAGGCAGATGTGGGAGCTTAACCTTTCCCACCCACATTTTTAATGTTGTCGGTATGGGGAGTTGAACCAAAGATCTTCCGATCACAGGCTCGCCTTCTCTAACCACTGCGCCAACACTCCTGCTTGAGTTCTGATTATTAATGAATGTTTTCACTCTTTAATAATGAGTTCTGATAATGAATGAA
>NC_056502.1:33963416-33967554 GCF_014905685.2 Nematolebias whitei | reverse complement strand
TAATGAATGTTTTCACTCTTTAATAATGAGTTCTGATAATGAATGAACGTTTTCACTCTTTAATAATGAGTTCTGATAATTAAAGAGTGAAAACATTCATGGAGTTGTTGCTGGACAGTAACCTGACCGGCGGCTGGTGCCTCGCTTTAACGAGTGCAAATGCTTTGATGAGTGCAAGTCAAGTAAATTACGGTAGTCAGTGTAGTAAAGTGAGGAGCAAGTATCAGCCTTCTGCCTCCATTCACTCATATAAGCTACAATGTTCATATACAAACAAATTTATGAAAATGTTTTACTGGTATTTTAGTTTGTGATAGTGAAATGTCCTCAACGTGCATCAGTGTCTCGTGTCAGAATGACTTCAGCACAACTGAAACTTCGGTAGATGTGAACATTGTTTAGACGAAGTGTATTTTAATGACCCTGAAGTGGGCATGAGTATATCTAGACCACAATGCATTGCAAAATACTGACTTGGAGCATGTGTATTAGTAACAGCTGCACAACTCCCCCTCTCCTCCCTCCCAACTCACACCATTTGTAAAACAAAAATCTGAGTGGTTGAGAAACTTTGCACATAATCTTCGAGACACGTCATTCTGAAAGTAAAACCTTTTCAAATGGTTTAAACAAATGGAAAGAAAAAATAGAAACAATTTAAGTATTTTTGTACCTATAGCTGTCGGAGGAAAAATATTCTCGCTTTATCTCAGTTACTCAAAGGAGCCACACTGGAGGACAGATTTTGAACTGGTTTTACTTGCAAGGACAGATTCTCAGGACAGGCTACACAGATAAACAGGAAGTACACACATAAAGCTCAGTCACAAGAATCTGCCACAAGCTGTGTGTGAAGCTTGTTTTTATAAGCTCGTGAGCTCCTCCGAGCACACAGGCTGTTGAAGCAACAGCTGCGCCTGCAGCCTCAAACCAGCTCCTCATCCAGCCAAACATATGGTTCATGGGCACTTAACATTCTCAGCCTTAGTATCGTATTTTCCGCCATACACATCGCTCCGCCCTATAAGTCGTGTCAGTCCAAATGTGTCTAATAAAGTGGAAAAATCTATAAACACATGACATTGCCGTATACGTCACATCTATTATGTGTCAGCGGTGACGCGGCACGCTTGTTGCGCGTCACCGCTGACAACCCAGCAACGTGGGCCGGTGTTGTGCCAAAAATCGATTGGCTGCCAAATCACGGTCGCGGGAGCGTGCATGGGAGGACTTTAACAAGAATTTAACAAGATTAACATTTAAAAACAATTATTTGTTTGCTCGACATTATAGCAAAGGTGTGTTTCAGTCTAACTTTTCCTTAATAAACGCACTTTGACGGTCAAATCTGCTGCATTTTCAAAAGCCGATACACGGAAACAGGTACACGCAGAGGGACGACTCACTGTCTATTTCTTCAAAAATTAACAAACCACCTAAAAACAATTATTTGTTTGCTGGAAATTATAGTAAAGGTTTGTCTCAGATGAACTTCTCCTTAATAAAAAGACTAACAGTCAAATCAGCTGTATTTCAAAAGTATCCACTGCCTCGGTGCTTCAGGAGCGCGCAGACAGGGAGGAAATCAGAAAGGAGGTATGCTGCGCATTTCTTTGAACTTTAACAAGATAAGCACCTAAAATAATTATTTGTTTGCTCGACTGTATAGCAAAGTGTGTCTCAGTCTCACTTTTACATAATAAATACACTTTAATGGTCAAATTAGCTGCATCTTGCCGGTGCGGTGCAGTAAAATGAAGCTGATTTGACTGTTGCTTCAAATGATGGTGGCAGGCTAGGGCAAGCCAATTGTGTCATTAATAGCCACGTTCACCTATTACATGACACAACAGCATGCCATATATTGAGTGCCATACAGGGGCTGAAAATGGTAGTGTTCAATATTTTCAGTCAGAATGAATGAAAACGGTCATATGTCAGCCGAAAACTGGTTTATAAATATGGGAAAAATTAAAACAAAACGTAAATACGTCGCTTCGGTGTACAAGTCACAGGGCATGCAAATTATACAAAAAACTGGGACTTATAGGCCGAAAAATACGTTAAAAACACCCATAAACTTTGACCAAAAATTCCCCAACATCAGCTTTTAAGAGTTTTCTGCCTGTCATTTTATGGTGGACTTTTTTTTCAGTTTCATTTGGGGCCATACCTTCATGACCTCATATTCTGTTCATGTTTATAGATTCTGTTCTGCAGGGGCACCCCCATCCCCACCTATTGCAATTTTCAGTGGGAGCTGTGCCTCCACTTCCTTTAGCTCTCTGCAGTTTGTAAAATGAAGCTTGGGTTAGTGTTTACTTTAGGATGAAGTCCTGCTGCTCCATTTACTGAAAGCCTGTCAGAAGAACAGCTGCGCGTTGTTTTACCATCGTGTAACAGATTTATATTTAACAGGAACACTGTTGATGTGAGGTAATAAATCTGTAATCACATGGAGGCGGCCTTAAAAGGCTCCTATTACAGTACCAGTTGCAGCAGAACTTCTGGTTGGTTCTGCTGCCACCTAGTGAAGAAAATGGTCATTAAAAATGTCCACACGTATAAAAGCTGCACTTTATACTGTGAAAAGATTAGTAAATATTTTACATGTTGCAGATAGCAGGTCACTCGTTGAATGACGTCACTTTAGGGAAAAAGTTTAATTTTGGACAGACTGACAAACTAACAGATCTTTCTAAACTCCAGTCATGTGTGCCTTGTCCTCCACCGCCATTTTGAGGGACCTGCTTGTCAACAAGCTTGTAAACAATGCGAGCTCCTGCTCTAGAAAATGCCATGTAGTCCTGTAACAACAGGCGTTCAATTAAAAGATGTAATAAATGGTAAGTTAAACTGATCTTTGAACAATTAGTGACGTTGGAATAGTTATTGTTTTAAAAGTAATTTTTTTTTACTTTTATCATGCAACACTTTTCTTCTTTGTTCTAGAATAAGAATGAGACTTGTTTTCCTTCTTCTTTCAGCTGCTCCTTCTTCAGGTGTCGCCACAGTGAACTAAGTTGCACGAAGACTTGGTGATTGTTTTACACCAGATGTCCTTCCTGATGCAACCACAGACCACTGAGCTACCACAGCCCTCTGTGTGGAGCAGAGAGCTGCTATCTAGGACACCCAGGGGAGCAGATGGTGGGGGATAAAGGCCTTGCTCAAGGGCTCAGAGTGGGGCAAATGAAGGTGGAGGCAGGTGTGGGTGCTTCACCTTTCCCACCCACATTTTAATGTCGGTCCGGGGAGTTGAACCAGCGACCTCACAGGCCCACCCTTTCTAACCTCTCCACCACCACTCCCCACTGAAATACTATCTATTCTTTTTATTTGCTGTTCCACTTATTTCATCTTGTCAATAACTGCCTCTAATTATTCAACTAGTTTCCTCCACTGATGAAACATCAACTATTTATTTGGAGCTTCAAGCTCATAGAATAAAATAAATGCACATTTATAATGATCTCTCCCTCCTCATCATTTTCAGTTCAGTTCTTGCCTTATTTAGTTTCCATCACTGAGGAAAAAAGGTTTGTTAGCTCGATCATCCAGGTAGACAACAACAACAAAAGTTAAATCCTCATCTGGACCAGTTTCTTTAAGTGAGACTGTCCAGATGAGATGGTTGAACTTTTGTTGTCACTGAGGAACTTTCATAAATCCAAACTGCGTAAACACACGTCACCTATATATGTTTCTTTTTACATTTTTGGGATCAATTCTGCTTCTTTCAGCCTAATTTGGCAAACGTGGTCTTTCTGCTTTCTTTGGCTAATTTAAGCTTGTTCTAACCGTTCAGCTAACTTTCTTTTTGCATTTTTTAGCTAATTTCAGGTGTTTCCAGAAAAATTCAAAATTTTAATGGTAATTTTAACTACTTTCCGCCTAATTAACTTCTTTTCACTTTTACCTTGTTATGCTCCTTTCAGCTTTTTTGCCATTTTAGCTACTATTTAGCCATTTTATGCAAATTTTAGCTTTTTCAGCTAAGCCCACTTATTTTAATAGCTCATTTCAGCTCTTCCAGGTCCCTTCTGGTAATTTAAGCTTCTTTCTGCCTTTTCAGCTACTTGTCAGATACAAGTGTATATATATATATATATATATATATATATATATATATATATAT
>NC_056502.1:33960300-33963316 GCF_014905685.2 Nematolebias whitei | reverse complement strand
TATATATATACACATATATAAGTTTCAGCCTTTTTAGTTAATTTCCCCCAAAACATTTTTTGCTCATTTCTGCTTATTTAAACCTAATTCAGCAAATGTTTATTCTTTCTGCTTTAGGCATGTTCTTCCATTTCAGCTTGTTTTTAAGCAAATTTCAGCTGCTTTTCAGCAAGTTCTACTGCAATAAGCATTCACTGCATTTTTGTGGAAAATGCAATTTCTCTAGTTTTAATTCAATTATTTGGCTATCTGCTGCTAGCTGTAGCAGCTTCCTTTATGAATATCCTAGTATTTCTGCTGGAATACTTGTATACAACTATATAAAGAGTAATCAGTACTTAAATTTATTTTGGCCTTAGCTGCATTCCGACTAGCCATTAGCTCATCAATCAGGTCAGAATCAAACCATTTGTTCAAAAAGACTGTTCAGTCAACAGGTAAGATACAACTTCCACAGAGCCACAACTATCCTTTTAAAAGTGTCAGTTTTATTTATATTAATCGTATACACAGACAAACCAAGTTTGTTTTTATGTACTGAATAAACTTTACTGATTAAATGAAAACTAATACAAATGGGGCAAAACCAGAAAAAATAACACTTTTTTTTTTACCGCACACAGGCAAATAAATTAAGTCATTCTTTCAGGAAATCCAAACAAGACTCTGTTCTGCATTTCAAGTTAGCACTGAGCAAACATTAAACCCTCAGATCTGCTCAAGAAGTCTGAGAAATGTTGAAATACCTTCATTTTGATGCAATGCTACACAATAACAGTTTATCTAAATGAAGACAATTTCTGGAAGGATTCGTTTCTTGCAACTTATAGTTTTGTGGTTTTCCCTGAATCCATCCTCAGAGGGAGCAGCAGCATGACTAACCACTTCCTGACGAACGTTGGGTTAGTATTTATAGAGATGCTGCAGGTAGAGAGAGTCAAGACTGGCTAATAATTACTGCATGTGAAGACCACATGTACGGAGCAACGAGAAAACACCATCAGCTAACGTCCACAGCGAGCGAAAGGAGACACTTTAAGAACCACACAAACAACTCGTCTGATTTATTGTTTGCCTCTGAAATATTTACATCCTTTAAACCTTCCCTGGGTCTCTGACATGTGAACATTAAAGTGTCTACGTTCAGCTGCAGGGACAGAAGCTGTAGTTATGGAAGCATTTTATTACAAACAAGCCACCAGATGAGAATCAGCACAAAAGGCCGGTGAGACACACGCTCACTTTTCTTTATGTCGCCGTCTCCAGTCTCCCACTGGTCTTCAGTTTTATTTTACCAACGTGTCCAAGAACACAGTTGCCACTGTGGAAGGCCGGAAGGAAAAACAGATGAAAGGCAGAAGCAGGAATTAGACACAATGATCCAAAGCAGACAGCGCAGGATTGGATTGAGCATTTTTAAATGGGTAAAAATGTGCAACATAAACCGTTACTTGTTCCAAAATCATTATTACTATTATTTAAATAGCAGTTCAATTATATGTTTGTAAGAAAGATGGAGACGACTTTAGTAGGAGCGAATGGCTGGAGGAACATGAGCGCAGTCCTGCTCGTTCAGAGAGCTGTCTATAACTGGACGGTACACCAGCGTCACCTACGAACAGAAGGGGGACAAAGGTAGGAGACATTACTCATGACGGGAAACTCAAAGCTGACTGTAGCTCTTAGAGCAGATATTACCTTTCCAGTTTTGACGTCAACGTATGACAGTGTGTGCTTCCTCCAGTGCTGATCGAAGGGCTTCTCCTGCTGGCCCTCCAGGGGCTTGGAGTAGTCGAACTCATCGACACGGTCCTGGAACCAAGAGAAACTGTCAGAGAGCAGACCGGCTGTCCTCACTGAGATGTTGGTGCAAATGCAATAAATGCTGAGCCGGACTGTTTGGAAAATACAGATGAGGGGATATAAAAATGACAAAACTAGCATATAGTCATCCCTTGCTCTGTCGTGGTTCAGTTCTTGCAGTTTCACCGGATCGCAGATTTATTTTTTTTTTATCTATTGCATATATACAGACGTGCGCTGACTCCCACCAGCATTTTAAAAAAGGCTTATTGAACTGTCTGGCTGAAATTTTAGGTCCTCTGCTAAATTAATTACAGGGAAAGGTTTGATGGAGCATGGGAAGGGTTTATAAAGCCTTAAATATATCCATCCATCCATTTTCTTCCACTTGGTCCAAAGTCGGGTCTCGGGGGCAGCAGCTTGAGCAAGGAGGCCCAGACATCTCTTTCCACAGCCTCCTCTTCCAGCTCTTCTGGGAGGACCCCAAGGCGTTCCCAGGCCAACCGAGATACATTCTCTCTCCAGCCTGTCCTGGATCTTCCCGAGGTCTCCTCCCAGTAGGACATGCCTGAAGCACCTCCATAGGGAGGCGCCCAGGGGGCATCCTTACCAGATGCCCGAACCACCTCAACTGACTCCTCTCAACATTGAGGAGTAGCGGTTCTACTCCGAGTCTCTCCCAGATAATTGAACTTCTCACCCTGTCTCTAAGGGAGAGTTCAGCTACCCTGTGGAGGAAACTCATTTCAACCTCTTGTATCTGTGATCTTGTTCTTTTGGTCACTACCCAGAGCTCGTGACCATAGGTGAGGGTAGGAACGTAGACTGACCGGTAAACAGAGAGTTTTGCCTTACAGCTCAGCTCTCTCTTCACCACAACGGACCAGCACATAGTCCACAATACTGCAGATGCTGCACAATCCGTCTGTCAATCTCACGCTCCATTCTTCTCTTGCTCGTGAACAAAACCACGACATACTTGAACTTCTCCACTTGAGGTAGAACCTCATCCTTGACCTGAAGAGAGCAAGCCACCCTTTTCCAACTGAGGACCATGGCCTCAGATTTGGAGGTGCTGATTCTCATCCTGCCTCACTGAAGTTCCCACAGCAGTGAAGGGGAGAGACAGACCCCACCCTGCCTCCTCCTTTCTCTTTCTGAGGCTGTCGCAGCAGACACACAACAGACAGGCACCTGTTGTGTGTCTGCTGCG
>NC_056502.1:33959017-33960200 GCF_014905685.2 Nematolebias whitei | reverse complement strand
ACAATAAACCTACTTGAACTTGAACTTTTTCATTCAACCCTTATTTAAACATTGAGCCTCGGGGACTCATTTACAAGAGAGACCTGATTTAAACAAAGAATGATGACAACAGTGGACAAAGACAACAGTGGACAATCATAAAAGAAAACTTATAAATTGAGAAGAACAAATGAAAAAAAGTATTAAAACTAAACAAAACAGCTAGATTGTAAAGCAATGTAGAATACTAAAAACAGGAACATGCCTGCATTGGTTTAATTTGAACTTGTAAAGTGGAGAACTGTTCTGAGGTCAGAGGAATCCAATTCTGACATTATTTTTGGAACCCACGAACACCATGTCCTCCATAGCAAAGAGGAGAGGGACCAAACAGCCTGTTACAGTTTAAAAATCTGCCTCTGATGGTGTGGGGGTGCATTAGTGCACATTGGGGTGGTTATGGCTGAGTAGTTGGAGCAGTCGTCAATTAGCTTTGTAGAGATCTGGTAGAGTGCTGTATGAATGGGTAAATGAGGCACAGATTGTAATGTAAAGAGCTTTGAGTGTCTTGATAACATAAAAAGGTGATATATATATATATATAAGTACAGTCCATTTACATGGGCAGCATCAATGCAGACAGGTATCCACAGGTTTTAGAACATCTGCTCCCACTCAGATGTCTTTTTCAGGGAAGACCTTGCATTTTTTTTCATCAAGATAATACCAGACCACAGACTGCATCTGTTACATGCAACATCCATTAAAACAGCCTGATATAAAGCAAATCCCATTAACAGCCGCCGCCTGTTTGGGAAACTTTCTGTTGAGACGCTCTGTGGCTCCACTCAGTGGACAAATATGTTGTCATCAGTGGCCAGTTCAGTTCATCCCAGAGTTCAGTTTTGTGACAGTTTCTGGTGCCATTAGGAGGAGGGACTGAAGTTGATGTTCAGTGATTGTGGTCTGATCTTAACATCTGGTTCACGTAATTTGTGCTTTTCCGTTTTTGTCTTTGAGTTTCTCTTGGGGCAGCACGGTCCAGGGGGTTTTCTGGGTGGAATTTGCATGTTCTCTCTGTGCATGCGTGGGTTTTCCCCGGGTACTCTGCTTTCCTCCCACAGATCAAAAACATGCATGTTAGGCTGATTGGTAACTATATATATATATATATATATATATATATATATATATATATATATAT
>NC_056502.1:33958273-33959007 GCF_014905685.2 Nematolebias whitei | reverse complement strand
TATATATATATATATATATATATATATATATATATATATATATATATTCAATATAATCATTTTATTTCAAAAGCGCCTTTCATGACACCCAAGGACACTTTAATTAAATTGACACCTAAATTGTCTCTAGGTGAGAGTGGGAGAGTGAATGGTTGTTTGTCTCGTTTGTCTCTGTGTCCCAGTCATGGACTGGAGACCTGTCCAGGGTGTCCCCCGTCCCTCGCACAGTGATTGCCGGACATGGGCACCGGCGACCCCCCGTGACCCAAAATGGAAGAAGTGGGTAAAAGATAATAGATGGATAGAGTTTCTCTTGTCTCTGTTCTCCTTGTGATTTGTATTTTTGACTCTGTTTCTGTACAACTCTTCACTCTCTCCTCTGTCAGACTCTCCAGCTAATTATCACTCACACCCGTTTGTAATTACTAATCATCCCAGATGCTTTCATTTCTCACTCTCCTTCAGTTTAACCGCTCCTGATCACCCCTCCATGTCGTCTCTTTGTCTGTAGATGTCTCGGTCCTCCTCGTATTTCCCCCTGCATTATTTTGTAAGTTGTTGCCGCGTCAGCCTTTTGATTTCATTTACTTAATAAATCCACTTCATGCTGTCTGTCTGCACTTGGGTCTAACTTCACTGGGCCTTAATCCTGATGCAACACAATAAATGTAATTCTTGATCTTTATCTTAACCACTTTTGCTCCATATTTCTGTTTGGAGCTAAACCAGTCAGA
>NC_056502.1:33955893-33958173 GCF_014905685.2 Nematolebias whitei | reverse complement strand
TTTCTGGTGATAATTCTTACAGCTCTTTTCTGTAAAATAAAAATAGGCTTTGTAAATGTTTTACACGCTTCCCCCCAAACATCAATGCAATAGATTAAATGTGGAACAATGATTGTGTTATACAACATGTACAGAGCTTTATCATTTAATAATTCCCTGACTTTGTATAGTACTGCAATAGATTTAGATATTTTTGTTCTTACAGAATTTATGTGATTTTTCCATGTTAGCTGTTCATCAATGATTACACCCAAAAATTTCATCTCATTAACTCTACAAATCTCAACACCCTCAATTTTAAATGGATTATCAACAGTTCTCTTTTTGTTGCTAAATATCATGTATTTAGTTTTATCTAAATTTAATGATAATTTTTTAAGTTTAAACCAAGTTTGTATTTTATCAAATTCTGTCTTCATCAATTCCAACATCCGTTTTACATCTTTACCCAAACAAAAAAATGTGGTGTCATCTGCAAAAAGGACACATTTGAGGAGTCCTGATACATTCACTAAGTCATTCACATATAAAATAAATAACTTTGGTCCAAGTACAGAGCCTTGAGGAACTCCACAAGTGATATTGCACAGGTCAGATCTTACACCATTTATTTGTACAAACTGTTTCCTATCTTTTAAATAGCTAGATACCCAGTGTAATGCTGGTCCTCTTATACCATATTTATTTAATTTTTCAAGGAGAATAGTGTGGTCAATAGTATCGAATGCTTTTTTTAAATCAACAAAAATACTAACACAATACTGTTTTTGATCGACAGCAGTATTCTATTACTTCCATGAGAGCCATTGATGTAGAGTTTTTTTGCTCTAAACCCATACTGACTACTACTTAGAATGTTTTGTTTAGTAATAAATTTATCTAATCTGGTCACAAATAGTTTTTCTAGAATTTTTGAGAACTGTGGTAATAAGGATATTGGTCTATAATTATTGAACACACATTTATCACCATTTTTAAAGAGAGGAACTACCTTAGCTACTTTCATATTGTCAGGAAATATTCCTTTTGAAAATGATAAATTACAAATATATGTAAACGGCTCAATAACATAAATCATTATGTCCTTTACAAACATCATATCCATGTCCACCCAGTCTTTTGATCTCTTATCTGTAAGATTTTTTACAACATTCATTATTTCTTCTTTGTCAGTTCCATTAAGAAAAATACTGTTGTCACAACTTATAACTGAATGGTTCACATTATTGTCCACTTTTGGTATTTTAGCTGCAAGTCTTGATCCAACGTTCACAAAATGATGATTAAATCCATTTACAATTTCATTTTCATCATGGATCTCATTGTCATCCTTCAAAAAATATTGTGAAATACCTGTTTTTGCTTTATGACTTTTCAGAACACTATTTATTACTCACCATGTTGCTTTCATATATTTCAATATTTTGATCTTTGCAGGAAGAAACAGATGGTCAGTTCAGCCAAAAAAGTGAGTTCCTTAAACAACTCATTAGACTCTTGAATATCAAACTTAGATTTGAAGTTTTAAAGAAGTGAAACATCACATGTTGGTTTTCTCCCCAGCAGACAGAACTCGTCTCCAGGCTCGATGAAGGACCCTCCGAGTACGAAAACCCATGTGAGCCTGTTTATTCCAACGTTCCCATGTTCTCGTCCGGTCGCCCTGTCTCTGCTCAGGTCAGAGCTTCACCCTCACAGATGATGAGTCGTGTCACCACGAGGAACATGGAGCTTAGCTCAGACAGAAACGAGAAGAGACTGATCAGCTTTTCTGTGTTCTTGCAGGATCCATCACTGAACGAGAGCGAGGTTGTTTACTCCTCACTGACGATCAAACCCAGAGACCCAAACAGAAGCAAGAGCAGAGCATCACCAGACACCTGGTTGGTTCAGATTCAGCTTCATGTGGGCTGCAATAGGCCCAATAATCAATTACACTATGGCAATGATCAAAAACACGATCAACTTCAAAACACTGAGTGTGAGAAATCAAAACTGAAACATGAATAAATTGTTAATACTGTCACAAATTTAAAAAATTTACAGCTCATCTTGAAGCACACGCGCGCGCGCACACACACACACACACGTATATGTGTATATATATATGTATATATAAATATGTATATGTATATGTATATGTGTGTGTGTGTGTGTATGTATGTATTTATGTATGTGTGTATGTGTATGTATGTATGTATATGTATGTACATATATATATGTGTGTATATATATATATATATATACATACATACATACATACATACATACATACATACA
>NC_056502.1:33935986-33955793 GCF_014905685.2 Nematolebias whitei | reverse complement strand
TTAACCACTTTTGCTCCATATTTCTGTTTGGAGCTAAACCAGTCAGATCCTGCTGGAAATCACCCAGACAACATAAAGGACAATACAAAGCCCCACCAAGGAATCAAAAGGTCAGCTGATGGGCCGGACCTCCACGTTCAGCACATGTTCCTCTACATTTGCGTCAGTGCAGTTGGATACTGAATGTACCGTACGGTGTCTCAACAGTGTGACAAAACAGTCGGCTGCCCGGCTCCCGTTTCTCCACATCTTGCTCAGTGTCTTGTTTTTTTGTATTTTATGAAGTTGTGTAACTTCCTGTCCTCAGCCCTCAGATTGTATCTTATTCAAATAAAAGAAGAAGAAGGGGGGGGATGACTTTCACTTCTACTTTTCACTGACCAGAAATAATCTGGAGGAGTGTACTGTAGCTTTTATTCACTGGTTTTACTCTTCTTTTTTACACGTCACCATCTTTTCTCCAGTCCACGTGCTGCACACAACTCAGATTATGGAAAAGTGGATTGGGATTATTTTTGTGTTAATGCCAGGTAAATTGAACCCTTTTATATAATGTTTAACAAATGTGATGACGTGATAATCCGGTAATCTGTTTTGTTTTTTTCCTCTAAGGGGTCTGGAGTGGAAACTGGCAGGTGAGCCTTGAGAACCAGTGTGCTTTAAAGGGCTCGTCCGTGGTTTTAAGATGTGAATATGACTACCCTTTTGGGCACCTCGTCACCTCCGTCAGCTGGTTGAAATCCCAGCTCGTATCTAACAGATGGAGTCTGATACCCGTCTCTGAACTTTCCTCAAGCCCAGATCATTTTAAATACCTCGGTAATTACCGGGGCGACTGCAGACTGCAGGTGAATGATGTTCGACCCTCGGATACAGGAAAATATTGTTTTCATTTTGTAACAACACTCAGCAGGTGGAAAAGTAAAACATGTGCTTTTCTGGTGGTAAAAGGTAATGAAACCAGAACAAATAAGCAACTATTCCCTCCTGTCTAAAAGAAGAAGATGATGTATTGACTGGTGTGTTTTGTTTCTCTGGTGTAGAGCTGGTGGCTGTTGTGCAGCCGAGCACCGTGACGGAGGGAGACACCGTCAGCCTGACCTGCATGTCAGGTTGTCCCGAACTTACAAAGATCTGGTTCAAAGATGGATATCGTGTTCGGGGAACAAGCTTCCAGGCCAGCAGAGAGGATGCTGGGAGGTACCACTGTGCTGTTGGAGGACAGGAGAAAGTCTCGTCTGCTCCTGTTAGTCTCACTGTTCGCTGTGAGTCCACGCTTTGATTTATTTTTATTTTATTTGTTTGCTGTCCGATAGTTTTCTGTATTAATCAGTCATGCTTCCTACATGTGAATCCTATTTGTGTAGTAAACAAGCCAATTATCACAGTAGCCTCCTCGTCTTATCAGCTAATCTATATTATCAGTTAATTAAGGAATCCAGTGTTGAAGCGTTGAAGCACTTTTACTATTCACCTGTTATTCTTCCAGTTCTGCATAAGTTTGCAGCTTCTGAATAATTCATAACAAAAAAACATCAAAAAGTGACAAAGCCAGTGATAATGTGCTGTAATCATTGGTAGCAGTAGATTTTAGGACACAAATAAATAAACTGCTAAAACTTTCCACTTACACAACATTTTTGCAAAACCAGGAGACCCATGTTACCAAAAAACACGTTTTGAAACATCAGCCAGAGTTCAAACGAGGCACAGATCGGCTTTACCTGACTGGTTTGGCATTCTGAGACTTTTGTTTTTACTGGATGCCAGTTCACCTGCAGACTTGCTGGACTCCTACTTCAGCTTCAGTCAATGGTCCATCATTCTGTCAGGGAGCGACGAATAAAAGGATCCAAATTAACACAATTAATAATACATAAAGAACTTAAGAGAATGAAAACGAAGGATTTTTAAAATAAGACAAAAAGCTGACGAGGCAGTAAAACATAACTTCAAAGAACCAACAGGGAAGCAGGTAAACGAATCGATGTGATGGAACCATGACTGAAGCTGAACTGCTGCTGAAAGAACTGTTCAAGAGTCTGCAGCAAGTAAGACAAGTTAGTAATGAGGCGCAGGTATTTTAGTCAGTCGTTTCTAGTTTTACTCTTTGTCCGAGGCTTTCTTTTTGCTCTGCATTTCTGCCTGCCTGCCTGAACTGTTTGAAAGTGACAGATAGGTGTGTGGTTACCATAGCAACCCTAATGAGCCACGGCAGCAGCTTCAACATCTTTGGATCTCAGTTCTTTCACAGTCTCATCAGAATGTTGTTATTTTGTCAGCTTAGATGACATATTGTCTAAATGTATTGTTCATCAACACGTTCAGCTCATCCAGAACGTTCTTGCTACGACTTTTGGTATCGGTGCAATTTTTACTTTTTGAAATATTTGGATTTTTCTGCCATGTTTTTCTTAATGAATGTGACTGGAGCTCCTTTACAACAATGCCCCCCCCACACACACACACACACAATTTTTTTTTTATTAAAAAAAAACTAAACAATTATAGTTAAAAAACAAAACAGCTAGTCATCACATCCTTCAAACCCTTTGAGAAAACCTTTTACTGTTCATTTCGGCTTTTGTTCTGCTTTAGCTCCTTTCAGCCTTTTTCTGCTAAATTCAACTAGTTTTGAAATATTTTTTTTACTAACTTCAGTCTTTTTTTTTCTGCCTTTTGATATTCTTTTAAATATTCTCTACTATTTATGCTTATGCGCTTCATGTTATTTTCAGCTATTTTTTAAAATCTTTTCAGCTTTTTGATGCAAATTTCAACTTCCTTTTGCTAATTTCGGATTATTTGTAATATATTCCACCACTCTTTGACTATTTCAGCTTTTTCTGCTCTATTCTGCTTTCTCTACACGTTGCTGCCATTTTTCTGCTGCTTTCAGCTTTTATTTTCCTGCTTTCAGCAATAAGTTATACATTTCATCCTCCATACTAAACATCCACACTGTATTTCCACAGGAAACCAAGTCTTGCAGCTAAAATACCAAATGTAAATGTGAGTCAAACAGTCATGGGTTGTGTCAACAGCATTTTTCTCTGTGACACTGATAAAGAAGAAATACTGAGTATTGTAAAAAAAAAAAAATGCAGATAAAAGATGTCAAGACTGGATGGACATGGACATGATGTTTTTAAAGGATATAATGAGTTATATTATTGAACTATTTACATATACAGTATATGTAATTTATCATTTTCAACAGGAAAATTTCCAGAAAATATGAAAATAGCAAAGAGCAAAGCTAGTTCCTCTTTATAAGAATGGTGAGAAATGTGTGTTCACTTATTACAGACCAATATCCTTGTTGCCACAATTTTCAAAAATATTAGAGAAATTATTTGTAACCAGAGTAGATTGATTTTTAGACAAACAGAATATTTTAAGTAATAGTCAATATGGGTTTAGAACAAATAATTCAACGTCAGTGGCTCTCATGGAACTAAAAGAAGAGATAACAAATGCTATTGATTAAAAACAGTATTGTGTAGTGGACTAGGCCTACGTCGAAACTAAGTCTAAGGTCAAAACTCTTGACCTTTAGAACCTTGTGGGACAGGAACTGTCATTTCATGTATTTGAATACATGAATACAGGTTCACCCATCCTGAGACTTTCTTTCTTGAAGATTCAAGTGAAAAGAACACTCTCTTTTTATTATCATTACTATCTTACAAATGTTGATAATCAAAGTGTCTTAGTTCAAACCATTTTAGATGTTGCAGTGAACTAATCAATTTTATTAACTGAGTAATGATTTTTATTCTCATGTTAAAAGCTGTTGCAGAGTAATTATGCATTTTTCTGATTTCTGCTTTTGAATGAGCAAGTGTGTGCATTTACAAGGTTACAGTCAAACGAAAAACAAGTTGTTATGTTAAAACTGTCATGTTTTAGAATCCTCTCAGACGTAAGTAGAGATGTTTTGCACCTGTTTCTTAAACACGCCACAACAAAACCCTCTCGGTCTGTGAGAACATTTCTGACCTGTCTCATAACAATTCTCGCTGTCTCTAACCTATTACGTCACAAAAACACACCCCTTCTGGTCGTTTCTGACCAATGAAAAATCCCAAAAAGTGAACCGGGAAAGAGTCTTTAAAATGTCAGTACTTCCTGGTCTACAGAGTCTCACGGAGTTACAGACTCACAGAGTTACAGAGTTGGAGAGTTGTCAGACTTCTAGAGTTCTGGAGTTCTGATGGAGTGCTGTTGGAGTTCCTGACATGACAACAAAGCTCTTCCGAGTTCCATGGGATTATAACATTTTCCACTGAGGTGAATGTGTGTCGAACAGAGCCTCGCCACTACTTCTGACGAGCTACAGCCATTCTAAGGAGACGCTGGACCGGTAGCGTTAACGGAACACCATATCTGCTGATTATCATCAGAAAGGTAATGGGTCAAGTTTCCTACCAAGCGTACCGAGGCGAGCTGGGCTTCTGATGGAGAGTGTCGGTTCTGGTGAACATTCCTCCCCTCCCATTCAATCTTAACTCACTCTAAACTTCTTTTCATCTTTAACTTTCTATCAAGTAGAAATTCTCCCAGATATTTAGAAATGTCTGTGTAAAATGCTCACCCACATTCATGTGGGTAAAAGATCATAGTTGTACAGTTTTCATAAATGTCTTTGGTGCAGCAACGGAAAAATCATGGCCGTATGATTTTTCCTGATTGATTGCTTATATTGTTATTTTCATAATTTGCCAAATTAATGTAAATGTTTGATGTTAAATTTGATTCTGTAAATAAATGACCGCATTCATTTTGATGGGTCAAATATAAATGACGTCTCACTTTGCATTTCCTTAAATTCAATGCACGTTTTATTCAGTCCAGAAAAATGAGGAACCCGCGTTAAATGATGAATATATCCCAGCATCTGTTCATCTACAATTGTGTTGGCGTTTTTGTTTATTTAAAAAAGGACTTTGACACTATTGACCACACCATTCTCCTTGAAAAACTGAATATATATGGGATTAGAGGATTAGCACTACAGTGGATATCCAGTTATTTGAGTAACAGGAGACAGTTTGTACAGGTAAACGATGTAAGATCTGAATTTTGTGTTAATAGATGTGGAGTCCCTCAAGGCTCTGTGTTGGGACCAAAGTTGTTTAATTTGTATGTGAATGATCTGGTTGATGTGTCAGGGCTTTTGAAGTGTGTTTTATTTGCAGATGATGCCACATTTTTTCGTTCGGGTTATTGAACGGATGTTAGAAATGATACAGGTAGAATTTGTAAAAATACAAACTTTGTTCCAACTTACGTTATCATTAAATTTGGGGGGAAAAAAACCTACATGATATATAGTAATAGAAAGAAAATTATTAAAGTCCCATTTAAAATTGACAGTATTGAAATTCATAGAGATAATGAAATAAAATTTGTGGATGTCGTTAAGCTGACATGGAAATCTCATGTAAATTATTTAAGAATAAAAATAGTAAAATCAATTGTATTACTGTATAAAGTAGAATAGTTTTTGAATGACAAAGCTTTGTATATATTGTATAATGCAATGAGTGTTTCATATTTAATCTACTGTATTGAAGTAAGGGGACAAGCATATATGAAGTGCTATGGTCCCCCAACAAATATATTATTTCATCAGTTGAATTATTAAAATTTTATGATTTGGTTGAATACAGTATTTTACAAGTCATGAATAAAGCTCATAAAAAATATTACCCCCAAATATTCAGTTAAAATTTGTTAAAGAGTCATTATAACTTTAAGGGAATGGAAATGTTTGTAAAACCTCCATTTAGAACTAGTCTGAAGGAGAGCTGTGTTATAATTCAGGGAATAAGATTGATATCACCATAAAAATTTCTAAAACAATTTGTTTTTTGTTTTTTAAGAAATGCACTTTCTCCAGTAATCATATAGTTTTAGCTGACCAGTCTGCTGATTACAAAATGATGATTGATTGGATGGACCTAAAAGGATGACTGGAAGGATTCATTTTAATTTTAGGAACCTACAACTATACCGGTAATGGCTCAGGTAATAACCTTATTGACTGACTTAGGTTAGTCACATTCTGTTTGTTCAAAAATAATAAATTAATATTATCTTCTCTGATCTGGTGCAAATTTCATATTTAATCTTTGACTCAGGACGATATGCTTTGTCCAAATAAACTGAGTTCCTGAACTAGAGGAGGTATTTTTTTTCTTGAAACATCACATTCTTTGATACTCAGAAGATCTTAGGATCACAGCCTGTTCATCACTCCTGTTTAGGATCACAGCCTGTTCATCACTCCTGTTTGTGTCTAAAACTCCTGATCTTCTCAACAGATCCTCCAAAGGACGTGACGCTGACAGTGAGTCCATCAGGACCCATCATCAAAGGAAGCACAGTGAATTTAACCTGCAGCAGCGACGCCAACCCCCCTGTGACACAAGACGGTTATAGTCTGTACCAAGGCAGGGAGATCATCTGCTCAGAGCAGAACCACATCATCCCCGGCATCCAGCCCAGCCAGAGTGGATGGTACCACTGCCGGGCCGGGAACACCATCAGCCAGGGAGGCAGCAACCTGAGGAACTCGCCAGAAGTTTACATCGATGTGCTGTGTGAGAGAGAAGAGCATACCTGAACCCAGACAGATATATTCAACATTCAATGATGCTATTTTGAGTTAAAGCTCTTGTCTTGACTTATTTTTCCAGATGGTCCAATAAACATCTCAGTTTCTGTGTCTCCACGTGAAACTGTGGAGGGCAGCAGAGTGAATCTGACCTGCAGCTGTGCAGCTAACCCTGAAGTCAACAACTACACCTGGTTCAGAAGGGCAGGGCCCCCCGGCTCCAGCTCCATGGTTCAGGTGGGTTCAGGACAAGTGCTGTCTTTTCACTCCATGGGGGAGTCCCACAGGGGTCTGTACTTGTGCCACGTCAGGAATGAGCTGGGAGAAAACAACTCACCGGAGATGATGCTGTCAGTGATGGAGAAGCAGAAGGGTTTGTGACTTTGTTTACAGAGTTGGAGGAGGACCAGGTGCCTCAGACAACATTTAAATCTTAAGTTCTGGGTGTTTCTCTGCAGGAAGTGAGACTCTTCTGATCTTAGCTGGAACTGGAGTCTCTCTTTTGGTCATGCTAGGGATAGCTTTGTTTCTGTTCAGGTAAGTGAACAACAACAGGATGGCTGATTGATTCATATAATTTTTTACTGCAAGCAGGTCCATTTTTATTTATTTCACCATCTCAGTGTTTTGTTTCTGCTTGTTCATTTACTTTGTCCTGACTGACGTATGCATTATTTAAATTTCTGCTGTTTTGTACAAATCCTGGAGTTTGACAGGGTCATTTGAAGTCTGCACACAGTCAGAATTCAGAACGCAGCATGACTTTTAGCTTTGTTGTGAAATTATCATAATTCACTGTGCTCATTCTGTTGATGTAGTTACATGAAAACGTATGTAATTTACGATAAGCTGGATCTTACAAATCATCTACAGCGCTGTAAAAATGATGTTGTGAGATGAAGCAACAATCGCATCTTTCTGGCTGGTGTAAAGTTGAGAGAAGGTCCATAAATATGGTATGGTGTAAAAGTTTATTCATTTTAAAAAAGTACAAAACAATTCCATAACAATATAAAAAGATACAAGAGATTTAAAATGAAAGGCAGCAGAAAGAAGAAAAATCTTATTATATCTGCCCCTTTTTTCAAAGGATTATTTCAATCATAATTTTCAAGTAACGGAACAAAATGAATAACTCTTTCTAATTTTTCTAATTCTAATACAAAAAACACACTAAGTTACTTCATATATACTTTTTTAACAATCCAGTTTTGATCTTTTTCTTAAATGTACACATTGACTTGACATTTTTCACATCACTCTCTAGACCATTCCACAATCCAACTCCTTGGATTGAGGTAGACCTTCCCTTCAGACTAGTTCTGAGTTGTGGTTTGACAAATATCTCTATCCCCTTAAGATTATAACAACTTTGTCTTTTAACAAAATTTCTTTGAATATTTAACGGTAATATGTTATTTTGAGCACTATACATAACTGATAAAATACTATAATCTACTAAATCATGGAACTTCAATAACTTCAGTTGATAAAATAATGTGCTTGATGGGTGACTGTAATGCTTTCTGGTGATAATTCTTACAGCTCTTTTCTGTAAAATAAAAATAGGTTTTGTAAATGTTTTACATGCTTCCCCCCAAACATCAATGCAATAGATTAAATGTGGAACAATAATTGTGTTATACAACATGTACAGAGCTTTATCATTTAATAATTCCCTGACTTTGTATAGTACTGCAATATATTTAGATATTTTTGTTCTTACAGAATTTATGTGATTTTTCCATGTTAGCTGTTCATCAATGATTACACCCAAAAATTTAATCTCATTAACTCTACAAATCTCAACACCCTCAGTTTTAAATGGATCATCAACAGTTCTCTTTTTGTTACTAAATATCATGTATTTAGTTTTATCTAACTTTAATGATAATTTATTAAGTTTAAACCAAGTTTGTATTTGATCAAATTCTGTCTTCATCAATTCCAACATCCGTTTTACATCTTTACCCAAACAAAAAAATATGGTGTCATCTGCAAAAAGGACACATTTGAGGAGTCCTGATACATTCACTAAGTCATTCACATATAAAATAAATAACTTTGGTCCAAGTACAGAGCCTTGAGGAACTCCACAAGTGATATTGCAGAGGTCAGATTTTACACCATTTATTTGTACAAACTGTTTCCTATCTTTTAAATAGCTAGATACCCAGTGTAATGCTGGTCCTCTTATACCATATTTATTTAATTTTCCAAGGAGAGTAGTGTGGTCAATAGTATCGAATGCTTTTTTTAAATCAGCACAGGTTGAACAACTGGGAGATAAAATTAGAGAGGCCAAACTGAGATGGTTTGGACATGTCCAGAGGAGGGACAGTGGGTGTATTGGTAGAAGGATGTTAGAAATGCAACTGCAGGTTTGAGTCTAGCTTGTGTCAGGAAGAGTATCTGAGATAAAATATGAACCACATCTTTCTCACAAATCTGCTTGCTGTGGCGACCCCTGAAGAAGAGCGTGACCAAAAGAAAAACAACATTCTGAGGTGTCAAACTCATTTACAAAAGGGGCCAAAATTAAAACCTTTTTCAAACTAAGGGCCAACTTCAGAAACTACATGAACTCAAATCATATACCGAACATCTTTTCTTGGTTGCAGGTTCCTCAACAAGAGTTTGATTTGTCTCATTTGATGTTTTCTGTTGTGCTTTCAACATCATAATCAAAGGTTAATGAAAAAATTCAAGAGATAGAAGTATATTATGTTTCACATATCATCCTGAGGGCCAGATAAGATGTCAGCAAGGGCCACATTTGGCCCCCGGGCCTTGAGTTTGACACATATGATTTAGAGGAAGTAATAATATGAAGAAGCACTTTGATAACTTTATCTAAAACATGTAAGTCTTTACAACAGGTTGTTTTCAAATTAGGGTGTAAGTTTGAGGTTTTTACATTCACAGTAATTTGGACTATTTTCTTGGTGTTCGTTCCTCAACGGGACAAAAACCAAGACTTCATTTGTTACATTATATAATGGAAAGCTTTATTGTTTGTAGGTAATTGATTTAAAACTGATCTTTGGGAATGTGCTGCTTTTCCAGTTACGTTGAAGTAACTCTGTCCATTTCACTCCCTGCAGTTCAGGTAAATTCACCTGACCAGCGTCTCCGAGTCTTTGACTCTGCACAGAGGAGGTGGCGTCAGGTGTGTTCCTCCCCAGCCAATGAGCTTCTTGCAAGCATCAGCTGTGAGGAAGTTGGGTTTGTCAGGTGAGTTAACGTCAGTCAGAGTTTTATGCTGCAGAAGCTTCTCTAAGGGTTTATTTCAACTGCGATAGAAGCTGAATGTGTTGACTTTCTGTCTGAACGAGCGTCCCAGGGTCAGGAACCTTTTTTCAACACCAGCCCAATATCCATGCAGCCACAGAGCAGGTGACACACAGGAAACTCTTTTTTGGAGTTTGTACAAACTTTTCACAACAAACGGGGACATAACAAACATTATTAAGAAAAAGTCACGTTTTAGTTTGAATTCAACATGCAGCAAACATGTTTTACACCAGGAAATGAGTTTGTAATGAAGATCTCAGCAGAACCTGAACCCTGTCTTTGTATTTCCCTCTTATTGTACGAAGTCACAACTATCACACCTGTATGATTGTGCTGTTTAAAAGGCTGCATCTGAAGCTAAAACTGATTTTAAATGTGCATAATTTGGTTTCTGCAGCTTCAGTAGATTTTAATAATCCAAAATATTCATAAACTTCAGAAATGACCAGAACCTGACGTAGTAAGTGCAGGTACTCTGGTCTTCTCTAAACCCAGCCAGTCGAGACAGATGGCTGGAGATCCTCAGCCTGGTTCTGGTTCTGCTGGAGGTTTACAGGGACTTGTTTATTTCCACTGTCACCAATGAGCTGCTCAGGATGGAAGATTGTGACAAAGTTGACATTCAAAACAATCTTCTGGCTTCCTTAGATAACTTTTCAGTTATGGACATTTTACAATGTATGGAAACGTATTTGTGCCCTGAGATGACATCTGTCTTGAACTGGCACTGTATAAATGAACTGACCTGAAGCTGCTTTATCAGCCTGTCTGAACAGACCTGGCTAAAGATCATGTCTGTTTCAGCGTGGTGAATTATTCTGTCACCTTGGTGCCAGAAGCCGGTGGTGATGCTGGAGACTTCTTCTGCGTCCGACATGAAGAGCTCAGCTACGGCAAGAAAATGAAAGACTCCTTATTTCCATGGTAGCTAACCCCAGACGACTTTACCTCCCAACCCACTTCAGACTGAGCTACTCATTTCTATCACTCATCTAGTAAATGTATTGATGTTTTGTAATGTTTGTCTTCGCTGTGTTTCAGTGACTGTGACAGCAGAGAGGTTCTCACACTGTTGTGTCAAGGTAAAACATCTGATCTTCACTCGTTCATCCTAACCCTCTGCCTTACTTTAAACTCGCACCAACCTATGAACTTTCCCCTCATTCATCCAGTTCCTGCTGCTGCCTTTTACTCCTGAACGGTAAACTGTTGGCTTTGTGCATCTTGATCCTTCTGATGAGGTTGTCTTCAGCCACTGAAGGTTTTCTTTTATACACCAGTCAAAAGGCTGATGTATTGTATTTTATTATGGTGTAGTCTTCGTCCGTACATCCATAAATATTATCTTGTCCCACCCAAAGCTCCTGAACCACTCAAGATAATTTAACACAATGTGATACACAAGACGGAGTGTCACATACACTTTTCATCACCCCAGGGCCAAGGTCAAGGTCACAAGGTCACAAATCAACCTTGTCCCACTAATAACATCTGATCTGCTCAAGGTAATTTAATGAGACTTGATACACATGTATACTGCCAATAGACTTCAGTTCAATTCAGTTTATTTATTAGCTTCAAGTCACAACAGAAGTCGTCACAGAGCACTGAACAGAAATATTCACAAACATAAAAAAGTCAATTAGTAAAAGTTCTCTCTCTCTATATATATATATATATATATCTAAGGAAGCCAGCAGATTGTGATGAATCTGCACGTCATCACAGTCTCCCATCCTGAGCAAGCACAAAGGCAACAGTGGAAAGGAAAAACTCCCTTTTAACAGGAAGAAACCTCCAGCAGAACCAGGCTCAGAACGAACGGCCATCTGCTTCGACCAGTTGGGTTTGAGAGGACAGGAAGGAGGAATGAACACAGAATGGCAGGTCCAGGTGTCCTTTCTACTGGAGGAAAGACAAAAACACATGTTAAGATAGAAATAAGTACAAATACAGACAGGTAGAATGCACGTTGTGTAATCTTTTCATCACTGTAGCTCTATGGTCAAGGTCACAAATCAAGGTCTTTGCTTGTCCAGGCCATTACAATAGATTTCTGTTTTGCTGTTTGTTTGTCAACAGGCGTATGATGAGCCGTGTGCTGTACTCTTGTTTTACAGTTTTTCCTTTACATTTTAAATTTTCCTCCTGTTGCATTCTTCTAAAACCTGTAGTTAGGCTCACTACAAGACATTTTATTCAAAAACTGCAGCATTTTCAAAAAGTTTTGACCCGTTTTGTTGGTCTCTCTCCGTCTGTTTCGGTTCGACAGACTGCGGCAGGAGAAGCTTTGCAGCGGACCGTATCGTTGGAGGCGTGGATGCGAGGCAGGGCAGCTGGCCCTGGCAGGTCAGCTTACAGTATGATGGTGTTCATCAGTGTGGAGGATCCATCATCTCAAACCGCTGGGTGGTTTCTGCAGCCCACTGCTTCCCAGAGTAAGTTAGGCACAAAACATAAATGAACTCTTTACGAGAACTTGTTAAATTAGTTTGTTTTGCTCTGCGGAGACAGAAAGGATCATAAAAATATATAGTGTTTGTGTTTAAATATTGAGAACTCAGGACATAAATAAAAAGAGACATTCCCTCGTCTTTATATTCCCTCCCCCTCTGTTAGGCGCTATCGCTTCGTGAACCGCTGGCGTGTCCTGCTGGGCTCCATCTTCAACAAACCAGTCAACGCTAACGTGGCAGAGGTGAAGACCATTGTTTACCACAGCAGCTACCTGCCTTTCGTTGACGCCAACATCGATGACAACAGCAGGGACATCGCTGTTCTGGCCCTCACACAGCCGCTCACCTTCAGTGGTAATACACACAGTTTAAAAGTAACTCACAGAAACTTGTACAGTCTGATGATGTCAAGAAAAGAAGACAAAATGGTTCTACATATTCCGCTGCATTTTATGACCTGTAGGACATGTCTGACATCTAGAGTTGGAATTGTGTAATAGCTGATGAAGAACCTCAGTCATGTAGGTCATGGTCAATTCCGTGACGTGACTTGAAAAGGACAAGGTAACAATCATTCTTTTTACCACAGATTATATCCAGGGGAAGCCATTTCAAGCTTATATGAAAATCCACAAAATAGGAACAACACTCAGATCCATCGTCAACAGCATCAACTCTGACGTAATACTGCAGAACATCTTGCTGGTATTTTAGCACATCTTGTTACAAACACGTCATTTCACACAGAACTCCATGGACTTTGCAAACAAAGTTAAACATCTGAAGATGGCTCCAGGAGAAACTTGTATCTGTGGATGTCACTTCACTTTTCACACCCGCATCAGAGGTGGTAGAAACTGTCAGGACACGTCTTCAACAAGATTATGACCTCAGCAACAGGACCGATTTCTCTCTGGATCAGATCTGTGCCCTGATGGAGCTTTGTCGTTCCACAACTTATTTCAAGTTCAATGACAGCTTTGACAGACAGTAGCATGGTTGTCCCATGTGATCTCCGGTTCAGATATGCGGATGACACTTGGATTAAAATCCATACAAAAGAAGTAGAATGGTTCAGCAGACACATCAACTCTGTGGACAACAACATCAAGTTAAGCTGCGGTGAACATGGAAGGAGATGAAAGCCTCAACATTGATGTTTACAGGAAACCTACTCACACGGACGAGAACCTTCTGTTTGAGTCTCACCACCCACTGGAACACAAACCTTCTGTCTTCAGAACTTTATTCCACCAGGTGAACATGTCCCCACAAAGACAGAAGGAACAGAAACACAACAAAGAAACTCTCCAAACCTGTGGAGATCCTAACTGGACCTTTGTCAAATCAGCAAACACATCCAAAAAAAACATGATGCAGAACAAAACAGAGTCAGAAAAACATTGTCATCCTAGATGTTGTTGGAGTATCTGAAAAACAAAAGGATTTTCTCCAAACATCCTACAAAACCCAACAGGACCCTCAGACAGAGGCTGGTCCATCTCAAGGACAGAACCCCCAAACCCAAACTGAGCGGTGTGTCTGCAGGTCAGTGCAGTGAAGGATGTTCAGACCTCAGATAAACTAACCAACCTGTTCACAGACGCATGGCCCAACACCAGAGAGCAGCTTTTCAGAACCAGATTCAGTGGTTCACCTACACCTCAAGGATAAGGGACAATCTACTGAGGACCAGCAGGTCCAGATGTTGGACAAAGAAGACAGATGGTTTAAGAGGGGGTGAAGTAAGACAATCATGTCAAACGAGAAAATCCAAAGTTAAACAGAGGAGGACATCTCAGATTTCAACTTTCTAAAACTTACAATGTAGCTTCAGTCATGATTCCAGGTCAGCTCCACTCCAATTCACACCTTCATGCAGGTGACCCAAACATCTGTCTGTGAGCCAGCCAGACAAAGAGCCTGACGAGCCTCCGCTGTGAGGGCGAGAAGTTCCAGTCTAACCTACAACTGGATCTACGAACACAACCAGGCCTCTCATGCACTTCTATAAAGCTGTGAACTGCACACACTCCAGACATTTTAGAATTGAACTGTACTTATCTATCTCCTTTGTATCTTATCAAGACACTCAAAGCTCTTTACAACACAATCTGTGCCCTCATTTATCCATTCATACAGCACTCTACTAGATCTCTACAAAGAATTATCAGAGCTTTATCACATTCATACACCAATGAGACACACATCAGAGGCAATGAGGGGTTCAGTGTCTTGCCCAGGGACACTTCAGCATGTGACTGCTGGTGGAATTGAACCCCCAACTCTTGCATTGGAGGACAACTGCTCTAACCACTCAACCACAGCCGCCCAAAGTAAGCTCCAGGATGGAAAGAACAACTGCCAGCTGCCAAATAAAATCACCTTTTCATCATCTTCCTGCAGCCCAGAGATTTATGGAAGTGTTAATCTGTAACATGGATTAACCTGATCAAGATATCATTTTTACATGTTTTTATAATTTCTGCTCAATTATGTAAAAAAGAAAGAAAAACACTAATGAATCTTATGTTAATATTTGAATAAAGTAAAATAAACGAGATAATGAACTGAACATGCTTGTTATTTAAGTTTCTTATTGGTGAAGTTTAGTATCTTTGTTTATGGTCTGTTTTTTAATATTGTTGTGTGTAGAGTACATCCAGCCTGTGTGTCTGCCTGCATACGGTCAAAGACTGACAGACGGTACGATAGGAACAGTGACGGGATGGGGGAACGTTGGATACTACGGTGGGTCGACATGTCCTTCAATCTGTGCTAAAGCTTTTCTGTTGTTTATTTGTATAACACTACATAAATATGCATGGATATATGTTTGTAAAGTTGTGTTTTGACAACTATTTGAAAGTTTTTTTAATAGAACAGTCCTAGAAGGAAGGAAATGATACATAAAGACACATTAGATGGTTGTGTTTTTTAATGTATTTTTTTTACTACAGGCCATCTAGCAGATGTTCTCCAGGAAGCCAGCGTCCCCATCATCAGTGATGCTGTCTGTAACGCTCCGGATTACTATGACAACCAAATCACCACCAGCATGTTCTGTGCAGGCTTTGAGAAAGGAGGCATCGACGCCTGCCAGGTCAGAGATACGTTGGGTTCAGGACTTTTGCACAGAAGTTTAAACGAGTTATTTTTATTTGGTTCGGTAAATTTGATTTCTGCTCTGTCTGTCTCTTATTTTTGACACGTGTTTTTACCATAGCATCATTTTTAAACATTGGCGGCTGTATTTTCTGTGAACTCAGGGAGACAGCGGGGGTCCTTTTGTAGCAGCAGACTGCCTGTCTAAAACCAGCCGGTACCGTCTGCTGGGGGTGGTGAGCTGGGGAACCGGCTGTGCCATGGCCAAGAAGCCGGGGGTCTACACCAGAGTGTCTCGATTTCTGCCCTGGATATCTACAGCCATGAGGGTGAGATATCTACCCTGTTTTGTCTGGATGTTGTGAATTATTGACAAGAAATCCATGTTTATACAATCAGTTTATGAATGTGAATGTTTTTATACAGAACTAAAACATTGGAGATACTCTCTTATTTCTTTGTATTTACAGCGTGAGGATTATGTTCCCTTGTGTGTCATCTCCCCCTTGTGGTCTGTTCCTGCTCTCCTGTTTCTCCAGTGTGTAATTAGCTTCTGCCGTCCACCTGTGGTCTTTCCCAGGTGTCTGTGTTTACCCCCTGTTAGTGTGCCTATATATCCTGTGTTTTGTTATTGATTCCCTGTCTGAGGATTGTCCTCCTTTGGCGCTCTGTTCTGTTATGTTCCCCTCCTTATGAGTAAGTTTTGCTGCCATGTTAGCAGTTTGTTTGTTTGTTTAATAAATTAACTCTCTCTGTGCTACGTGGGTTTTCTCTGGGTATTCCAGTTTCCTCCCACAGACTTAAAGCATGCACGTTAGTCTGATTGGTAATTCTAAATTGGCCCTAGGTGAGAGAGAGAATGGTTGTTTGTCTCATTTGTCTCTGTGTCCCTGTTATGGACTGGAGACCTGTCCAGGGTGTCCCCCGCCTCTCGTACAGTGACTGCTGGACATGGGCACCAGTGACCCCCGTGACCTGAAAAGGGAGAAGGGGGTAAAGATAATGGATGAATGTAATTAAAAAAAAAAACAAAAAAAGTTAAGTCAGGTCCTCTGGACGTTCAAAGAACAAAAACAAAAAAATGTAGAAACGTTTCGTCTTTCATCCGAAAGACTTCCTCAGTCTGAGGTGCTGTATTCAGCTCAGTCTTATAAATAGCACCTTCTCATAGTGGATGAACCAGTTTGCTGCTGACCTGACCCTGTCAGGATGCTAATGGTCCATTGTTAGGCTGATGGTCCTCAATCATATGAACAGCTGGTTTTGGTTGTCGGCAGCAAACTGGATGATCCACTCTGAAAAGGTGCTATTTAAGAGACTGATTATTTTGAGAGGAATAATTCCATTTATTGTCCCTCGTTGTGGAACAAAGAGTGGGAATTGGCAATGCACTCCCTTTGTCTCTCCCTCCATCTGTCCATCTGCCTGTCTGTGTTGCAAGCATGATAGCTTAAAAATACAAGTGAGGTACCAACTTCCACTTTGGCTGCATCTAAGCATAAGAAATGACATTATCAGAACTTGGGTTGTCAAGTTCCATCATTGATCCTCTCGCCAGGATCTGTCCCTCTACACTGCCAAGGACAAGCAAAAATAAATAATTAAAAACCTGTCTGTTGTTCTTCACAGTGTAACTCCTCCCCACTTGAATATCTTGCATCAAAAACATTAAGGTTTTCTTCATTCTCTGTTCAATTCCAGTCCAGAAAAACACAAATATCCAAAACAACAAACATTCACCATTCAAATCCCTCAGGGACATTGGAGTACTGCTTAATTGATTTGTGATAATTCATGCATAAAAAAGTAATAAACCTTTAATATACTCCCCGTCTGTTGTCTTTGGACAGCTGCACTGAAACTTTTGCTGTGCTTAACTGCCGATTCTGATACGTTGACACAAAGCAGACAATTGAGTGAATAACTAGTTTAAAATCTTCTCTTTAGGCCTTGTTGTTTCTGCCAAAAGTAACATTTGTTCTCATTTCTTGAGCCGATTCAGTAAAAAATACCAACCTTAACATTGTTTGACCAAATGTTTTAGCTCCTAGAATGTGACTGCTAAAGAGGCATTAGCTGAAGTATTAACGTGCAGCAGCAGATCAACTGAGGGATGATGTCAGCCTCTGTGTCTCGTCTACTGGAGTTTCTTAAAGGTGTCACTTTCAGATCCTGTACATCGATTTTTTTACACTTTTATTTTTGTTTTCCACTTGTCTCCTGACTGTTATTTATGGACCTACTGCACCACACACAGGTATAATCAGGGGTACAGACTTGTCAGGAACTGAGGAACACTTTGACAGACCCTCAGGAAATCTAAAGAACTGGAGGACAAAACCACTGGAAGAACATCTGGCCTCTTAAAAAGCAACATATAAAGGGGTTAGGGGTCATTTTAGTACTTTGCAGGTATTTTATTTTGATTAAAAAAGAAAACTGTTTAAGCAGTTTCTTCTCAACCCAGCTCCTTTTAAACACACCTGACAGTTCTTTAGTTTTCTGTCTCAACTCAAGACTTGTTTCTCTCAAGCACATCCCACATTTCTTATTCTTTTTTTTCCCCTGCAGAACTATCACAACTCTCCTGGTGTTCACAAAATGGCTCGAATATGAGTTTTCTGCTCTCCTCCTGGATGAGAAGAAAAGAGGACACTTTTCATCGATGACGCTGTGATCTGATGACAGGAGATGGACAGCTGAGTTTTTCTCACAGCTTCATATTTCTGTTCTGACTGAAACATTTTACTGAGGAGTCACCGGTTCTGAGCCTCTCCGCTTCTCCGAACGTCATCAAAAACTGTGGGAAACATGAAACATCTCAGCAGAACGGCGGTGAACTCGTCCAGTTTCTGAAGAGATCTGACAATAAACAGTGTCAGCGTGGCTGGAGAGGATCGAACATTTATACAACCTAAACCAATTATTTTCTCAGATGCACCGAGGGGTTGAGTTAAAACCTGTGATGTCTGAGCTAAGCATCAGTGAATAGATGTAGAAAACGAGCTCAGGTCCATCTGAACTGCTGTGGTAATGGAAGGAACATACAACAACAATCCTTTCTGTCAGGGTTTAGCTTCAGATGAGGTTCTGTCTTCAGAGCTGCAGATGGACGATCCATTTCTACACCTGAAGGAAAGCTTCAGGAGCCGACGATGAAAACATGCAGATAATTGGAAGGTTTGTAAGTTACGACAAAGTAAAAGTGTCCTTTTACAACATAAAGTTGTGATTTTTACCTGCAGTAGATTGTCTTTTATGCAAAAAAACATGTTCATTCTGCACGCCTGGTACAATTGATCTAATCAAAATATCAAAGTCAGTGTGTTTTTATCAGTTTTCTTGTAAATATTCTTGTTGATTAATATTTCAGAAAGGCTGCATTCATATTTTAATACAGACACATCTGACGTTACTGCTCCTGCTGCTGTGAGTGCGTACAAAATATTTCCTGATTGTGGTATTTAACAGAAACCATGTACTCAGTTCATTTACATTTTAGGGTTACATTTAGTTACAGCAAGAGGTGACACAGACTCGTCACTTTTTTTTCCTTTAAAGAACAAAAAGTGACATTTTATTTGTTTTTATATTATTATTTGAAAAAGCTGATGAGTTTCAACTTGACCGTTAAAACACGTTTTCTGTTTTCTGCCAAATAAAATCTCAAGACCAGTTAAAATAACGTTGAGTTGGGTTTTTTTTGTGTGTGTGTGGAACAGAACATATTAAACTGTGTTCAGTCCCAATTACACTGACCAGAACCACCAGCAGGTTAAATAAAGGCTGTATATACATGAATATTTTTTGTTGTTTTAATATAAATTATAAAAAATTAAACAACTCATGGCTTGGATTTTTTTTTAAAATAAATTATAGATATAATTTTATATGTATATGTCAATTTTCTTTATATAGCACATTCAAAAACAACATTTGCCAAAGTGCTTCACAAGAAGGTTAAATATATTTATATTAAATTATTCTAATCATGCCTTCAGTTTAATGAAAAATATTTGAGATTAAATTAAATAACTCCAGTTTGCCTCATTTTTAGCAATCAAATCATTGTGAAACATTTTTATAAATAAATATAAATATAAATATAGAAAGGACGAATAGTTAAGACTTTTGAGCAAGAAGTTTTCATTTAAAACTTTCTGTTTTCTGCAGATATGTTGAATAAAAGAATAAAAACGAAGCTCATCTGGACTGAACCACGGTGGCGTAGATCTCAGAACTGCTCTGCTCCTTTTCTTTGGACCTGAGGAGGAAAAGAACATAAATATACACACACACACACACACATACATACACACATATATATATA
>NC_056502.1:33909527-33935586 GCF_014905685.2 Nematolebias whitei | reverse complement strand
GTTTCAGCACCAAAAAAAAATAAACTGTCCAGATGACCTGACTGAAAAATGCTGGATTGTATACCTGGATTATTGAGCATGGACTTTGTTGTACTTTCCTTTGAACGTTCCTGCCACCCTTTTTCCCCAAATCACTCCATCCTTTTTTTTCCCTCACTTGCCCTTGACGAAGACGGACACTTTTCTTCCCTCTCCTGCCTTCCTCCTGCTTTTGCTCTTTGTCCTGTGTATCAGAGCCTCTCTTTACACATCTTCCAAATCATAATTTATGGATCTAGTCAGCTGGTCTCTCAACGCAATTGATAAAAAATTTTCGACCAAGAAACAGGGTGCTGGAGAGCCCTCATGCCCTGAACGGACGCATGCACCTGGGTATGTCACTGATTCTTGGGGGGAGATGAAGATGATGTGCCTGTCTGTACTGTCCATGGAGGACGTAGAAGATCTGTACATTATTGGATTTATGATAATGGTGTTTTTGCTTTTGGGAATTGGCAGATACCTAGGATATTGACAAATTAGGAAGACGGTGGCAGCAGTTTTGGCCACGGTAAAGCTGCCAGCCTTATGTGAAGGATTAATTTGTGCTTCAAGCTCTGAGACTCGTATGCTTTGTGAGCTCAACCGTAAGCTGGACGCAATTTCTGCGAATCGTAGGCCACTTGCGGCTCCTGGAACTCGCCCGCGTGAAGGATTCGACCTTGGAGAAGGCTGACAAAGCCTGGCTGTTTGGATTCGCCATCGAGAGAACCAGCAGAACAGAAGGCAGACAGAAATCAGAGTCGGCCTGCTCAAAACCATTGTTGTTTATCCGAATCTGGCCTCCCCGCTTGGCCTTGGATAGGCCATCGTATCTCAGATTGCTCCTGGTGGATATGTAAATTAAGAAGCTCTGCTCTGTCCACCCCTGCACCCCAAAGATAATTTCTGTGAACGCTTATCAGATTTGTACCAGCTGACAGAAACTGTAACATCTTATCAGGACTATGGAAACTATATGGAAGTGTTTATGGACAAATCGCACCTTCTTGTCATCCATGCATAAGTATTGTGTCTATATACATTGCTTGCTGTGGTAGATTTTTTTTTTTTTTTGATGCCTTAAACCATGCCCTGTCAAGGACACAGTGTGAGATATCTTTTTGTATAACTTTCACCTCATGTTTTCTTCCCCTTTTCTTATCTAAGCAATAAGGGCAGCGCTTCTTAGAAGACGCAAACCCTGTACACTTCCATCCATATTTAGGACGGTTGTACGGAATGTAATTTTACTGAACTTCAATGTGCAATGACAATAAAGCTTATTCTGATTCTGATCCTGCCTGGACTCTCTTTTTCACCTGTTTACAACACTCCCCATTTTCCTGGACAGTGGACCTCAAGTACTTGAAGTCCTGAACCTTTGTGACCTCTGCTCCTTGTAGCCTCACTGTTCCACCGACCTCCCTCTCATTCACACACATGTACTCTGTCTTACTACAGCTGACTTTCACTCCTCTTCTTTCAAGTGCATACCGCCACCTCTCCAAGTTCTCTTCCACCTGTTTCCCATTCTCACCACAGATTGCAATGTCATCTGCAAACATCTTAGCCTGCGCTATCTTGGACAAGCGAAAGCATAAAATAAATTACCCGGCTTCTTATACATAGTGTAACTCCTACCCACTTGAATATCTTGCACCAAGAACATTTTCACTTGGATTCCCTGTTCATTTCCTGTCTTGAAAAAACATTCACTATTCAAATTCTTCAGCGATGGGGAACTTGGTCATACCACTTGTTCATGTAGTCTTTAATGTCAACATGTCCAAACAAAAAGACTTATGGAATAAGATTTTCTATCAGAAAGCATCATTAACTCACCATCATACAGTCCTGTGTCCTCCTCCATGGTGCAGTATGAAACTATTGACAAAAATAACAAACAAGCAGTTAGAGCTTTAACAGCAGTTTATAAAGGCTTTCAACTGAGAGGCAAAAAGGATAAGCATGACACATCAAAGGCAAAAAGATATGGTCATCAAAGGTTTGACAGAAATGTGTTTGTGTATGTGACAGTGATGCAGGCTGACCTACGGCCCAGACAGCAGCTCCAATGGCTCCCAGGGTCATCACTGTTACACAGACCCCGATCACCCGCCAGGGGGTCAGCACACAGGTCAGAGAGATCCCTCTGCTCCCTAAACACACACATGGTGTATATGTCATTTAACAGTAGCTGCATGTACACCGTCAGGAGTTGTCAACACAGCCACACACACAAAAGATTATGTCCTCTCGTGCCGTTTGCACCAACATGTGCAGATGAGTCCTAGCATGTTCATCCAGTCCATTAAACATTCAAACACATGGCTGAAAACAGAACATAAGTCATGAAATCACTTAAATCGGACGCTTTATTTGGACTCTCTTTAGAGGAAAACATCAGAAAAACCCTGACATTGTGAAGTGGCACACCGCTCATGTCCTGGCACCCGCTGAAAAGAACAAATGATACGGATTAGATCAATAGTCTAAAGTCGAGCATTTCTCCAAAATAAAGCATGAACAAGCTCCTAAAACTGGGATACAGTGCCATGCAGGTTCCAAACGCTCATACAGTTAGAAGATGTGTGCCTTTTTACACCCAGGTTGTTTTCATCAGGTGCCGTTATTACTATTATTATTGTGTTCAGTTTATTTATCAGTGTTTGTGTGAGCTGAGTGAAGCTGACACCCCACCCACTTCCAAAATTAAAGCAAATAGTCTGAATGGTTAGTGCTCCGTTAGTGCTGGTTAGTGCCGTTAAAATTTTCGTTTGTGCTGCTTTGCTTTCTGAGATATTAAAGATTAATTTTTAGCTCATCCAAAGGTCACAATCCCCCCATGTTGCTCCAAAACAGACGGGAGTGGTCTACTTTTGTAGTGCTTCGTTAGTGCTCGTTTGTTCCGGTGAAACTAGCGTTTGTGCAGCTTTAATTTATGAGATATTAAGAATTATAATTTTGCCCGATGACGTCACCACTCCCGTCTGTTTTGGAGCAACATGGGGGGATGGTGACGTCATCGGGGCAAAATTATAATTCTTAATATCTCATAAACTAAAGCTGCACAAACGCTAGTTTCACCGGAACAAACAAGCACTAACGAAGCACTACAAAAGTAGACCACTCCCGTCTGTTTAGGAGAAACGTGGGGGAATTGTGACCTTTGGATGAGCTAAAAATTAATCTTTAATATCTCAGAAAGCAAAGCAGCACAAACGAAAATTTAAAAGCACTAACCAGCACTAACGGAGCACTAACCATTCAGACTATTTGCTTTAATTTTGGAAGTGGGTGGGGTGTCAGCTTCACTCAGCTGTTTGTGTGACATACAGTTTGTGGTGTTGAAAAAATAAATAAAAATTAAACCTGATGTCTTCATTTTCAACTTTAATAACACGCAAAATGTTTTGCATCGTTTAAATCATATAACTTGAGTCCAGATAGCTTCATTTAGCTCAGATAACTTCATTATATATCTCCCACACTAACATTAATGCTGTTATTATTGTTAAATGGATTATTTAGCACATTTATTATGTTATAGTGCAGCAAAACGCGTGAAATATCCGCCTGCCTCGTTCAATAAATAGCGATATTAGAACTGGATCCAACTGGTGTCTCTTCCAACACAGATGTCGGTCACAGCAGCTACATTCAGGCATAGATTAATTAAATATGAGACTCAAAATATATTCCATCAGTCTTAGCTCAGAAAGCAGTGTATCTGCCGCCATGTTGTTGATAGATATTTGTTGTCTCTCCAGTCGTGCATGTACGCATGTGGTTTAACACAAAGTCTCAGCGGGAGATGTTTACATTGTCAGCGGGCGGTCAGCAAAAATCCTCTACTCTGGAAGGTGGGTTCAGAAACCTCCGGATTTTTTTTGGGGGGGGGGGGGGGGGGGGGGGGGACTGGTGTCGTGTAAATGAACAGCAGAACCGCAGAGAGAAAGGTGCGGATTTACTCAAAATATGTGCCGTCTAAATGGCCCCTTAGGATAAAACTAGTTTAAATAAGTAGTTGTTTAATGGATATGTAGACTTGATTAAACAATAAGGATTCATCGAGGAGTATTTTATCTAAAACAAAATAATTACTTGGACAGAATTTAATTTATTTTACTATACGCGCAACAATTTAGATAAAGTTTAATTATTTAATAAGTAGTTTACTTTGGAATTTGGTTGAGAGATGTTATTAGAGTTGATCAGTCAGGAAGTTATATTTTATCAAGTTGCATCAGCTAAAATATCATAACCAGATCATCATCTTCTTTGAGCGATGAAACAACCTTTTGTTGGTTTCATCTGATCAATGTAGTACCACGAAGAGTCAAACATTTTAAAATTAAACACTTGTTTTAAAGTCTGGTTGTTAAGCCACAAACTAAAAGAAGAGAGGAAAAAACAACTACAGGGTGAAAAATGTATAAAAGTTCTACATAAGGTAATTTTTTTTGCACATTTTGTCGCAACCGCTCAGATTTCTACACCTCAATCTGTTGATTTGATTCTGGATCAAAGACTGGCCCCACATTTAATATATTTTTGTCCCTTTCGCAGATCAAAGAAGGGGAAGCCACTCATCCAGCTGTGCACGTTGTGAATATGATAACATAAAAAATACATAGTTATTAGTATAATATATATATATATATATATATACAGTATATATTATATAAACCCTCGCTATCATTTGAGGAAACGCTGCTATGTAGTTATTTTATTGCTTAAACATATTCATTCAACCTTTATTTATACAGGTTAATCCCATTAAGTCTCTGTGACTCATTTACAAGAGAGACCTGAATTTAACAAAGAGTGATGACAACAGTGGAAACAATGACAAGAATAGACAATCATAAAAAGTACACAAATTGAGAAGAACAAATAAAAGAAAATGGTGTTAAAAAATAAAACAAAAAAACAAGTAGATTGTAAGGCGATGTAGAAAACTAAAAACAAGAACATGTCTGCATTGTTTTTCCCAAGAACTTAACAGATGTTTAAAGCCACTTAGAGAGGTCAAGGTCAAGAACTTCAGATTGTAGCATCCATCCAAGTCTGTCCAAGGCCCAGTAAAAGACAAACCGTCCTCAGAGACAGAACGTCCAAAAGACAGAGACACCAAGTCTCCTACCTCCCCACACCCCACAATTCTGGACCACCCCTAGTTCCATTCTGACTAGCCTAATTAATTATCTGTGCTAATTAACCCTCTTTTCTGAGTGGCAGACTTCAGTCTCTGAAAAAAATCTCTAACAAAGAAGTGAATCTTACCCTACTCCGAATCAAACTTGCATTTTGCTGAAAAAAATGGTGTTTATGTAAAAACAAAGTATGCTCAACAGTAGCCACTGTGTTCCCCTCTGAGACTTTGATGGGAGGTTATAATTAAATTAATTTATGCAGCTTTATTCACACCCATGGGTTGAGAGCTGCATTTCCAATGGTTAAGATTAGAGGCATGACTCCTGGTGTCAGGTAAACGGACACCAGGGGTCAGTTGTTCCTAGTCAGTTGTTGTCGAGCAGTTGCTGAGGAGAGTTGCAGAGAAGAACTCTCTGGGAGAAGCAGCCAAGATGGAAGAAGTGGGTCCTGGTGGAGAGATGGCTCTGAGCCAGCCCAGAAGTCATTAACGCTCAAACACCTAGGAGCGAGATGGTGCATGTTGAACAAATCGCAATCCTGAGAAAATACATCCTTTCTTGGGACAACAGGCCACCGGCTCTCCCCACATCTGCTGTGGTAATGAGAGAATGGACATCTCCACGGTAGGATGGAACTCACTCTGAACGGTTAGCCTACACACCTGTTCAAGGGTGTTCAGACCAGCCCGCCGTCTAGAAGGTAGTTTTGTAAGATATTCCAGGAAACAGGAGCGGAGTAAGAGAAGGCCCTTTTGCCAAGTTCAATACTCATTAAGGGAACACTGCATGTAATAATGTCCTGAGAGTGCACGCTGTAGCTGCACTCACTCAGTGACATGTGGGAGGGGATGTATGAAGGCAACAGATCAAGGAATGATTTAAAGATGAAAATGTACCAGTGAGAGAGTCTGCATGAAGTTAATGATGTCCAGTTAACCAGTGAATACAGGGTGCAATGGTGGGTATGGTAGTTACGGCCAGTTACAAATCTTAGTGCACCATGATAGACAGCATCCAACATCTGCAGGGTGCTTGTAGGAGCGTTCGTGTAAATAATGTCACCGTAGTCAGTGGAGGGAAGGAAAGTTGCAGTATAATTTCCTCAAATGATTAGGGTGTCTGAATATTGATTTGTAGTTGTCCAGGCCACCATTGTCATCTCCTGGCTCCACCATTGCACCTGGAAGTAGATAAAATTGGTCCTTCCTCCTGTTTTTCTACCCAGTGTAACTCTTGCACACTTTAATGTCTTGCACCAAAAACATTAAGGTTTACTTGCATTCCCTGTTCTATTCCAGTCCAGAAAACAAAAACATTAACTATTCCTATCCCTCAGCAACGGGGGACACCGGCGCACTGCTTGTTCATCTTAAAAAGAGAAGATAATCCAGTGAGTAACATTTCCACTCTATCCATATTTTTTCATTCATTCATTCAACCTTTATTTAAACAGATAAATCACATTGATCCTCGAAGACTCATTTACATGTGAGATCTATTTGGGCAGACAATACAAAGTGGTGAAAATGGCACATAAGGTTTGAAGACATTTGCTTTCTGCCTCCACACCAAACATTGCTTCCTCTGTCTCTAAAGTGACATTTCCCTGAAAATTTCTTGCCTCATGCCTGTCCTGCCTCCTGTTTTGTTACTGCTCTCCTTTCAACAGTGAGGCTACATAATAACAGTATTATTGAGGACTCAAAGGTCATCAAGAATCTGAGAACATTTGGATGGGAAGCAGGTAATTGGACAAACGTAACAGAGGGATGGCAGTGAGTATTTGATCAAAGATGATCACGCACTGCAGGTGTTATCAGGACGTTCTAGCTTGAGCTTACAAACAGTGTTTTTCTGGAAATACCACAACCTTTAGTTGGCACCTCACCCTCAGCACATTTGCTGTGCTGCCCACCCACCTCGGTCTGAATGGCTCTGTTCTGCTCTCTTCCCTACTCTGTTATCTTTTAATCACGACGGGACAGAACAAACAGTCTTTTGTGTCGACCTGAAACCACCTCACATGTGTCTTTGTATGTATGGCTATACGCATGTTTTATGAAACTGATTTTCTCTAAATACTTGGTGAAAACGAACAAGCTATTGTGTTAAATAATGGTCAAAGGTGGTGATTGTGTCTCTAATTTCTTCAAAGTGAGACAATAAACTAAAATATGATTAAACATCACCCACAACATTAAAACAGTTGGCAGGTAAAGTGAATTACACAGATCAGCTCGTGTTGTTGCTGTGAAAACTGATTATAACATTTGTGTGAGTATTATGGCAATTATCCATTTAAACACTGATTTTTTTTACTTTGATGGGTCAAAGTGAGTTTGTGGCTCAAAACTGTACTGTTTGGAAGCTTTGAAAAGGAATGGATGGTCATTCTTTAGGCCTCTCAGTTAGTTGGCAGCAAGATATTTATAGTTACAACATTGTCTATGATGTCTACCTGGCAGTGTTTGAAGGTTGTAAATGCTTATGAAGGTTGTATTCTGCAAAACATGGTGATATTACACCACAATTATCTGACCAGAACCAAGACATGATCTGCAGTTGGACATTGTGCCTCATGAAGATTTAAACTTAAACAACCATATTTAAGAATGGATAAAACATCCCTAGTAAAATTATATTTACAAAGGATATTCCAAGGTAACAAATGTGATTGACACATTTTGTGTACTTAATCATTGAGGGAAACCTCGTTCACTGGACTCAGCGTCCTCTAAGTTGATCATTTACTGCAATAAAACTTAATAAAAACCTATTATTTCCAAGTCATAGAAGTTATAGAAACGTGTCAAACTCACACAGTGAAGCTTTTACACTCGAGAGTCTATAGTTAATGGATTGTACTTATATAGCACTTTTCTCTCTTATCAACATACTCAAAGCTCTTTACAACAAAATCTGTGCCCTCATTTACCCATTCATACAGTACTCTAATAGATCTATACAATGACTAATCAGTGCTTTATCACATTCATACACTGAATGTGGCTGAAAGATGGCCGCGCTCAGAGCAGTTGCAGCTTCACAGGCTCCCGGTACTATCCCAGTTTTTAGAAGTTTTTATATTGACTCTGTGCCTGACTCCGCACGATTTATGCGTGTGAACTATAGCTGAACCAAATTGATGAGAATAGGAGCGGATTTGCCACGAAATATAGCAGAAATCAGCAACAAACTCAAAACTACACTCGGAAGAATGCAGATCTTAAAGTCATCTACCTGGAAGCTGCAGCAGAGGCGTTCCAGCGGGCAGAAGAGAAAGCGCTGCTCCCGGCTTAAGAGAAGAGGATGCTGGGCAAGGGTTATGGTGAGGCTACGAGCAAACGCTAAAGCCGGAAAACTTCCGATGTAGTCTCTCTTTCTGTCGAATGTCCACTCATTGGACAACAAGATGGATTTACTTCGTCTGAGAACGAGCGCCTCAGAAGAGATGAAGAAGTGTGAAGTGCTTTGCCTCACAAAAACATGGATTACAAGCAAAACGCCGGACACAGACTTCCAGCTGGATGACAAAGTTTTTTTTCAAGCGGACCGCTGCAGCGAGCTAGCGGGGAAATCACGGGGAGGCGGAGTGTGTATTTATGTGAGTAAAAGTTGGTGCACGAACTGTACTGTTGTAAATAGCTCATGCTCGAAGGCTTTGGAGCAAATAACAGTGAAATGTCGGCCACATTATCTACACCGTGAGATCACAGTGACTTTCATCACAGTTATTTACATCCTCCGGACACTAATGCTAATGACGCCTTACAAGAACTTCATGATATAATCAGCTATTTGCAGAATAAACACCCTGAGACGCTTTACGTGGTAGCCAGAGACTTTAATCACATGAATCTAAAGGACTGTCTCCCAAGCTTTTATCAACATGTGGGCATACCAACACGTAGAGACAACACGCTGGACCATGTTTACATGAACGTAAAAGATGCATACAAAGCCGAACCCCGCCCCCACCTAGGACTGTCAGACCACATCTCAATCTTCCTGGCTCCTGCTTACATGCCCCTGCTGAGTCGTTCCAAACCGGTACAAAAGAAAGTTAAATGTTGGATCCAGGACAGTGACCCCATACTGAGAGATTGTTTTGATCGAACAGACTGGCAGGTTTTCAGAGAAGCTGCTGAAAATGGAGGATCACTTGATCTGGACCAATACACATTCTCAGTTCTGGGTTACATTAGTACATGTACTGAAACCGTCTCCACTATCAGATATGTTAAAAGCTACCCAAACAGAAAACCTTGGCTGAATGCAAAGGTACGCACCCTGCTGGCAGCCAGGAACACTGCCTTTAGGTCTGGAAGCTCAGAGGAACTGAGTAGGACAAGGAAAGAGCTGGTTGCTGGTATTAAGAAGGCCAAGGCCACATATGCACAGAGGATCGAGGGTCAATTCACCTCGCAAGTCCCTCGGAGCATGTGGAGGGGCATTAAGTGCATAACAGATTATAAAGGAAGGAGTGAACAATGCCCCAAAGACCCATCTCTGCCTGATGCCCTCAAAAAGTTCTATGCACATTTTGAAGACCCGAACAGACCACCCAGCACCAGACTCACCTCACCACCGGATGAAGAGCATCTCAGCGTTACCTCAGCAGCAGTAAAGAGTACTTTCAGGAGGATTCATCCGCACAAGGCAACCGGCACAGACCACATCCCCGAAAAAGTGTTGAAAGAATGTGCCGATCAGCTCTGCGAGGTGCTGGCAGACATCTTTAACACCTCACTTACCCTGGAGACAGTTCCCAACTGCCTGAAGACTGCCACCATCATCCCAGTCCCAAAAAGCTCTACAGTGACTGGTCTGAATGACTATCGGCCAGTGACCCTCACCCCGATAAGTCGCTAAATGCTTCGAAAAACTGGTCATGACTCACATCAAAACAACCGTCAACATCAACAAGGACCCTCATCAGTATGCATACCGCGAGAACTGATCAACAGAGGATGCCATCTCCTCTGTGGTCCACACTGCGCTCAACCACCTGGAGCAGAAAAATTCTTACGTCCGTATGCTCTTTGTGGACTTCACATCCGCCTTCAACACCATGATCCCCCAAACCCTGATGGACAAACTATTCAAACTAGGACTAAGCCCCTCCATTTGCAACTGGGTACTAGATTTCTTAACAAACAGACCACAGTCAGTGAGGATCCACAACTTCTCCTCCTCCACCATAACCCTCAGCAATGGCTCTCCTCAGGGATGTGTGTTGAGTCCCCTCCTGTTTACTCTGCTCACGTATGATTGTGCAGCTACCCATCCACGCTGTCACATTGTAAAGTTTGTAGATGATACAGCGGTGGTGGGATGTATCACAAACAATGATGAGTCCAGCTACAGGCAAGAGGTGGAACACCTGGAGAGCTGGTGCTAAGAGAATAACCTTCACATCAATGTGAAGAAGACAAAGGAGATGATTGCGGACTTCAGAAGGAACAAAAACACCTACACCCCCCTGAACATAAGAGGATCTGCGATGGAAGTGGTCTCCAGCTACAAGTACTTGGATGTACACATGAATGACAACCTCAGCTGGAGCAACACCACCAGCCTGATCAAGAAAGCTCATGAGAGACTCTACTTCCTCAGACGGCTGAGACGAGCAGGTCTGGGAAGCTCAGTCCTCACCTCCTTCTACAGGTATGCAGTGGAGAGCATCCTGTGCTCCAGCATCAACGTGTGGCATGGAGGCTGCACAGCTGCAGAAAGAAAAGCTTTGCAGAGAGTGGTGAAGGCTACACAGAAGACTGTTGGAGTCAGTCTCCACACCATCACACATATTTACACCTCCAGATGTAAGAAAAGGGCCACCTGCATCACGAAGGACCCCACTCACCCAGCACAAACACTTTTTGCCCCACTCCCCTCAGGAAGGAGGATGAGGAGCATTAAGTGTAGAACCACTAGACTGAGGAACAGCTTCTACCCTGAGGCTGTTAGACTCATGAGTCTCTAACCAGAATAATCACTGTGAAAAATCACATCATGTTGCTGCTGATCTGTTTCAATGTTGATGTGTTCATGCGTGCTCATCTGCTTACACAGACTCGTTCATGTTTGTGCTGATTTTCGACTTAATACTTTTTATGCTATTAGTGCTTAGTGTATATTTATTTGATGTTTTTCTTAGTTCATATCTTAGATGTTATCATTGTTTTTATTTTACATTTTATTGTTGGATGTACAGGTCCTTCTCATAAAATTAGCATATTGTGATAAAGGTCATTATTTTCCATAATGTAATGATAAAAATGAAACTTTCATATATTTCAGATTCATTGCACACCAACTGAAATATTTCAGGTCTTTAATTGTTTTAATACTGATGATTATGGCATACAGCTCATGAAAACCCAAAATGCCTGTCCCAAAAAATTAGCATATCATGAAAAGGTTCTCTAAACAAGCTATTAACCTAACCATCTGAATCAACGACGTAACTCTAAACACCTGCAAAAGATTCCTGAGGCTTTTAAAAACTCCCAGCCTTGTTCATTACTCAAAACCGCAATCATGGGTAAGACTGCCGACCTGACTGCTGTGCAGAAGGCCATCATTGACACCCTCAAGCAAGAGGGTAAGACACAGAAAGAAATTGCTGAACGAATAGGCTGTTCCCAGAGTGCTGTATCAAGGCACCTCAGTGGGAAGTCTGTGGGAAGGGAAAAGTGTGGCAGAAAACGCTGCACAACGAGAAGAGGTGACCGGACCCTGAGGAGGATTGTGGAGAAGGGCCGATTCCAGACCTTGGGGGACCTGCGGAAGCAGTGGACTGAGTCTGGAGTAGAAACATCCAGAGCCACCGTGCACAGGCGTGTGCAGGAAATGGGCTACAGGTGCCGCATTCCCCAGGTCAAGCCACTTTTGAACCAGAGACTGCGTCAGAAGCATCTCGCCTGGGACTGCTGCTGAGTGGTCCAAAGTTATGTTCTCTGATTACAGTAAATTTTGCATTTCCTTTGGAAATCAAGGTCCCAGAGTCTGGAGGAAGAGAGGAGACACAGAATTCACATTGCTTGAGGTCCAGTGTCAAGTTTCCAGTCACTGGGGTGTCATGTCATCTGCTGGTGTTGGTCCACTGTGTTTTATCAAGGGCAGTGTCAATGCAGCTAGCTATCAGGAGATTTTGGAGCACTTCATGCTTCCATCTGCTGAAAAGCTTTATGGAGATGAAGATTTCATTTTTCAGCACGACCTGGCACCTGCTCACAGTGCCAAAACCACTGGTAAATGGTTTACTGACCATGGTATTACTGTGCTCAATTGGCCTGCCAACTCTCCTGACCTGAACCCCATAGAGAACCTGTGGGATATTGTGAAGAGAAAGTTGAGAGACGCAAGACCCAACACTCTGGATGAGCTTAAGGCCGCTATCGAAGCATCCTGGGACTCCATAACACCTCAGCAGTGCCACAGCCTGATTGCCTCCATGCCACGCCGCATTGAAGCAGTCATTCATGCAAAAGGATTCCTGACCAAGTATTGAGTGCATAACTGAACATGATTATTTGAAGGTTGGCGTTTTTTGTATTAAAAACACTTGTCTTTCATTGGTGGGATGAAATATGCTAATTTTTTGGGACAAGCATTTTGGGTTTTCATGAGCTGTATGCCAGAATCATCAGTATTAAAACAATTAAAGACCTGAAATATTTCAGTTGGTGTGCAATGAATCTGAAATATATGAAAGTTTCATTTTTATCATTACATTATGGAAAATAATGACCTTTATCACAATATGCTAATTTTATGAGAAGGACCTGTAACTGGGACCCTGTGTACATAATTTTGCTCCACCACATGTACCACATGAGGTCCGAATGACAATTAAGAAACTCTGACTCTGACACTGACTGACTCTGATGAGACACATATCGGAGGCAATGGGGAGTTCATTGTCTTGCCAAGGAACACTTCAGCATGTTGAATGCTGGTGGAATTGAACCCCCAACTCTTGCATTTGAGGACAACTGCTCAAACCACTCATCCACAGCTGCCCTCAAGAAGTTAGTAGTTACAGCATGTCAGAGAATGGTGATCTCTGTTTATTCCTCAAGTTGTACAACAAGCTTCCTTTGTTATTTTTACATTTGATTTCTATCAGTAAATCATTTTGTCAGCAACAGGCAGTGCAAATCATCAGGAGGATGGTTCTCTCTGTGCTCTTGGTGGAGCATGGATTTTTTTGGTTTTGAACCAGTTTGACATGACTGTCAACAAGGAAGAGGGTCGGCAACAGAGGAGGGGCGTGCCAAAGACACCATCTTAGCACCAACATAACTGGTTTGTTCCACTTTGGAGTAAGCTGTTTGAGAGAAGAATCAGTTTTGTGTTGTAAGTTTCCTTGACTGATGAAGCCTTCTGGATGGAAGGTGAAATGTTTCAGCAAAAAAAGAAACTGTCCAGATGACTTAACTGAAAATTGTTGGATTGTATACCTGGATTATTGAGCATGGACTGTTTTGGTCAGACACATCCTCTTCTGTTCCATCCCCCCCTGCTTCCCTGCTTTGCTCTCATCTTGTGAACCCTTTATAGAGCCTCTTTTTTTCCTGCATACCTTCCTAATTCGATTAATTTGATCAGCTCGTCTCACAATGAAATTGATCAACTTCTCCTGACAGGAAGTCAGGGTGAATGGAGGACCCTCTTACATCGACGGAAACAAAATTGGATTTATGATGACAACTGGATTCTGCTGTTTGGATTGGTGAAATCTGGATTGTCTACAAATTTGTGTGGAAGATGTCGAAGCTTGGCAGCACTCAGACTGAATTATGTGGAGTTGCATCAGAGCTGAAGCAGGCTGATATCAGGACTGTGAACTTTATGGCAGTGCCCATGAATGGTAGGAAATAATCTTGAAGAAGCTGTGAGCTCGACTTCAGGTGTAAATAATTAATTTGGCTGTTTGGAGTCACCATCTGTTCTAGCGAGACTTTAAAAGGCAGAAATGGCTATTTACGAGTTCTGCCTGACCCAAACTGTGGACCTGGACCTGGCCTTGAAGGCGGACTATCTCAGTTCCTCCTGGCATGTTATGAAAAACAAATATGCTCTGTCTGTCTCCTCACCCCTCCCTTCCCCAAGGCTGTGGACATGTGACAGAACCAAAGCTGATGATAACTAACACCTCTTATCTGGACAATGGCTGAGGGGGGCTCTGGACTGTGCTGCCTTCCCTTAAAACTCAATTCCTGCACTGGCCTCATATGTATTATGTCTATTTATGTTGTTTGCTGTGGTAGATTTTTTTTTGATGCCTCAAACCATGCCCTGTCTAGGACATGGGTGTGAGAGATCTTTTTTTAATACCTTCTTTCCTCACGTTTTCTTCCCCTTTTCTCATCTAAGCCTAAAATTATTCTGTAAAGGATTCGAGGCCGTGCTCTTAAAGAGCAGCAGCAATGTGCACTCCGCCCATCTTTCGACGACTGTACGGAAATATTCTTGTTGTATCTCGGTAAAATGATAATAAAGCTTATTCTAATTCTGATAGTTAAAAAAAAACAACAACAGCAAAAGACCAGCCCAGACAAGTGTCTCTCTACTACAGGGTGAATGGTTCAGTAAAGTCCTCTCTGCTAGAGCTCCAAGAAAATAACAAAAGTCAACTTTATGGAGAAAGTAGAAGTAGTAATAGGATTGCTGGCACAATCTCATGTTCCTAACTACCCATTTATCGCTCTTCTGGGGACTCACTCCCTGTCACTGCCTGGGTAGCTTGTCTCTTGGTTCCAGTCCAACAATGGATTGTTTTTTCAATATAAGCCTGTAAGCCTGATTCCTACAGACTCTTGTCTGGGCCCGGCTCCTACAGCATGTGCCTCTGTGTGTCCGTGACTGCTTCCGTCTTAAAGTTCTAGATCCCGCCCTGCTCTGAGGGTTCAACGAGGTTTTGCTGTAGACTGTTCATATTTAGACTTTTGACTAGAACCCAGAAGTTAAAGTCGGAACAGGACCAGCTTCTCTATCGACAGGTTCCAGTACAAATCTTTAGTTTTGGCCTATTCAGGTAAAGAATCAAAACATTGCATCCAGGGCTTAATTTGAGGCAGATCCTGCCGCAACAGGATCCGGGAATTCTGTCATTTTGACAGGGTGCATTCCGATAACTGTTTGCTTGGATCCGGTAACTCTCAGGCTTACTATTAATAAAGTTATGAACAAATATGACTGCCTTGAACAAATAAAACCTATACTGGATATGCAATCTGAAAATAATAACATGAGCACAAATTTTAAACACAACAGCCACTTACAAGCTTCCTAATTTCACATACGAGCTGCCCCTTCAAGTAAGCATTTCTGCTTCTACCCTTAACAAAATCTCCGTCCCTAAAAGGACAGTCATTGGCAATTTAATTAAAAACACAAAAAAATAGTTAAACAGCACAACTAAATTGCAAATCAGTTTTACAGTTTAAGTGAGTCATTCATAAAAATTTGATTATTTATTAAAAATACAAGAGAAATGTTTGATGGGTGATCACGTGACGTACATCACGTTTCAAAGTAACAGCACAAATTTGTCAAAATAACAGCGCTCAAAATGTCGAAAAGACAATCCAACTTACTTTCATTTTAAAATAGTCTTCTCATAGTGCAACTAATCATCAGAGACTCCACTTCCTCAGGCGGCTGAGGCAAGCTGGTCTGGGAAGCTCAGTCCTCACCTCCTTCTACAGGTGTGCAGTGGAGAGCATCCTGTGCTCCAGCATCAACGTGTGGCATGGAGGCTGCACAGCTGCAGAAAGAAAAGCTTTGCAGAGAGTGGTGAAGGCTGCACAGAACACTGTTGGAGTCAGCCTCCCCACCATCAATTCAATTCACTTCAGTTCAATTTATTTATATAGCGCCAAATCACAACAAAGTTGTCTCAGGGCACTTTACAGAAACATTCACATACATAAAAGCCAATTAGTAAAGTTCTCTATCTAAGGAATCCAGCAGACAAGTTGAATCTTGGCTTCATTGCAGTCTCCCATCCTGAGCAAGCACAGTGGTCCTAGTGTGAGTAGTTTGACCATCAGGGTTTGGGGAATCATGGTGTTGAAGGCAGACGTGAAGTCCACAAAGAGCATACAGACGTCGGAGTCCTGCTCCAGGTGGGTGAGAGCAGTGTGGACCACAGAGGAGATGGCATCCTCTAAACACTATACACTCTACACACTCCTCTCTGTGACTACACACTCCTGCCTGTGCCTATTTCCTGGCGTGACATCATCAGCCTTCAGTAATCATCAGCCATGTGCTTGGGTGTTTCTTTGACTGTTTTTAAGGTTATTTTTAACACTTGCATGGCCCAAATGCAAAATAACATATAACTATTCTATTCTACTACAGTGATTACATCTTACGAGCACTTGGGAATATAATGATGGGTGTTGGACTATAAATATGAACCGGACATGATAAAACATCTACTTGTTAATGTTTTTCTTCGGTGCTGGAGATTCTTCTCAAAATAATCTCCTGAGTGACTCATTGTGGAGAATGAAATTCTATAGTAAGAGTGGGATTAAAATAAAAGCAAGCAAAAGGAAGTGACCCACTCTACACAAACGTGCAGAGATGTAGTTCCTGTGAAAGACTCATGGTGGTTGTCATGGAGATAAAAATCAAAGAGACACAGTCACATTGTGCAATAAGGATGCCAAGCTCTGCAACAAGTAGTGGATGAATGTATGCACGTGTATGGGTCTCTAATTGGCCTAAAGGCAAGTCTTGATAAACGGTTAGAATGGTTTCTAAAAAGAAGTTATGACTCATTTAATCCTAATTCAAACACCAAAAGCTGCACAGCTGCACCGATCTGGAGCCAGGCTGTTTATCTCCTGTAATTACATACCCCACAACACAAACATATGGCTTGGTTCCTCCTGGGTGGACTCCTTTAGTCAATGAGTCTCTCAGAAGATGAAAACACCACAAACTCATGGTACAGCACATCCTGGGAGGACTCCTTTGAGTCATGTAAAGTTTCAGACAGAAAGTCAGGTAGAGGAACAGACGAGGACAGAGAGGACGTGTCGACAAGAAGGGCTGCAGTTGGTTTAAATTTGGATGGTCAGCTTCATCTTGTTCCTCATTTAGGGTAAGTTTCACTGCTTACATTTAGTACATCTGTAGCAGGAAAACAACTAACAGGCAAACATAATTCAGTATCAAGCAGTATTTAATGAATGGATGGTCTCACGTGGGTGCATCTTGTCAGAGCGGCAGAATTTATATCATCTTTTAAACAAAGCAGCTTTGAAATACAGGAAGTGCTCTTATCTGGGTTTTACAATCAGCAATACTTAACTTGCAGTAAACTTATCAAGATCGTAGCATCTTAGCATCTGCAAACAACAGAAGGATTAAACCCTGGTGGTGGGTGAGAGTGGGGCCATATATGGTTCCTCTTAACGTCTGCTTTGATATGATCACTCTGAAAAATTATAAAACATTAACTTATTTTATCTGTATGATTAAACTGACCTGACTTTGGTTATTAAAAGAGTGTTTTGCAGTTTTCTTTGTACAAAGTAAATAAAATGAGTTTCGGAGGAAAGGACTCATTATTGTGGCTCCTGATGTTGGCACTGATATTACTTTTCTGTTTGGTTTAAGCTACTGAATGTGAGAAAAATAAAAAATAATAAAGAGTCTAACCAGTGTGAGTATCTGTATCTGCTGAGCAAGCTGAAAAACAAGCAGACTGTTAATGGTTAACAGAGAAGTGGGCTGATTTCTGGACACAAATACAGAAAACAGGCAGCGAGAGCTGCACTGTATTCTCCTCTGTTCAGGACCGTGTGTGTATGTGTGTGTGTGTGTATGTGTATGTGTGTGTGTGGGGGGGGTGAGGCCATGAGCTGGGAAGAAAGTGTAAAAAAGTGTTTGCACTCACCCATCTTCCCCTCTGTCACAACTTTCTCGGCGTACATGAGTGCAGAGGAGGAAGCCGAGGCCAGCAGCAGACAATGATGAGCAGTTTCCTTTTTGGCTGAACACACAGGGCAGGTGGTCCGAACCAGCAGAACTTCCTTTGACCTGTTGCTAACATACAGAGGATTTTCTGTTAAGATTCCTTATGAAAGGTTATATCATGCACGATTTCTTTGACAATCATTCTCCATTCAGAGACTCAAAAGAGGTGAAATAAAACATAGTTTTGTCTGTCGGCTGCTCCTCTCTTCTGGGTTTGGCTCACATGAAAGATCTGGTTATTGTTCTAATGGAGAGAACCAAACCTGCAGCCTTAGGGTTATGAGATAGCACTGACCACTGATCTGCCGTAGCACCAAAGCAGTCCAACAAAATGAAATTCAACTTTATTGTGTTAACTTTTAATCTGACTACGTCTGATCTATGCATGTGTAATTAAAAAGTGATCAAATATTGATTTGTACAGACAGAATTTACCCTCAATCTGACACCCAATAATGATCAATCAGGTCGTCTGGACAGTTTCTTTTTTGTGGAAAGATGTTTCGCCCTCTATCCGGAGGACTTCATCAGTCTGATGTGTCCCAAGTCAACTGTTTTCCCCACTAAGCAGTACGCTCCTTTACTGGACCAACCAGTCTACTGGTGACCTGACTGACCATTACTGGATTTTGTACGTGGATGACTGAGCATGAACTTTGATGCCTCAATCTGACAGTTTTCACTTTCAATGAGGTTCCTGTTAGAACTGTTAATCATGAAGGTACAAATGGTGTTAGGTTCAAGGATTGGATCCATTTCTGCACAAACCAACCTAAAGGGAAGTTTTGCGACATTTTTCATCAGTTCGATCCTCAGAGTACCCGTCGCATGCTGTGTTTATCAAAGCTGCTTTATTTGAATTACCGTCCAGTTCACATTTTATTTCCCTCTTTAGTTGTAAAAAGTGAGAACATTTAAATCCACTCGGACACAACACATAGGTCTGAGTGTTTGTTGCTAACTTCTAAAACTGTCAATAAAGTCTTGCTTGTTTGTGAGGCTGAGGGGAGAATCAATAAATAGAAAATATCTGTTTCCTTTTAAATGTTTGAGTTTGTAAAGTGTTGTTATTTGTGCTCAGGGGAACACTTTACAATAAGGTACACACAATTTGATTAACTACTAGGGAACGCCTCAGGAACGAATCAGGAACAAATCAGGAACTAATGGGTAGTTAACCAGTACTTACTGGGGAACACACAGCCAAACCTTATTAGGGGACTGCTGGTTAGTTACCATAGAAACAGAGGAAAAATTCTCCATGTGGGTTCTGAATAAAGCCTGCACCAGTGAGGTCACAGCTCATAATTGTCTAAAACCTGTTTCCTAGTGATTACTGGTTTTATTGCATTCTTACCACTGATTAACTAGGTTTACAAAAGAGAAATTCCAATAAAATCAGTAATCACTAGGAAAAAGGTTTTTGACAAGTGCGAGCTGTGACCTCACTGGTGCAGGGTTTATTCAGAACCCTCATGGAGAATTTCTCCTCTGTTTCTGTGGTAACAAACCAGTAGTCCCCTAATAAGGTTTGGCTGTGTTCCCCAGTAAGTACAGGTTAACTACCCATTAGCTCCATATTCGTGCCTGAGGCGTTCCCTAGTAGTTAATCAAATTTTGTGTACCTTATTGTAAAGTGTTACCATGCTCAGATTGATTTTTATGGATTACAATCAGGGTCACAGCAAAATGTTTACTGCCCTTCAGTTTTATCGAAGTCGTTCATGAACTGGACGGATGTGATTGATTGTTTTTTTTTTAATGGGTCCATTTTACTGATTTGGGCCCAAACACACTGTGGGAGCAGCTGAGATGCAACAGAGGGCTACCAGACTACTGAGATCTTTGATGCTCTGCAGTCTTCAAATGAAGTTAATTCTGTTTCTCAATCTGAGTTTAGACAAACTTCTATGACCCAGCAGCGCTGTCCTCGGGGAGTCGTGTCGACTGAAGTCAAATAAAATATCAGGACGTGATTCTATAACTCCAGTTAGCCTCTGCATAACAAGTCCTGAAACTCTGTAATGGGTTTGGGTTTTGTGGTGCAATCCCAAAATTAACAGTAGCATCTGGACAACATCTGGACCATCTGGGTCCCCTTTGAAACGTCTTTGGTGACGTCCCTGACTGCAACTAACACACAATATAACAACAACAATAACAGTGATACAAATAATAGTACAGATTTGTGATTTCTGGGTTCTATGAAACGTCACACAGATCGTAGCTGTTTGTTTATGAGTTGACTTCATTTTTACAAAAAATATGGATAAAATAAAGCTTCATGTCTGTTAAAGTCCCTGATGATGTTTATTACTTTAATACACCCCGAGTTTCTACTTCTTTTATTTTAACATGGAAACCGACTGAGAAGAGGTTTCATGTAAACAAATAAATAAATAAACTGAATGATAAATGCAAACACTGCAGGACTTTAAATGTAAACTCTGTTCAGTAACACTTACATTCTTTATTTTATCTCCTTGGTTAGTTCACCAGATAATACGTTTATGAAATAAAACAAAACTTTTAATTTAAATTGTTTAATTGTTTTTTATGTTATTATTATTATTAATAATAATAATATTATTATTATTATGTATCAGTCTTCGTCGTGTTTGTTTTTGGGTCAAAGAAAGAATCAAAATAATTTTCCCATTTTTTTAATGACGTGGTTCTGGTGTCTTCGGTTATTTCCTATAACTGGACCCTTGTTTGACAGTGCGATTATTCCAGATTAAATTTAGATTAAATTTGTTTTAAATTGTTCTTCTATGAGCAGATTTACCTGTCTCTGCAGGTGGAGTTCTCCAAAGAAGGGAAAAAGGAGTTCTGGGGTCCTCAAACGTACCACAGATAGATCCTGGTCTTTCTGAACTCTCAGGTTACTGACCCCGCAGAGAGCAAAGGAAAAAGGTTCGGTTCGGCTCGGCTCGGTTCGTCCTGGCTGGATCAGCCGACACCACCTGCGGCCGCTTCCACCTGCAGAGAGACCAACATTTGGACGTCTGCTGACCCGAAAACTTTCTGAAACTTCAAACGAGCTCGGCTCCTTCAGTCTGTCAGCTGCGCACGAGGGGGTGCACGTGTGACGTCACACTCTCCGAGTGGACGAAGCGGGCGCGAGCGGTGCCTTTGAAGGAGAACACGCCGTTCTACCTGAGAACATCACCTTTAAAAACACAGTTAGACCACTGGAACCAGAGAGCAGCAGGTGCCTCACATTTTATAAGGTGAGCTGCATCATTTAAACTGCTGGAGTCAGAAAACCTTGAAAAACTGATTTATTTCCATGTTGGGGAGAAAAGTTTCTCCATGGCATTCATTCAACCTTTATTTAGACATGGCAGCTCACTGAACTTCCTGCTCGTCAGAGAAAATAAAAGGGAAGCTGAACTAGTTGAGCACACTTCTTTTCTGCACACAGACAGAGGGAACAGGTCAAAGCAGCAGAGAAAAGGACAGGTGGGCAGACACCTGAGGGGGGCGGCAGCTGTAACATGGCTCCTGAACACTGCTGCTGGATGATTATCACCCTTTATTTGAGAGGTAAAACCTTTATTGCTCACTCCTTTACTGATCTGAACCTCCAAGACGTTCTAACTTTTTGTAACTGGACCCACATCCTTGGTCTCCAGGTGTTCTTTCTGGTGATTGGTTGGTTCGTGTCCCCTCCGGTCCTGTTTGTGCTGTGGTTGGTTCTTCGGTGGTCCTCCCCTGTTCCTATGACTACCCGCTGAGCTCTAATGAATCCAAGAGAGGTGGACCGCCCTCCACACAGGTACTCTCATAAAGAAGCCATTGTTGGTGGCAGTGGGTCTAGAAAGAGAGAGCTCTGGCTGTGGGGTCAGAACAGATCTGTACAGGAGTGTCTTTGTACATTTGCAGGATGAATTCATGTTGGACAGATCTGAACTGAACTTGTTGATTGTTAGGTGGGAGGAAGTGAAGGACAAGAATACAAGGTTCTGTCCAACATGTGGTGCCTCGAAGACAGCCAGTGCATCACACAAAGGTAGAATTCCCAACAGACGTGCACCCATACGAAGCAAAGACTGTGTGAAAGCATTTAAGTTTATGTGTCTGTGTCAGGTACGTGTTCCACAGCGCTGGCATCTTCCCAGATCCATCCTATCAGAACCGGGTGCAGTACCTGGGAGAACCAGGCACAAAGAACTGCTCCCTGAGGGTGTCTGACCTCAGAGAGTCCGACAGCGGAACCTACGTGTTCTACCTGATCACGGACCACCCCACTGAGAAGATGCCAGCACAGAGCGGCGTTCAGCTCCTGGTGGCAGGTGAGGATATTCATAAACAAAATATCTTCTAATAACAGTATTAATAAACGGCACTTTATGACCATTAATTAAAGGGTTATCAGTACTACAAAGTATTTTTCTTTATATCATGTCTGTTTTTAATTTGTGCTATTAATGCCTTGCTCATTAACACGTTGTTGTTCAGGTCAGTATTTCAGTGTCTGTTGGTCGGTCGTCTGTCATCACACCTGTTTCCTCACAGGTTTCTGCTGATTTTCTTGTCCAAACGAACCTTTCTGGTTGAATTTGTTTCCTGCGAGAGCGTGACGATCGGTCACTAAGATTATCTGAGATCCTTTATATATTTTTGTAAACGTTTTAAAGACGTGTAGTTTGAGTTCTGTGTAACCATTTCCTCCGTTCTTTGAATCCTTGTGCTGCTTTAAGGAAGTGGATGTGAAACTCATCACAGACTAATGATCCTATATTCAGACGAGCAGCTTTAGCTCAATAAAAGACCGGTTTCTATTCTTAAATTCTAAAATGTGTTTTTACTCGTTACAGTTGCAGTCTACTGTGAAAAACAGGGATTAAAGAGAAGACCGGCCTTATACGCAAACAGACTGAGTCATTGTGGGAACAGATGATGTTGCACCACAAACATATTTCTGTCTAAGAACTGTAATGACCGATGAATCCGTGATCAGTCCTAATGTTTCTGTTATTTACATTTGGATCTGCCTTCGTCATCTGGAGTGTCCAGTCTCAGCTCAGAGGCTTTTTTTTTTCCTGTTCTGTAAACAACAATAAGAACAAAAAATTAAAACAGACTTGTCTGAAGTTCATGTTTGAAATGAGATGCATCACAAAGAACACAGTCTGAAGGGAGTGGTGGTGCAGAGGTTAGAGAAGGTGGGCCAATGATCGAAATGTCGCCGGTTCAACTCCCCAAACCAACAACATTAAAATGTGGGTGGGAAAGGTGAAGCACCCACAACTGCCTCATCCCTCATTTGCCCCACTCTGGGCCCTTGAGCGAGGCCGTTAAACCCCACCATCTGCTCCCCCAGGCACCCTAGTCGGCAGCTCTCTGCTCCACACAGAGGGCTGTGGTAGCTCGGTGTCTGTGGTTGAGTCAGGAAGGACATCCGGCGTAAAAATAACTGCTGAATCTTCGTGCAAGTTGTGGTGACCCCTGAGGAAGGGAGCAGCCGAAACAAGAAGTCTGAGTTTAAAACAGAGAAAATTAGACATTACAACTAAAGACAAATCATCTTATAAAGATGTGTACCAACTGGAATCAGTCAATTTTTACATTCATTCAACCTTTATTTAGACAGGTAGATCCCGATGAACCTCGAGGACTCATTTACAAGAGACCTGATTTCAACAAAGAATGATGACAACAATGGACAACAGCGACAACAATAAACAATTATAAAAAGGCATACAGAGATTATTATTAATTTTTTTAACAAATAGGGTGGCTAAAAAAGAAAAGTAACAAAAAACAGCTAGATTCTAAGGCGAATGTAGAAAACTTAAAACAGGAACATGTCAGCATTGGTCCCTGCCAGGTGTCCAACAGATTCTTAAAGACACTTAGAGAGGTCAAGGTTGAGAGCTTCAGATGTTTTTGTAAGATATTCCAGGAAACAGGAGCAGAGTAGGACAAGGCCCTTTTGCCTAGTTCAGTTCGCACTGAGGGAACACTGCGGGTAATAATGTCCTGAGAGCGCACGCTGTAGCTGCACTCACGCAGAGACATGTAGGAGGAGATGTATGAAGGCAGCAGACCAAGAAGTGATTTAAAGATGAAAATGTACCAGTGAGAGAGTCTGTGTGAAGTTAATGATGTCCAGTTAACCAGTGAATACAGGGTGCAGTGGTGGGTACGATAATCACAGCCAGTTATGAATCTTAATGCACCGTGATAGACAGCATCCAACATCTGCAGGGTTCTTGTAGGAGCGTTCATGTAAATAATGTCACCATAATCAATGGAGGGAAGGAAAGTCACAGATACAAGGCGTTTCACGCATTCAGGGTTAGACAGGATTTGTTTCTGAAAAATAACTCAGTTTAACTTTCAGTTTCTTTACCAAGTTTTCCACATGGAGCTTAAAAGAGAGATGTGAGTCGACCAAGATACCCAAATATTTATAGGAATCAACAAACTCAATGGGGACACCATTTGAGGATGGAATCAGAAGAAGAACTGCTGGGACCGACTTCCTATTTGAAAAAAGCATCTCTTTGGTTTTGTCGGCATTTAGGACAAGTTTGAGGTGGAACAAATCTGTCTGGAAGATGTCAAAGGCGGATTTCAAAAGCTGGAAAGCCTTTTCAACAAATTAAAGATAAATAGATGAAAAACCATGCAACACATGTAGATGGCCTTCAGAGATCAGTATTTCACCCATAGAACTTCATGTAATTCATAAATGTATTTATTAAACTTGAGGTTAGGGCAGCACAGTGGCTCAGTTTGTAGAGCTGCTGCCTCTCCGCAAGAATGTCGCCCTGGTTCAAATCCTGGCCAGGGGCCTTTCTGGGTGGAGTTTGCATGTTCTCTCCGTGCATGTGTGGGTTTTCTCCAGGCGCTCCGGTTTCCTCCCACAGACCAAAAACATGCATGTTAGACTGATTGGTAACTCTAAATTGTCCCTAGGTGTGAGTGAGAGAGTGAATGATTGTTTGTCTCCTTTGTCTTTATGTGTCTCTATGATGGACTAGAGACCTGTCCAGGGTGTCCCCCGTCTCTCGCACAGTAACTGCTGGACGTGGGCACCAGCGACCCCCACAAGCTGAAAAGGAAGAAGCGGGTAAAGATGATGGATTGTTGTCTAAATCATGTTCTTTCTGTTGTTCCCAACTTTTGTTTTCTATAGAAAGCCCCAGAGTGGTTGTAGTGTCAGCAGGTCCATCCAGAGTCCTCTCTGAGGGTGCAGCCTTACGCCTGGCCTGCTGCAGCCCAGCAGCCACCTCTCAGACCAGATTCAGGTGGTACAAAAGCCAAAGTACCACTTTGATCCATGCTGGGCAGGTGTGGAATACTAGTGACGTTTCATGGCGTGAATCTGGGAACTACTTCTGTCAGATACAGAACGGAGATCAAGTGCAGAACTCAACCATGCTGACTGTTGATGTTCAGTGTAAGTCAGACTCAGCCCTGTATTATGTCATCTGCTGTCACATTATGGCCTGAGCCTGCTGTCCTAAAGATAATCTTTATTATAATCTGATGATTTTAGCATATATCTTGTCTGTAGACCCTCCTCGAAACACAACCGTCTCAGTCTGGCCTGCTGGGGGGCCAAAGTACGGAGTCCCTGCAACTCTCACCTGCAGCAGCGATGCTAACCCCGCCGTGCACACATACATCTGGTACCAGGGGGACGCGTGTGTCCCCACAGCCGACAGGAGCTTTTACAAAGGAAGGCAAACCTCAGCTGCACTAACAGGAAGAGACCCGACACTCAGCAGCGCCAACATCACAACGGAGGAGCAGGAGCAGACCTGCTGCGTTGCACGAAACAAACACGGATCACAGATTTTCAGTGTAACGTTTCAAGATTCTAGAGGTACTTAAACAAATTCACATTCATATTAGACTATTAT
>NC_056502.1:33892442-33909117 GCF_014905685.2 Nematolebias whitei | reverse complement strand
AGGCGAAGTATCTGGTTGATGATATATATATATATATTAGATTATAAGTTCAGGGAGGACTCTGACATTTAGTGATATGATACATTTTGGTCAAACATCTGTTAGAACACTACCTTGGTTTCAGTCCTTGTTTGGCTGAAGGTTAAACTCCAGGTTTTTTTTTTTTTTCAAGGATTATATTTCTCAAATATCACATGCAATCATTTCTGTTCTTTACAGCTACACCTGCCTCTTCAGAGAGCAAAGTGGTGCTCATTGGAGTGACTATTGGGATCCTCGTGGTTATTATCGCCCTGCTTGTCTTTCTGATAACAAGGTTAGGTTTTCTCTTCTCATCACCAGCAGCTACATTCTTAGTGTTTTTATTATCATCTCCCACCACAAGGCCAAAGGTGAGCAATCATGTTTTTACCTGCATGTTCATTTGTCCATCTGGTAGCAAAATATCTCAAGAACTGCTGGATGGATCTTAGTAAAACTTTTAGACAGTAATTATTGGATGAACAACCGATTAACTTTTGGAGTCAACCATATTCAAGATGGCGGACACAGCCAAGCAACATGAGCAGACACATAAATCAGTCAGTTTTACAGATATTGAGTTGAAACTTGAGTTGGTAGTAACTGAGACTCATCTGAGACACATGATCTCTATATCCATATTCTACCACTTTACCACTTATCCGTAGTCGTGGAGGCAACAGTTCCAGGGGGGAACCCAGACACCCCTCTCCTCAGCAACATGTTACAGCTCCTCTTGGGAGACCCTGAGGTGTTCCCAGACCAGAGAAGGTGTGCCATCACTCCAGAGAGTTCTGGGTCTTCCCCTGTGTCTCCTATCAGTGGGACATGCCCGGAATAACCTCTAAAGGGAGACGTTCAGGAAACACCAAATCTTCTGCCCAAACCACCTTAACTGACTTCTAATGGATGTGGAGGAAAAAGGACTACTCCAAGCTCCCTGTAGACGATGGAGCTCCTCAATCTTTCTCTAGGGCTGAGCCCAGTCACCCTGCGAAGGAAGCCCATTTCGGCCATTTGTATCTGGGATCTGGTTCTTTATGGTCATGGCCTAAACCTCATGAGCACAGGTGAGGGTTGGAACATATACAGAATATCCAGAGCTTTACCTTTCGACTCTACTCTTTATTCACCACAGCTGACTGAAGCAATGCCCTAATTCCTGAGGACGAGGCTCTAATCTGGGGATCCATCTCCCGCTCCAACCTACCATCACTCAGGAGCAAGACGTCACTGCTCCACCTGAGGCAAAGACTCCCAATCTAACCAGGAGGGGGCACTCCACCTGTTTCTGTTGAGAACCACGGCCTCGGACTTAGACACAAAACCTGATTGGCTTAAATAAATAACTCGTGCAGGATCTCGAAGTATGATGTGAGATCTTGGATGGCATTGTTATCAATAACTCACCTGCAGTAAATGGGTTTCTCCCTTTTTTTCACTATAAGATGATATGGTGATATCCATTACTTCAAAGAATTAAAAGCTTTTAATTTATTATATGTAGCAAAAACTTGCAGTTTTAGTTCCTCATTTCACTCCAGATTTATTCTGATACTCCTCCACGACAGAATAACATCAACATTCACACAAAGTGTTGCAGTCATTGCTATCAAGGGTTACAAAATCATTTTATTTTGTACGTAAATGTAAATGTTGGTGTTTTTGTGCTTTCAGGAGAAAGAAGTCAACAAGAAATCGATCATACGCCCTTACTGAGACAACTGCCACAGAAGCCTAACGGCCCAGCGCAAAACCAGAACTGCTTTGGTCCTTATTCTGGATTTTTACAGCATTTCAAACTCAGAAAAAGAATAAATATATATATATTTTGAATATTATACAAAGAAGTGATCAATGTACTGTGCTTATTTAGGCAATAAAGATGTCTTTCCCCTCATTTGCACATTTTTGTGTTGTAGATAAGTGTTGCAGAAAAAAAGACATGAATTTAAACACAGGACATCCTTAACTACTCATTACTCAACCAGACCTCAGATAACATCCGGAGCTGTCGCAAACTTTGAGCATTTTAATGAAAGCAAACAATTTCTGCACAAACAATGTCGAGAAAACAGAAAATGCTGGAACTTTAAAACGCTGGATATTCTTACTGAGAATCTGATGGTGATTAAAAAATAAATGCATAAATAAAAATGTAAATGTCAAAGTGTGACCCAATTAAAAATGTATCATTTCAGTCTGGCTGATGTTTGTGCATCTTTCAGTAAACTTCTTACAGAAACCAGAGCATGACAAGGAGTGGAGGAGGGTAAAAACCAGGAGGACAGTGACTGACAACAGCAAAGTTGTGTACCAGATGTTCTTCAGCTCTTCAGCACAGTAGTCTTTTTTAAATATTTCCATTTGCCTATTCTAAATCCAGATTTGGTGTAAATAAAACGTTACACAAACACGGCTGGTCCCATGTTAGCAGGATGTGACACCCCAGTGTGACTGGGTATAAATGGTGACTTGGTGTCAAACGGTCATATGGTCGTTGTGATTCCTCCTGAGGCAGGTTGGCCCACAGCTGCTACCACTTAATATATGCTTCCATTATGTAAAGTTATTAGACAGCATAGGGTGTTCTTTGATATGCTGATAATAACTGTCAAGGTCATGTGTATTATCGGCATGCTCCATAATTTTCTTCTGCTTCTGTGATGTGAATAATATTAAAATCTTCCACGTAATAACCGGTCCTGGGGTGACCGGTCAGTCAGAACAGGTCGGAGCCTCAGACAAGTAGAAGCATTGATAAGTGTGAACTTGTAAATTCATTGATCTTCTGTGAATGCTGGCTGTTCTGCAAAGCTTTGTAATAAATCTGATGAAGCTTACACACGGTTGGTTTGGGGAATCTGTTTTTTCCATGAGAATAATTATATTTCTTCATGAAAACGGATGAATCCAACCAGTTACTTAGACAACAAGTTTGTCTTAGAGGCATGGAAACCTGGATGACCCTTAATTTTCTGCTTTTAAACACGCACACAAAGGGGATTGGACCTGAGCATCTTAGGAACAGACTTTGCAGTCAATTCATTTGGCCTTCATTTATAACTTAAAGAACCTTGGTGTTATTTTTAATCAGGATATGTCATTTAACCCCGACATGAAACGTGATCATGACCATAATTTTCCACCTGAACCTTCAAAAAGACCAGTTGTTCTGTTTTTCATTCTGTTCACACTCACCTGGACAGCAAGGACTTTATGTCCGCCCACTTTCACCTGATCCCAGTCCTAAAGTTCAGTTCACTCTCCTGCCAGCCCACAATGTGACCCCCTATATTGGCAAGGGCTGGTCTGATTTGTCTTCAAGTCTGTGCGCTGTTTTGACCGGTTTTCTAATATTTCAGCAACTGTCTGATAACACTTTCACTCTTCACCACTTCTGCCCTCTGGTGTCTGATTTAATTGTCCAGCTTCTGTAAACTTAATCCCTCACTGCTGGTCTGCACGTGGCCAAAAATCCAGCCCAACCAAATTGTTTTTCCGAGTGCTCGTCTTTTAAAATGCGTCAGTAATTTAATTTGTTCATGTTAACGCACCGTGCATTTAATTTGTCGGTGTTGGCATCTGTCATGTTTCTAACAAAAGGAAAAAATCACGTATTTAAAACAGAAATGTGAGAATTTAGTTAGCAAAACTCAATGTAGGAATTAAAATGGAAAATTCAGGCAACTTTATTTTTCATAAAGAAAACATGTTAGTTAGATAACAACAAAATCAACATTTGTTCATCTTTTAAAATAATCTGAATTACATCAAAGAAAACCAGTTTGACCACTGATCCTCATTTAGGCCATGAAAGTGTCTACTCTTGAGCTGAACAACATCATATACAAATAATAAGTTGATAAAATGAGAAACCTTTTCACTTCAGAGCATGTGAGTGTTTGTTTCAGCCTCAGGGAGGCAGCATCTCCTGGTCTAACCACAGATGGTTCTACACCCAGCACTGAATGAAGTCTGGTGTGAATATATTAAATTGAACATGTACATAACAGTTTGGCTTACACTAAATAAAACATCCATCAAACGTTGTTAGACATGCTGATCGCTGACTCCCACAGAGCAAAGGGAACTGAAGCAGATAAACTTTCTGTGAAATCACAGGAAAACGACAAACCACAGATATTTCATGAGTCAAATCATTCAAATTCAACTACAGTCCTTGGATTATTTGTTCATCACCGGTGGTTTACTGTACAGCTGCTGTTTTACGCATGAAAAACATCTTCATACTCGTTGCTGTGAATCTGAAAAGAAAACACACAAAGATATTAATGAGACTTAAATTTGTTTGTTTACTCCGTTGGGAATTAATAGAGTAGAAAAAATAAAAACTTGCTCTGCTCTGCTTCAGTTCAGCTGCAGGTCTACGACGTCGCCTCCTTGAAACAAAAACAAGAGGTTTTTATTCATTGAATTTACACCAACACATACACACAGATTAGGAGAATTAATCCTCACCAAACCCAGATTATGATAAGGGGAAGGCTCATCAGGATGATAACTTTCAGTCCAATTCCAATAACCATGAAAAGATTGTCTGTCAGTGAAAAAAGAAGAAACATTAATGAACATTTATGTTCATCTCAAAAATAAATAATGTTTTATAGTTACTGTGTTACACACACACACACACACACACACACATATATATATATATATACATATATATAAATATATATATATATATATTGTATATTATACAGTATAATGTAGTTCAAATAATAATAATAATAATTTGATTAAAAGATATGCAGAGATTGCATGTCTTTTAATCAAATTATTTGACTTAATTTGAACTACATTATACTGTTTAATGCAACTTAAATCACGGTCACTGAACTTCTGAATAAACTAAACTGATTCTCTGTTAGAGCCACTCTAAAATCAATTTGAGTTTTGTTAAATTTTCAGAAAAGAGGGTTTAACATAAGATTAACGTTGGTAAAGGAGACCTATGGATTATTTGGAAATGATCAAGAAATGTCACCAGCTGACAGGTTCTTCCAACATGAAGTAATGAAATTATTTTCCAGAACATTAGTCCAGATGCATGAGATACCAATCTAAATACAAAGCTTGTTTAATGACGTGTTAAAAAAAAGAAGATCAGAACACTCACAGTGTGCTCCTTCCAGCGTCAGCAGCATGTCAGAGGAAATGCTTTGTCCTTCGCTGTTCCTGGCCAGGCAGATGTAACGTCCTGAGTCTGAGGGACTGAAGGAGACGAGAGACAGCACCGGTCCTGATCCCACCTGGACCGGGGAGCTGGAGTTGGAAACACTTCTCTTGTACCAGGTGTAGCTCTGAGAAGCAGGTTGAGCTGCGCTGCTGCAGGTCAGGTTCACGCTGCTGCCCACAGACAGAAGGCCAGGACCGCTCAGCTCAACCGTCACGTTCAGTGGAGAGTCTGTGGGGGGTGTACAGTCACTGCATACTCTTTTGGATCATTTTAATGTTCTTTTCTAACTCTTTTCTTAATTAGAAAGTTCCTGAAACACTTGGGTAGGTTTGTAATACAATAAATACACTTAAAAATTCAGAAGTTGTTAACTTACACCAAACATCTACATCCACAGCATCCGACTGCACCGACTCATGTCCTTCAATAGCGCATGAGTACTTCCCAGCATCCTCTGCCTGGGCCTGAAACTTGGATTTTGTCAGCTTCTGTCCATCTTTGAACCAGACTACGGCAGTTTGGCACGTTGTGTCACATTCCAGGGTCACGTGGTCCCCGGCCCTTATTCTCTCAGGGTACACTCTGGCTTTTAACCCTGGACATCAGGAGGGTGAAGAGAAAACCTACAGTGCTGAAAACATTCATCCTGAGCAGTGACACTCAGTGGAAATTGATTTTACCGTTTACATCGAGATACACCGATTCTCTGCTTTGCCGCGCAAATTTGTTGGTGTCAAACCAGAAGTAGTAGTGTCCAGCGTCGTCATCCTGCAGGTCGTGGAGCTCCAGGCTGCAGTTGTGCTGAAGGTCGCCTACGTACTTAAAACGATGGTCGAAGGATGGGAGGTCTGAAAGCTTCACACGTGTCCAGGCGCCATTTATCAACTGTCCCTTGTACCAGGCAGTCTCCCTGACAAATTCATTGTCTGGGTAGCTGTAGGAGCACCGAAACTCCACTGATGAGCCTGTCCTAGCACACAGATCTTGGTTTTCAAAGGTCACTGCTGAGAGAGCTAAACACAAAAACTTAGAATTAATTCATGTAGGACAGAACTGCTTTACAGCTTTACATTTGTAAACCACAACGTTTTTTCTACAAACTAACAAGTGTACATGTGTTACGTCCCAGCTCATTGTGGACAACAGTAAATGACAAAACACCAAAACTGATAAACAATAATAATAATAATAATAATAATAATAATGGTGAGAAATTATTTTTACTGTTTGAGAACAAGGCAAGAAAACAACAACACTGCAATAATTTGTGTTCTCCAAAATGAACTGAAAACAGCAAAACTTTTCAGAAAAATAAACCGACTAACTGAGGACAAACGTGAAAACGAACCCAAAAGAAACAAATTACACAATCCCAACTAACAAAGAGCAGAAACTGAAACAAGTGGCTCAACCACGAGAAGGAAATCTCTCAAAACAACGTGTCTTGGCTACATTAGTCTCAACATGTCAGAACCAAAACGATAGAAATCACAAATCAACCAGAACAAGCAGCACATGAAGCCCAGCAGCCCTGATGGAAAGGCTTTTAAAATCTCCCTCTCTTTCATCTGGCCTCCTCATCAGCAGCGGTTGTTGGATGTGCGGTACTGTCCACATCTCCTCCAGCCAGTCATCTGTGAACTGGTAAGCCTTGAAAGCCTTGGTTGGGAGTCCACCAGTAGAGGGAGGTCACTAACCAGCAGCTGGAGATGAACTACCAGGAGGAAACTCCTCACATGGAGAGGCAGGACCGGCCTGAGGCCATAACAGCATGAAATGCAAAAGAGTATTTTTTATTTTATTGATTTATTTATTTTGCAGTCTTGCCTATCCCTAGGCAGAGGTTTCTTTAAGTGAGAAACATTTTGTCTCCGATCCGGAAGACTTCGTCAGTCTGCGGCCTGCCATCCAGATCTGTCCCATAGGTATCCTTCACTGCTGTGTTTCAAGCCAACCTCCTGTTGGAATCTCAAAAGCAGACATGCAAACTGGGCCCACCCATCCAAAAACAATCAATCATCATGTACAACAATCAAGTGTTTTAGGCCAGGTGGCCAACTTGCTACTCACAGAAACAGTCTGAGGACACCAAGGCCAAAGTGGTTCAGAAAAAGGTTCATAAGCTCAGCCATGCAGGTAGATAACAAGACAGGTTAAATCATGTCATCTGGACCAATGAAGGCAACTTACGGGACAGATCTGGTTGGCAGGCTGCAGAATGAAGAAGTCCTCTGGATGGAGCACAAAATGTTCCTCACTTAAAGAAACTGACCCTGATGACACAATTTAACCTTTTTTTTGTCGTTTCTACCTGAATAATCGAGCTTACAAGCCTTTTTTCCTAGGCAGAGGTATTTAAACAGCATGTCTGTGGGCGCAGTAATAGCACACATAGTACTACTACTACTATTAGTTCTTTAGTTAGAGAACTTTACTAATTGGCTTTTTTATGCATGTGAATATTCCTGTAAAGTGCCCTGAGACAACTTTGTTGTGATTTGGCGCTGTATAAATAAACTGAATTGAACTGAATTGAATTGATACTGATAGTACAAAATATAGTGATAGAATAAAATTAAACATTAAAATGATGCAAAAACAACCAACACATGTTGTAATAAAATAAACTGAGTACAGATGTCTTTTTAAGATAAAACCTAAAAACACAAAGTACTATTCATGTACTAATCGTAGCACTAGTAGTAGCTCTAGTAATAGTACTTGCTCCAGTTTGACTTAGCTCTGTTATGTAAGGCTAAACTTTAGGCTGTACGCTTTGTTTGCAGTGGAGCAGGTTCATCTGCATACCAACTAAACTTCTGTAAATCTTATAATGCTGGACAGAATAACAGTTCTGTGATCCCTGGATCTTTGTAGGCTGCCTAAAGAAGTCTCCAAGTCAGCAAAACTTCCATTAAACTGTTGTCAGACGGGGGGGCATTACTGAACCAAATCCAAGCTGCTGAAATTTTCCTAATGTGTCCTGTTGGAGCTTAAACAATAAGTAAGTACACAAAGTTTGTTTTCTCAGTCATCCAGGTATGTAACAACAAAAAAGGTTGAATCATGTCATCTGGACTTCGTTTTTTTTGTTAAAAAGAAACGTTTCGCCCCTCATCCAAGAGGCTTCATCAGTCTGAGGCCTAGCCATCTGGTATTACCCAGAAGCCACCCTGACTCTTGTGTTTCAAGCCTGCCTCAGATACCCAGAAACCATTAGTGAAAAGGCCAGACTTCAGGGGTATCTGAGGCAGGCTTGAAACACAAGAGTCAGGGTGGCTTCTGGGTAATACCAGATGGCTAGGCCTCAGACTGACGAAGCCTCCTGGATGAGGGGCGAAACGTTTCTTTTTAACAAAAAAAACGAAGTCTAGATGACATGATTCAACCTTTTTTGTTGTTAATAAGTAAGTATGTTTCTTTCTGCTGCACTTGTCTTCAGGGGTCGCCACAATGAGCGAACTCACATGAAAGATTTGGCAATTGTTTTACGCCAGATGCCCTTCCTGATGCGACCTGGGCTTGAACTTGCAGCCGCAGGATTCCCCGCATAAAGCTTAATATTTCAAAAACAATAAAAAGCACAAGAGCCAAAGGTCATAGCAATCATCTGCTGAATGCTCTTAACATTTAGAAGTTTAAATGGTTGCGATATCAAGTAAACAACAGGCTGCAACATGTGGCATAGGAGGAACAAACAGATCATTTCATGCACGCTAATTAAAAGAGATTATAGTTAATCACCTTCAACACCAACATGGTTCATATTAATGTACTGAAATTGCAATCAAAAATACATCCGGTAAAGAATGTATTTTTAAAGAGTGCAACAATTTAAATGTGTTTCTTTTGTTGTTTTTTGACCCATCAAACTGACTTCCTTTGCCTTAAAGTCACTTCCTCAAGAACACATAGCCTGTGAGGGAAGTCATGTAGACAATTGGCAGACAGCGTACATCCGTTTCAACCTGAAATAATCTCGAAGATTGTTTTATATTTCAGTTTAAATTTTCATTGGATGTTTGGGGTTGTAGCTTGGTGGTCAGTGTCGTGTCTCATAATCCAGAGGCTGCAGGTTCAAACCCAGGCTGAGTGAGGAAAGACGTGTCTGGTTTAAAACAAACCTTATGCAACTTTGCTCACTGTGGTGACCCTTGCTGAGGGGAGCAGCAGAAAGAAGAACCTAAAATAATTTAAACTCCTTCTTACCTGGTTTTAGCAGTAGAAGCATCAGAAGTGTAATCATCCTCTGCAGACAAACACAAAAGATCAAATTTAAGAAGAACATTAAGACGGTTGTTAATAAGAAGCCCTGAGAGCAAACACTACAGCTGCACAACTCTTCTTATGTGCATTAAATACTAAAATAGTTTTGGTGTCAGCACGGTTTTTAAGTTTTTTTTTTTTTTATCAGTTTGTACAGAGGGAGGGATCAGGGGTTTACAGAACTCAACCTGATGACTCATCAGGATAAATTTATGATTTATAAGAATCAAAAAGGAACCAAACCAAGCACTTAAAAAGTGATGATCACATGTTTAAAAAATGCTAGAGAAAATGTTAAGAAATATGTGTTTAAAAAGTAAAATAATAATTCTAAACTGGGAATAAAAAAATGTTTTGTCACGCTATTCCTTTGGTTCATTTTCTTCAGTTTATTTATTTTTTCTAACAACTCTAACTTTTTTGTATTAACTCATTAAAAACCACATCAGCCATGGGTGCAGCCTGAAAACATGCAGAGAACAGAGCCAGTTCCTTCATGTTTCACGTCAGATCCACACCAAATACAAAAACTGAATTTTCAGATCGTTGACCTCTTTTAGCCTTTTGTTATTCTTCTTCTTGGCCTGGCTTCTCTAACGAAGATCTAGGTTTGGAACTGTCCATGTTGCCAGCAAGCGCGCTGGTGGCTGATAATGCCTGCTCTGGAGAGGCAAACTTTGCCACAGTGGCTGCAGGTCAGTGACTGGTCGAAGGTTGAAGCAGTTTATTTTGTTCTTTCTTCTGCTTCTCTTTTCCTTTAAGCTGGTGGTGCGTGCAGACTCAAAAGCTGCAAACATCGCACACTAATATTTCGTTGGACCGCCTTTAGCTTTGATTACGACATGCATTCAATGTAACATTGTTTCAATAAACTTCTGTAATGTCACAAGATCAATTTCCATCCAGTGTTGCATTAATTTTTCACCAAGATCTTTCATTGATGACTAGACACTAGGCATGATGGGTGCATCACTTCACCTGCCTCTCTTCTTACCCTGATGCGCCCATCACTCTGGAACAGGGTAAATCTGGACTCATCAGACCACATGACCTTCTTCCATTGCTCCAGAGTCCAATCTTTATGCGCCCTAGTAAATTGAAGCCTTTTCCCCAGTTAGCCTCACTGGTTAGTGGTTTTCTTCAGGCTACACAGCTGTTCAGTCCCAATCCCTTGAGTTCCTTCACATTGTGTGTGTGGAAATGTTCTTACTTTCACTGTTAAACACAGCCCTGAGTGCTTCTGTTGTTTTTCTTCCATTTGATTTCACCAAACGTTTAAGTGATCGCCGATCACGATCATTCAGGATTTTTGTCCGGCCACATTTCTTTCTCCAAGACGATGGGTCCCCACTCTCCTTCCAGTTTTTAATAATGTGTTGGACAGTTCTTAACCCAATTAGTTTCTACAATCTCCTTAGATGTTTCCTCTGCTTGATGCCAATGATTTGACCCTTCTCAAACAGACTGACATCTTTTCCACGACCACGTGATGAGTCTTTCAACATGGTTGTTTAAGAAATGAGAAGCAACTCGTTGCACCAGTTGGGGTTAAATAACTTGTTGCAGCTGAAAGATGATCACCCATACAGTAATTATCCATTGGGAAGCTCGTACCTGTTTGCTTAGTTAAATCCAGGTGGCAACTTTATTTTGACCAGGCAGTGTATTATTTTTTATAATAATATAGCATGTGTCAAACTCAAGGCCGGTGGGTCAAATCCAGCATGCCATAACCATTTCTGTGGTTCTCTACACCCTAGGCCTAGAGAGCCACAGAAACCGAACTTCAAGATGAAGTTGTGTGCGTCAGTACTACTTTATCAGTCAAATCAAATCAGTTTTTATGTTTATAATGCCAATTGCTCAAACATAAAATATTTCATTTTTATAAGTAGTCATCAAATGCAGGGAAAGTTATCTTTTATCAGTTTGCTAATAGGTAGTTTTATCAATACATTCTGCCATGTCGTCCGGCCTTTTGAGGACATTCATGAGCTTGATGTGGCCCAAAATGAAAATGAGTTTGACACCCCTGCTACTGCAGAATAATGTAAACAGGGATGTCAGAGTTGCAATGAGTTTGTTAGGTGGTGAATGATCTGATCATCTGACCGTTGATTGCAGTAATCCACATTATTAGCAGAAATAGAGGGCCACAAACCACATTTCGCTTAGGGCCCCATGGAAGTTTGGGCCGGCACTGCCCCTGTCTATGACCTTTGACCCTTGGGTTGTTATCCAGACTCATCATGAATTGTTTTCTTTAAGCATCAAAGTTCATGCTCAATAAACCAGGTAAAAAAATGTCAGGTCCTCTGGACGGTTTCTTTTTATGCTGAATTGTTTTGTCCTTAATCCAAAGGACTTTATCGGTTTGAGGAGCTACAACAAACTCAGTCCCATGAGTGACTTACTCACATAGTAGGCCAACCAGTTTTATGATGATGAGATGGCTTTTGGAGTCTGCCCTCTCCCCCGTCGACTCCTCTGAGGCAGCCATAGACAAAGTGGTTCAAAAGATCAAAGTTCATGCTCAATAATCCAGGTTAAAAATCCAACAAAGTTCAGTCAGGTCATCTGGACGGTTTCTTTTTTTTTTCTCTCTGAAACGTTTCGTCCTTCATTCAAAGGACTTCATCAGTTGTTTTCTTTAAAGTTACCTTTAACTTGAATAATGTCTGATGTTTTTCACACATTCACTGTCCCTGGACTGAGTCACCTACGGTCTGACTAATGTTTACCTTTTCTTCTATGCTTTTAAGAAAAAAACATTAATGAAGTTTGTTTAATTTAATTATAGGAAATGTGAACATGAATAATGTTGATTATTGTTTTTAGTCATAATAATGAAATAATGTGAAATATTATAATGTGTTGAACATATTTCTCTGTTCTGTTTTTCAGAAAATAACTTTTCCTTCAGACACCTGGTGTTGGTTCTTTGGGCTGGAGGCTGTTTACTTCAGAGGGGAGCCAAGGTGTTCCCTAGTTAGCCAAAACATCTTCTGAGAGCTGTTGGTTTACACAAAGTTCTTTTGTGTGACAGGACAGTTCATCTTGGGCTCTCGATCCTGATGTAACTCATTTTGGACCCATCCTGGTGGTCGTCGGCGGTCCACTTCTCATTTATACCTGAGCAAATATGTTTGCTCAATTACAATTTTGTTAGAAGAAAAAAGAAGTTTATGTAACGACTGAAGATGAAGCATTTTTCTCACTGCAAGACTCACGTTCTCGGCTGAAGGTTGCGATGGACGGCACCTCCTCATCAGCTGTTGCCCTCACGGAGCCCTGAAGCTGTCACAGTGATGTTCAGCTACCGTGGGCAGTTCCTCGTGAGTCCTCCTCATGGTGTATCCTAGTCTGATCCACCAGCAGAACCCCAGAAAGACGAGTGATCTGGTGCCCTCAAACTGAACCGGTAAGGAGCAGAAACCATGATGCAACTCTTGGTCTGGTTATGTCAATTTAGCTGATGCAACTTGATCAATCATTTCCTGGGTTGAAGTGATAATAAATGACTTTATCTGATATCCTGATGCATGCTCAATAATCCAGGTAGAAAAATCCAAAAAAGTTAAATCTAGTCCTCTGGACATTCATTAGTTGGCAGCTCAGAACACCACATACAGAACACCATGGACTTTGTGGATAAGGTGAGGGATGTCATCATGGAGACTGATGAAACAATGGTCTCTTTTGATGTCACATCACTCTTTACGTGCATTCCTGTTGATGAGGCAGTAGAGGTGGTCAGTTTAAGATTAAAATCAGACACCACTCTGAGCAGCAGGACCACACTTTCTACAGAACAACTGTGTCAACTCTTGAAACTGTGCCTGCAGTCAACCTACTTCACATATGGGGAGCAATATTATAGGCAGAAACATGGGTGTGCTATGGGGTCTCCAGTTTCTCCTATTGTTGCCAACCTGTACATGGAGGAGGTAGAAAAGAGAGCCTTGACGTCCTTTTCAGGGACACCACCAAGTCATTGGTTCAGGTATGTTGACGACACCTGGGTTAAAATTAAATCTCAGGAAGTCCAACATTTCACTGACCACATCAACTCTGTGGATAAATACATCAAGTTCACACAAGAAGATGTAAAAAATGGCAGGTTGGCTTTCTTGGACTGTGAGGTCTCAGTCTCTGATAGAGGACATTTGCAAACTGAGGTGTACCGCAAACCCACCCACACAGACCAGTATTTGCAGTTTGACTCCCATCACCCTTTGGAGCACAAGTTAGGAGTCATCAGGACTCTGTATCACAGAGCAGACAGCGTCCCCACTAGCTCAGGAGCCAGGCAGAAGGAGAAATCCCACACAAGACAGGCTCTAGAGCAATGTGGATATCCTAACTGGGCCTTCCTAAAAGCAGAGAAGAAACCCAAACAGGACTCCAGTCAGACATCAGGTGAAAAGGAAGAACCCAGACCCAGACTAGTGGTCATTCCATATGTTGAGGGAGTATCAGAGAAACTGAGACGTTTATTTTCTAAACATAACGTCCCAGTGGCTTTTAAACCCCAAAATACATTACGGCAAAGACTGGTTCATCCCAAAGATCCAGTCCCCCGGCACAAACAGAGCAATGTTGTGTATGCTGTTCAGTGTCAGGAGGGCTGTGATCAGTCTTACATCGGGGAAACTAAACAGCCACTGGCCAAAAGGATGGCCCAGCACAGAAGATCAACATCATCAGGCCAGGATTCTGAGGTCTATACTCATCTCCAGGCCAGCGATCACTCTTTCAGGGATGAAGATGTTCACATCCTGGATAGAGAGGAACGATGGTTTGAGAGAGGAGTAAAGGAGGCCATCTTTGTGAAAAGAAATCGTCCATCGTTAAACAAGGGTGGAGGCCTCCGTGAAAAAAGAGAGCACATTACACCAGTTTTGGCCTCACTGCACTGGCTACTGTTGTGTGGCTTATGAGAACCACATTGGTGTTCAATACAGCTGAAGCAGTTCCTTAGTTCAAAGAGATTTATTCGACAGATTTACAAGTACTCAGAAATTCAAAGATACAATTACAATGTATGCATACATGGGCATTTCAAAGACAGACCTGTCTGATGGCAGTCCTCCAGCAAATGCAATGACCTCGGTTCTGACTCTTTCCCTTATTTTACAGAAGACTGCTCCTGATTGGTTTAAACACTCCGTTGTCATGGTTACGGGGCTCTTCAGCCTTGGAGGTCACATACCAAAAGATAAGGTTTTATGGTTTTATGGTTCTTTGTTCGTTAACTTTCTCTTGAGCTGAGCATACTTGTTAAACGATTAAATGCTTGTTAAACTATTCAATGCTACTTTCTACTATCCTTACTAATTAAGTTTAGTCAGCTATTAAGTTCTATCATCTTTACTAAGTTTAGTCAGCTATATTAAGTTCTATCATCTTTACTAGTTATGTTTAAGCAAACTACATTCTCATCTGTTCTGTGTGTGTGCGTGTCAGTCCCTGCATGTGTGATTGTGTGTGTGTGTGTGTGTGTGTGTGTGTGAGTGAGTGAGAACTTCTACTAGATGACATTTAGAACCTGAAGTTAATATTCTATTTAACTAAGTAATTCAAATCAAAGTAACTGATTAATATTTAAATGATTGTAAGGTAATTAAAGAAATTTCAAGCTTGATTAAAATAATGATAAAAGATAAAACATGAAATCCAACACTACCGGTTCACCTTCGAATCCAGTTCAAAATACTCCTGTGTGATCTGTGTTTTGAACCTGTACGCTCCACACTGGTTAGTCATCATATTTATTATCTGCATCGTTTTTATGTTGTAGTGATGTAGGGACAGCTTTCGCTGTAACATACTACTAATTAATTATTCTTAAAGCTAGTTCAAGCACAAAGAATATTAATTGTTTAATTGTTTAATCAACACGGATTCTTTCTTTTTCGAGTTAAATTTCTGTTATGTGACCAAGATAACTTGTGGAGTGGAGTGGTAATTAGTGACATGAGACGCCATTTTATCTTTGACCCATCAGAATAAATGCGGCCATTTATTTAACAGAATCAAAATTTAACATCAAACATGTACACATTGATTTGCTGATCTGTTTCTGATTAATAAACTTGGCACAATTTACTAACAAGACAACAGAACATTACTGATTGAGACTGATTCATCTCTGAAGGCATCTAGCTTGATTTACTGGCTAATAGAATTTTAAAGAGAAGGAATAGATTTATAGAGGAAGTTTAGATGGATGAAAGTTATGTGTTGAACCAGAAAATGGCACCCTTCCTCCGAATCCAGCTCAGCCCTCCAGTACACTTCAGGGTGTCAACGGCTTGTTACCTTAGCAGAGGATACTTCCACTCCGGAACAGAGGTCTATTGGCACGCTCCCTTTTCAGCGTCTCCGGTCAGAGTAGCTGGGGTCGTCAGAAATCGTGACGAAGTACTCAGTTCAACAGAATAAGCTTCCTTAGAAGTTGAGCTTTTAATGCTCGGGTTGAGTCACAGCCGAGGCAGGCTGTGACTACGCTGGAATGGACGGACCCTTGGCACATGGTCAAATCCATCCGCTACTTAGTTGACTTTCAGTAAGAACTGAAAGTTCCTGTACGACTCGCCATCAGACTGAGTCTCAACTTCGACTGAAAGTTCAAGGAAGACTGGAAAGCCTCGGAAGACTGGAAAAGACTGCAGACTGGAAAAGACTCGTGAAGACTCAATAGTTCCAAGAAGTGTTGCCTTTTAAAGGGTATCCACTTCCTGTTACGTGGTACTTCCTGATTGGTTGAAACAACCAGCAGGGGTGTAGTTCTAATGATGTCAGAGGGTCACTAGGAGTCGGGAGACAGCAGGAATGTTTTAAGAACGGTTAGTACAGACAGAGAAATATTATGATGAAGTGAGACAAAGCAGGTGCCAGCCAGTTCTTATTTACTGTCTGAGAGTTTTAAAAACAAGACACTTGGTTCTCATAACTTGTCTCTGACTTTCGCCCTCAAATCCACTACTCATTCAGACAGAAGATTAAATGCACACTTACTTCATAAATAGACATTTAACTGTATGATCAAAGTCTAATGAGGTTTAAAAATCATTAATACTGTTTCACAGTTGATTTAAATGAGTTGTTTACTTCAACATTTAGAAATGGTATGAACTAAACACACTTTTGATTATCAAGATATCCTAAAATAGTTAATGATAA
>NC_056502.1:33889276-33892342 GCF_014905685.2 Nematolebias whitei | reverse complement strand
AGCCACTGGGACGTTATGTTTAGAAAATAAACGTCTCAGTGGCTTTTAAACCCCAAAATACATTACGGCAAAGACTGGTTCATCCCAAAGATCCAGTCCCCCGGCACAAACAGAGCAATGTTGTGTATGCTGTTCAGTGTCAGGAGGGCTGTGATCAGTCTTACATCGGGGAAACTAAACAGCCACTGGCCAAAAGGATGGCCCAGCACAGAAGATCAACATCATCAGGCCAGGATTCTGAGGTCTATACTCATCTCCAGGCCAGCGATCACTCTTTCAGGGATGAAGATGTTCACATCCTGGATAGAGAGGAACGATGGTTTGAGAGAGGAGTAAAGGAGGCCATCTTTGTGAAAAGAAATCGTCCATCGTTAAACAAGGGTGGAGGCCTCCGTGAAAAAAGAGAGCACATTACACCAGTTTTGGCCTCACTGCACTGGCTACTGTTGTGTGGCTTATGAGAACCACATTGGTGTTCAATACAGCTGAAGCAGTTCCTTAGTTCAAAGAGATTTATTCGACAGATTTACAAGTACTCAGAAATTCAAAGATACAATTACAATGTATGCATACATGGGCATTTCAAAGACAGACCTGTCTGATGGCAGTCCTCCAGCAAATGCAATGACCTCGGTTCTGACTCTTTCCCTTATTTTACAGAAGACTGCTCCTGATTGGTTTAAACACTCCGTTGTCATGGTTACGGGGCTCTTCAGCCTTGGAGGTCACATACCAAAAGATAAGGTTTTATGGTTTTATGGTTCTTTGTTCGTTAACTTTCTCTTGAGCTGAGCATACTTGTTAAACGATTAAATGCTTGTTAAACTATTCAATGCTACTTTCTACTATCCTTACTAATTAAGTTTAGTCAGCTATTAAGTTCTATCATCTTTACTAAGTTTAGTCAGCTATATTAAGTTCTATCATCTTTACTAGTTATGTTTAAGCAAACTACATTCTCATCTGTTCTGTGTGTGTGCGTGTCAGTCCCTGCATGTGTGATTGTGTGTGTGTGTGTGTGTGTGTGTGTGTGAGTGAGTGAGAACTTCTACTAGATGACATTTAGAACCTGAAGTTAATATTCTATTTAACTAAGTAATTCAAATCAAAGTAACTGATTAATATTTAAATGATTGTAAGGTAATTAAAGAAATTTCAAGCTTGATTAAAATAATGATAAAAGATAAAACATGAAATCCAACACTACCGGTTCACCTTCGAATCCAGTTCAAAATACTCCTGTGTGATCTGTGTTTTGAACCTGTACGCTCCACACTGGTTAGTCATCATATTTATTATCTGCATCGTTTTTATGTTGTAGTGATGTAGGGACAGCTTTCGCTGTAACATACTACTAATTAATTATTCTTAAAGCTAGTTCAAGCACAAAGAATATTAATTGTTTAATTGTTTAATCAACACGGATTCTTTCTTTTTCGAGTTAAATTTCTGTTATGTGACCAAGATAACTTGTGGAGTGGAGTGGTAATTAGTGACATGAGACGCCATTTTATCTTTGACCCATCAGAATAAATGCGGCCATTTATTTAACAGAATCAAAATTTAACATCAAACATGTACACATTGATTTGCTGATCTGTTTCTGATTAATAAACTTGGCACAATTTACTAACAAGACAACAGAACATTACTGATTGAGACTGATTCATCTCTGAAGGCATCTAGCTTGATTTACTGGCTAATAGAATTTTAAAGAGAAGGAATAGATTTATAGAGGAAGTTTAGATGGATGAAAGTTATGTGTTGAACCAGAAAATGGCACCCTTCCTCCGAATCCAGCTCAGCCCTCCAGTACACTTCAGGGTGTCAACGGCTTGTTACCTTAGCAGAGGATACTTCCACTCCGGAACAGAGGTCTATTGGCACGCTCCCTTTTCAGCGTCTCCGGTCAGAGTAGCTGGGGTCGTCAGAAATCGTGACGAAGTACTCAGTTCAACAGAATAAGCTTCCTTAGAAGTTGAGCTTTTAATGCTCGGGTTGAGTCACAGCCGAGGCAGGCTGTGACTACGCTGGAATGGACGGACCCTTGGCACATGGTCAAATCCATCCGCTACTTAGTTGACTTTCAGTAAGAACTGAAAGTTCCTGTACGACTCGCCATCAGACTGAGTCTCAACTTCGACTGAAAGTTCAAGGAAGACTGGAAAGCCTCGGAAGACTGGAAAAGACTGCAGACTGGAAAAGACTCGTGAAGACTCAATAGTTCCAAGAAGTGTTGCCTTTTAAAGGGTATCCACTTCCTGTTACGTGGTACTTCCTGATTGGTTGAAACAACCAGCAGGGGTGTAGTTCTAATGATGTCAGAGGGTCACTAGGAGTCGGGAGACAGCAGGAATGTTTTAAGAACGGTTAGTACAGACAGAGAAATATTATGATGAAGTGAGACAAAGCAGGTGCCAGCCAGTTCTTATTTACTGTCTGAGAGTTTTAAAAACAAGACACTTGGTTCTCATAACTTGTCTCTGACTTTCGCCCTCAAATCCACTACTCATTCAGACAGAAGATTAAATGCACACTTACTTCATAAATAGACATTTAACTGTATGATCAAAGTCTAATGAGGTTTAAAAATCATTAATACTGTTTCACAGTTGATTTAAATGAGTTGTTTACTTCAACATTTAGAAATGGTATGAACTAAACACACTTTTGATTATCAAGATATCCTAAAATAGTTAATGATAATAAAAAAAAGAAGAGTGTTCTTTCACTTGATTAATTCAGGATACAATTAAATAGTCTCTTGATGAGATAATTTGTATTTCTGGATTCAAACCAATGAAATAACAGTTCCTGTCCCCTGAAGGTCCTCAGAGACATATTGATGTCGGAGGTCTAGTTCACTACAATGTCTATATTCTGATTTACTTCATTTTGTATATTGCTTTGTGTGTTGTCTGTTGTTATGTCTGTACAGCACTTTGGTTGGCCTTGTCACTGTTTTAAGTGCTATATAAATAAAATAATATGGTATGGCGTTCAACTGTCCCCCTCTTACAATGCTGTGATTGCTAGTATCACTCAGCCCTCTGTGAATAGTAAACA
>NC_056502.1:33876486-33889176 GCF_014905685.2 Nematolebias whitei | reverse complement strand
CCATCAGTGTGCTAATGATCCATTGTTAGGCTGATGGTCCTTCTTGAGCATGTGATCAGCTGGTTTTGGTTGTCAGCAGCAAAACTGGTTGATCCACTCTGAGAAGGTGCTATTTAAGAGACTGAGCTGAATACAGCACCTCAGACTGAGGAAGTCTTTTGGATGAAAGACGAAACGTTTCTACATTTTTTTTGTTGTTTTGCTTTGGTTTGGGTTTTTTTGAATGTCCAGAGGACCAGATTTAACTTTTTTGGACTTTATCTGATCACATTAAACAACTTCTTTCAAACAAAATCCAAAGTAAACTACAATCCGGATTCCAAAAAAGTTGGGACACTAAACAAATTGTGAATAAAAACTGAATGCAATGATGTGGAGATGGCAAATGTCAACATTTTATTTGTAATATAAACCTGGCTCTTCACTTCATCCTGCAGCACCTGGAATCCCCAGGAACCTACGCCAGGATCCTGTTCGTGGACTTCAGCTCCGCATTTAACACCATCCTCCCTGCTCTGCTCCAAGACAAGCTCTCCCTGCTCCATGTACCTGACTCCACCTGCAGGTGGATCACAGACTTCCTGACAGACCGGAGTCAGTACATGCGGCTGGGGAGAGCTGTCTCGGACACTCGGACTGTAAGCACAGGATCTCCACAGGGCTGTGTGCTTTCCCCCCTGCTTTTCTCCCTGTACACCAACTGCTGCACCTCCAGCCATGACTCTGTGAAACTTATTAAGTTTGCAGATGACACCACCCTCATCGGGCTCATCTCGGACTGTGATGAGTCTGCATACAGGAGGGAGGTGGACCGGCTGGTGACCTGGTGCAGCAGAAACAACCTGGAACTCAATGCCCGGAAGACAGTGGAGATGATTGGGGATTTCAGGAAAGCCACAGCCCCTCTGCCCCCCCTCACCTGTAGTGATACCCCCATCACCACTGCAAACTCTTATCGGTTCCTCGGCACCACCATCACCCAGGACCTCAAGTGGGAGCCGACCATCAGCTCCCTCATCAAGAAGGCCCAGCAGAGACTGTACTTCCTGCGACAGCTGAAGAAGGCCAAGCTGCAGGCCAAGCTGATGGTGCAGTTCTACACGGCCATCATCGAGTCCATCCTCAGCTCCTCCATCACGGTGTGGTACGCCGGGGCCACTGCCAGGGACAGACTCAGACTGCAGCGCGTTGTGCGCTCAGCTGAGAAGGTGATCGGCTGCAGCCTTCCATCCCTCCACGACCTGTACGTCTCCAGGACTGTGAGGCGAGCAGGTCGGATCACAGCTGACCCTGCTCACCCTGCACACGGACTGTTTGAACCACACCCCTCAGGCAGGAGGCTTCGGTCCATTCGGACCAGAACCTCCCGCCATAAGAACAGTTTCTTCCCCTCTGCTGTTGGACTCCTGAACACTCATAATGCTACCTCATAATTTCTGCTTTGGTCACATTACATCTGTATTATAATTGAATACTCCATCTGTACTGTTCTCTAAGCTTTTTTATTGTTTTCTATTGTATGGGTGTACACATGTTTATGTTATGTTTTTAATTTTACTTTATTTGTGGGTGTACACAGGTCTTATGTCTTATGTAATGTTCTCATTTTTACTTTATTTTACTTTATTACTATTCGCACCTTATGTCGAAGCAAATTCCTAGTTTGTGAACCTCGTTCATTGACATGGCAATAATAAACAGATTCTGATTCTGATGACAGATCAAAAGTTTAATCTGAGTAAATGTAACATTTTAAAGGAAAAATATGTTGATTCAAAATTTCACAGTGTCAACAAATCCCAAAAAAGTTTGGACAAGTAGCAATAAGTGGCTGGAAAAAGGAAATTGAGCATATAATGAACAGCTGGAAGACCAATTAACACTAATTAGGTCAATTGACAACATGATTGGGTATAAAAAGAGCTTCTCAGAGTGTCAGTGTCTCTCAGAAGCCCAGATGGTAAGAGGATCACCAATTCCACCATTGCTGTGCAGAAAGATAGTGCAGCAATACCAGAATGGTGTTACCCAGCGTAAAATAGCAAAGACTTTTAAGTCATCATCATCAACCGTGCATAACATCATCAAAAGATTCAGAGAATCTGGAACAATCACTGTGCGTAAGGGTCAAGGCCGTAAAACTCTACTGGATGCTTGTGATCTCCGGGCCCCTTAAACATCACTGCACCTCAAACAGGAATGCCAATGTCAAGGAAATAACAGAATGGGCTCAGGAATACTTCCAGAAAGCATTGTCAGCAAACACAATCCACCGTGCCATCCGCCGTTGCCAGCTGAAACTCTACAGTGCAAAGAGGAAGCCATTTCTAAGCAAGCTCAGATGTTTGCACTGGGCCAGGGGTCATTTAAAATGGAGTGTGGCAAAATGGAAGACTGTTCTGTGGTCAGATGAGTCACGATTTGAAGTTCTTTATGGAACACTGGGACGCCATGTCATCCGGACCAGAGAGGACAAGGATAGCCCAAGTTGTTATCAACGCTCCGTTCAGAAGCCTGCATCACTGATGGTATGGGGTTGCATGAGCGCTTGTGGCATGGGCAGCTTGCATGTCTGGAAAGGCACCATTAATGCAGAGAACTATGTTCAGGTTCTAGAACAACATATGCTCCCATCTAGACGTCATCTCTTTCAGGGAAGACCCTGCATTTTTCAACACGATAATGCCAGACCACATTCTGCAGCAATCACAACATCATGGCTACGTAGGAGAAGGACCCGGGTACTGAAATGGCCAGCCTGCAGTCCAGATCTTTCACCTATAGACAACATTTGGCGCATCATAAAGAGGAAGGTGCGACAAAGAAGGCCCAAGACGATTGAATAGTTAGAGGCCTGTATTAGACATGAATGGGAGAGCATTCCTATTTCTAAACTGGAGAAACTGGTCTCCTCTGTCCCCAGACGTCTGCTGAGTGTTGTAAGAAGAAGGGGGGATGCCACACAGTGGTAAAAATGGACTTGTCCCAACTTTTTTGGGATTTGTTGATGCCATGAAATTTGGAAACAACAGATTTTTCCCTTAAAATGATACATTCTCTCAGTTTAAACTTTTGATCTGTGATTTGTGTTCTATTCTGAATAAAATATTAGATGTTGGCACCTCCACATCATTGCATTCAGTTTTTATTCACAATTTGTTTAGTGTCCCAACTTTTTTGGAATCCGGTTTGTATTTATTAAAATAGTCCAACTTTGTTTATATACATGCGTGTATAGAAACCAAAATAATTCCTGCTCAAATACTCAATTTTGCCTTAGATAAGAGAATGAAGCCTTGATTGATTCATTATTATTGCTTGATTGTTATTATTGTTGTTGATTTTTAGTTTGATTAATAATTTTTGTAATAAAACTTCAAAGACAACTTTGGTCTCTTCGTTCAGATGAGTATTAATTTGTTCTGGTATAGAACTCCCTGTAATTAACAAATTCTACTTCAGTGACTGATTCTGATCATTAAAGGGTGAATATATTAATGAAGTTGTTGTTGGTCAAACTGAGTGGCTGGTGCCTCGGTTTAACGAGTGCTAAATAAGTAAACAAATGTAGTGAAGTGAGGAGCAAGTGTCACCCTTCTTCCTCCATCACTCAATAAATGCTACAGTCTTCAACATATCAATCATGTCTCGGAGCTGTACAGGATAGCGTTTAGTACCACCTCTATGTATATATGGACCTTTGAAGAATCAATGGTCAGAATCAAACACTTTTGTCAGGTCAACAAATGTCACATATTGTTTTGCACACATTTCTTTTGGAGAAATACAACTCTGCAGCCATATGTCCCACAGCACTCTCTGAGGTAATCAGATCAGATGCTTCTGTTGGTTCCAAGAACCCGTCTTAAGCTCAGGACCTTCTCTGTTGCAGGTCCAAGACTTTGGAATGAGTTACCACTGCATGTCAGGCAGGCCCCCTCCCTCATTGTTTTTAAGTCTCACTTAAAAACCCATTTTTATTCCCTGGCTTTTGACACTGTGTGGTTTTGTTGTTAATCTGTCTGTATTCTACAATGTTAGCCATTTTGTTATTATCTTTTCCACTTGGATCTATGTATACTTTACTGTGCGCTTTGCTTGTTTGTTTTTGCTGTACAGCACTTTGTTTGGCCTTGTTGCTGTTTTAAGAGTCAGAGTCAGAAAGATTTATTTGTCATACACACCACATGTGGTGAACGAGATTATGTGCACAGGGCAGTGGCGGCTCCAGAGATATTTTTCTGCAGGTGCTGAGGGGGGGCTAAGCATTTTACTGAGGGTGTTATGAAGGATCATTTGTTCTTTCAGTTTTCAGGTCAAGCTCAAGGTGTCTTTACTGTCATTCACATCACATGTGGTACATGAGGTGGAACGAAACCATGTACACAGGGTCCCAGTTACATCCAACAAAAACACAAATTGTGAAGAAAAACAGTAATAAGATCTAAGATATGAACTAAGAAATACACTAAACTAAAAATACACTAAGCACTACCAGTACAAAAACAATGCGCCAAAACAACAGCAGCACGAACATGAGTCTGTGTGAGCAGATGAGGACGAATGAACACAGCAACATGAAATAAATCAGCAGCATGAGATCAGCAGCATGGATAGTCAGCAGCACAACAACCAACAACCTAGTGGCATTACAGTGACTTTTTCACTGTGATTTTTTTTTTTTTTCACAGTGATTATTCTGGTTAGAGATTCATGAGTCTAACAGCTTCAGGGTAGAAGCTGTTCCTTAGTGGTTCTGCACTTAATGCTCCTCAACCTCCTTCCTGAGGGGAGCAGGGCAAAAAGTGTGTGTGCTGGGTGAGTGGGATCCTTCATGATGCAGGTGGACCTTTTCCTGCATCTAGAGGTGTAGATGTCTGTGATGGTGGGGAGGCTGACTCCAACAGACTTGTTAAGTGCTTTATACATAAAGTGGTATGGTATGGTATGGTATGGTATGGTATGGTATCTTAGATTTTGACTTGGCAACCCAATATTTGATGCTGATCTTTCTTATGCCTAGATGTAGCCACACACCAAAATGGGAGATGGTACCTCTTATTTATCACATTATGTTCATAACATAAAGAGACCGTTGGGCGGTATTTCCAAGTTCCCTCTCTTTGATCATGATCAGCGATGGGGGACACTAAACCAGAACTAACTGTGGAAAATAGTGAATAAATGTACAGAAAATTCAGATGATATGGCTCTCACATCAACACAAACACAATTAAAATGGCCTCAGTGTTTGGGTCAGTCCATTTTATCAGGTGAAACATTGATTATGATGAACAAAAAGGGCTGCAGGAACCAAGCAAGGCAGGTCCAAACAGAACAAGGGTCCAGCCCAACCAGCTGACCTAGAGTGGAAGAAGCTTCAAGATTTAAAAAAAAATTAAAATGAAGCAGAAATGTAATAAAACGAGATAAAAACAAAGCAGAAGGGCATCTTGTTATACTGGCGTGACGACTTTTAAATCATTCCTGTTAATGACACTATGTGACGAGAGAAGAGGAGGTGCACAACAACAGATGATCACATGCCAGTCCCTCACCACAAAGAGAGGAGACAATTGCGCCTTTTAATTTTTGCAGATGACACACCACATCACTGATAACTTGTAGCGTAACGCTGATCACAGGCACACAACAGCACCGCCAGGTAACCAAAGTCTCAGCAAACAAGGTGAGACGGTGACGAGAAATCCAGTGTGCTTATATACTGCGGCCTCTTCTGGTGATTGGACAGCCAGTTTATAATGCTGCATTAGTCATACTGCAACAATCATAAACAATTAAATCATCTCGGCTGAATGATGGAAAATCTGGTTGCAAGAAAGTTTCAGGTTTGACTCTGGGAACATTTGGACTTTATTCATGTCCCCAGTTTCCTCCCAAAGACCAAAAACAAGCATGGTGGGTTAATTCAAACTCTAAACTATCACTAGATCTGAATATAAATTATTGTTTGTCTCTAAAGTTACATTCACACTGCAGATCTTAATGCTCAATTTTATTTTTTGCTTAGATCCATTTATTTGCTTGGTCATTCAAAACAACGTTAAATTGTGAACTCCATTAAACTCCGGTGTGACTTCTCCACCATCTTGACTGCAGAAGAAGTCACTCGCAGCATGCTGTGTTTACAGAAGTAGGCTAAATATGGATGCTACACACAGTGTCATTGATCCTCAAGTTGTTGAGGAATCTGCGCTGATTAAATTATGATCTGACAGGCCTGTTTGGTCTCTTGACAGCACCTCCAGTGCAGAATTGTATAATCCTTAATAGGTAAGATATTATGTTTTCAAACCTTCTGCACAGTATCATTTTCAAAAGATCTAAAATGTTACTTAATTAAAGGCCCAGCAGTCCTTCAGTAAATGCATCTAACCCACCGTCTTTCATGTGAGACTTTCAGGCTAAGAGCATCTGATGGTGACAAACTACAGGAGTTGTGGCCGTTTTAGTGAAACATTAAAAAAGTAAAATGTCAGGATAATGTTGGTTAGCCGTGGTGGCAAGCTTAAACTGGATGGAGTCAAAAAGTAAACGATTCCTTTCTGTAAGTTTCATTAAAAGCCATTGAGGTTCATTAAATGTTTTCCCGACAGGAAGACACACGGACAAAAACCTGATTGCCCTCCTTCACCTTCCAGCAGTGAGTGATGATAGAACATCCTGTTTTCAGTCCCTGCAGGGATGATGAACCCGAGCATCAAAATGTTAGCATGCTCGCTGTTAGCATTGTTTGAATTCAGCATATAGCATGTTTACAGCCACCACGACTCAGCATGAAGCTGAGTCATGTTCTGACCTTCCTTGTCATTAGTAGAATTGACTGAATAGGAAAAACGCTCAGGCAGTGAAAAAGTGACTCAGGCTCTGCTGCCACAACACCAGGTCAACATTTGTCATCAGAAAAGCATCAACCTGGTTTAAAAATAGAGTTCCATGAAGGTTTCTTGATGTTCTTCTCTAAAACTGGACTCAGGGGTCGAGGTTAAGACACGCCAGCTCATCTGAGACAAAGACAGAAAGTGAGCAGCAGAGAAAAGCTGAAGGTGTCTCAGCACCTGCTCAACCTGTTCACACAAATCTACCTGGTTGATCAGGAACATGTCCACATTCCTTCAGGTGTCTTCACCTGAACTTTTCCTGTTAGTGTGGCAGAATCAGACACCAGCCATTTACTGTAAACACCAGCTTCAAGGAGGAACCAAGGTATTTGCATACATTTTTACTTCAAATTTTGTAAATGTGTTAATGGGGCAATGAGAAAGACATATTTCTAAAACTTCTGTATTAAGCATGAAAATGAAGAAGCTTCCTGTAAACTGGCTGTATGACTTCCACTTTATTAGCAAATCTATTTTTACTGAACCTGACAAAAGCTGAACTTATCTTTTTGTTAAGATGGAATTTCCTCAAGCCTCAAGGTCACACGCTGAACATCTCAAAATAACCAAAAAGCTAACTTCATCCAATCTGGAAAAAACAAAGTCTGTTTTCTCAAAAACAACAACAAAAAATTAATTTTATTTATTTATTTATTTGATGATTAGTGCAAAAAGTTTTCTTGTTCGTGTTTACTCAGACATGATTGCTGTTGTGACACTTGGAGATGATCTGATAGGACATTTTCAACTTGGATCAGTTACCATCTTGACTTTTACTCATTTAGGTGTGATCTGAATTAACCAAAATATAAGCTTTCTTTTAAATAATTTAATTAAACCTTAACATCCAGAAAACAAGTTTTGCATCCTGAGAGACGGACAAAATAAAACTTTGCTTGAAAATGTCACAAACATAAGGTTTTTTTTTCTCACCTGATGTAGATTTTAAAATAACATAAAACAAAAAGTTACTGAAATAAAACCGTTAACAATAAAATCCAAAGAATGCATCTCACCTGCCGCCTTCATGCCAGAGTTTTAGACTAAAATCATGAAAGTACAAAATGGGAAATTTTTGCTGCTTTGGTCAAACTTTCCAATGATCTCATGCAATATTATGAGACGTCATGCTCAAAGTATTCATCCAACCTTTATTTATACAGGTTACTCCCATTGAGCCTCGGGGACTCATTTACAAGAGAGACCTGAATGAGCTGTGGATGACTCTCAACTACTACCACACCAACATTTTAGCTCAATATCTGTGACTGACTGAGATTTAGCCATTTTTATGTTTGCCATGGTCGATTAGCTGTGGAGGCCATCTTGAATCAAGTTAGCTCCAAAAGTCAATCAGTTGTAGATGTGCAACAGATGATTTCTTTGTTAAACTTTGATTAAAACTCATCAGGTAGTTTAGATGTTTGTTTTGTAAAAGACACACAAAAACGGGTGAAAACATCATTATCCACGGCCGAAAGGCAAAAGTGGACGATAAAAATTCATAAAATGTAGCATGATGCTAATGCTAAACAGGAAAACTTTAGGCTAACATGATAACTTTTGTCAAAAAAATTGAAATGTAAAACATACCACAGTAATATATGAATAATAAAGTTCCAACAGTTCAAGACAAATACAACATTTAGCCCAAATTCTTGCATATATATGTACTACTTTATTGCTACTACTTTACTCTGCAGGTCATGTATTTTTATCAACAGTAAATAAATAAAAGTTTTAATTTACATTATTTTGTATAGTAGTGCTATTCCAGTCTTAATAAGTAAATATAGAAGAGTTCTCAAATCAGATTATAAAGATGACAAACATGTTAATGTGAAATGTTAGGCCTCACTAGCAGATATTTTTATTTTAAACTCTCCAGAAACAATCTATGGACTGAAAGACATTAGCTGAAGACCAAGTGAAGAAAATCAAAAGAAAAGACGACATGCTGTGTAAAAGGATCATGTCTCTGCTTCTGGCTCTGCTCCAAACGGTGACACCTTCTTCAGGTAACTATCTAACCACGCACAAACTCTTCGGGTTCAAGAAACATTCCAGATGCCGTCAGTAACTGCCACTATTTTAAGACATTTTCCCTATATGTATTTTTGAATGGGGTGGTGGACCAGTTGGTAGAGCTACGGCGACCCCCGTGACCCAAAATGGAAGAAGCGGGTAAAAGATAATGGATGGATGGATGGATGGACAGTGAGATTTTGGCACTAGCTGACATTTCCATCACAGGAATAGATTGTTTGATAACTATTTATTTTAAGTAAACTTAATGCAGAGTGGCTCCTTTTCCCTCTTCAGGGGTCTCCACAGTGAGTCATCCTCCTCCATTTCTGTCCTCTGCGTCCTCTGTCCTCACTCCAACTACCTCCATGTCTTCTCTAACTGCATCCATATATCTCCGCTTTGTCTTTTTCCTGGCAGCTGCATTTCTAACATCCTTCTACCAATATACCCACTGTCCCTCCTCTGGACATGTCCAAACTATCTCACGCTGTCCTCTGTGTCTTTCTAACTTTATCTCCCAGTTGTTCAACCTGTGCTGTATCTCTGATGATCTCATTCCTGATCTTATCCATCCTTGTCACTCCTAAAGAGAACCTCAACATCTTCATTTCTGCTACTTCCAGTTCTGTTTCCTGTCGTTTTGTCACTTTCACTGTCTCCAGACCATGCACATAACTGGTCTCACCACTGTCTTGTAAACTTTTCCTTTGATCTTTGCTGACACCCTTTTATCACAAATCACTCCTGAAACTTTTCTCCATCCATTCCATCATGCCTGGACTCTCTTCTTCACCTCTTTACCACACTCCCCATTTTCCTGGACAGTGGACCCCAAGTACTTGAAGTCCTGTACCTTTGTGACCTCTGCTCCTTGTAGCCTCACTGTTCCACCATCCTCCCTCTCATTTACACACATGTACTCTGTCTTTCTACGGCTGACTTTCATTCCTCTTCTTTCAAGATCATACCTCCACCTCTCCAAGTTTTCCTCCACCTGTTCCCTGTTCTCACCACAGATCACGTCATCTGCAAACATCACAGTCCACGAGGATTCCTACCTGACCTCATCTGTTAGTCTGTCCATCACCAGAGCAAACAAGAAGGGGCTCAGAGCTGATCCTTGATGAATCCCACCTCCACCTTGAAGCTATCTGTCACTCCTACAGCACATCTCACCACTGTCCTGCTGTCCTCATACATGTCCACCAGTCTAACATACTTCTCTGACATTTCAAATTTCCTCATGCAATACCACACCTCCTCCCTGTCATATGCTTTTTCTAAATCCACAAAGACACAATGAAATTCTTTCTGACCCTCTCTGTACTTCTCCATCAGCATCCTCAAAGCAAATATGGTATTTGTGGTGCTCTTTCTCAGCATGAAACCATACTGCTGCTCACAAATAGTCACTTCCCGTCTAAGTCTTGCTTCCACAACTTTCTCCTAGATCTTCATTGTGTGACTCATCAACTTAATTCCCCCGTAGTTGCTTCAACTCTATACATCACCCTAAAATGGCCACCAGCACACTTCTTCTCCATTTCTGAGGCATTTTCTCATCCTCAAATTGTCACGAACCAGGGTTTTTTGGATTCTTAATGAGCCAGACACAGGAGTACAAAAAGAACAGTTTTTATTTATTTTTGTTGCTGGATGGAAAGTCAAGATAAGCTGCAGTGACAGACCCTCAGAAGCAGGAGGGAGAGAGTCACCCGTCAGAATAGTAGTGATGACGTCACTGGCAGTTGAGCAGAGCAGTTACAAGATTGAGATGAGCGTGAATAGAAGGGGCGTCCAGAACGTCATCCAGTATAAACAAGCAGCGTTCATGCACAGGGGGACAGAGTCCCAATAATAATCCAGAAAGTGTGATCTGTGAGTCGTGGTCGAGGAGGCACAAGGTTGAGTCGGTACTGTAGTCAGAAAGCAGAATGCCAAAAACCAGGAAGGGGCAGGCAGACAAAGAATCCAAGGTACAGGCATGGGGTCATAAATCAAAAAAGACAAGACGTGCTCATCAGGCATGAACATGAAACAATGAATGGCTTGGTATTAGGGACCATGGGAGGTATAATAATTCGGCACTGGTGGAGAGGGAGAATGGTGCTTAAATAGAGACATGAACAGGTGAGAGGCATGAAGGTTGATTGCAGTGACTCAGCAGAGTGGGCGTGGTTAAGTGAGCAGACAGAGGTACAGGTTGGCAGGAGATGAGAATAATAAACATGAACAGAAACTATGACCAGAAGGGCAGAAAACATGGCATGTCATGAAGGGGCAGGGAAGAGAGCAGATGGGAGGCCAGCGGGGGCCGCTGAGCATGACACAAATATGCCATTGAACATTTGAATAAAAAACCTCACTGCCATCTCTCCAAGACATTTCCAAACCTCTACTGGTATGTCATCAGGTACTAAAGCTGTTTTAATCCGGCTATGAGTAATAATTTAATAATTTATTGCTTCCTACTTCTTGATGAACACCTCTGATGCAGGATTTTGGATTTTCTGACAAACAACTCAGTTGTCCTGTCTGGGTCCTCACCAACTTCAACATTTTTCTCCACCTTCTCATTCTCAATCAGAATTTCACCTAAAAGAGTTAATGTAGATTCTGAAACTGGCCCTTACTTTGAAAAAGGTTTTAATTTTGGGCCCCTTTTGTAAGTGAGTTTGAAACCCCTGCTGTAGATCATGACATTATGCCATAAGCTCTCGTGGTTTCTCAGATCACACTGTTGGTTGGTTTTCTATCTCTCAGATCGGAGGCAATGTGTTTGACACAAATGGTACTTAGTCTAGCTATTTAACAGTCACTAACGGTGTGCCACAAGGCTCAGTTTTAGGACTCACTCTCTTTACAATTTATAAAACATTCCTGACACCTCCTTACATCGCTGTACTGAGGATACAGCTGTTTATTGTCGAGATAACACCGTTGCCAAGGTTTTCCAGCTTCTACATTCTGCATTTGACATCATTCAGTCTGACTTGTTCCATTTCAAACTGGTGCTAAATGCTGATACTACCAAAGAGATGTTGATTTCAAACAGACATCTGGTACCAGCAGTTCTTCCTCCTATCTCATCCATGCATGGTGTTCCTACTGAGTTTGTGGATTCTTACAAATACTTGGGAATTTTACAGTAATTGATGCACATCTCTCTTTTAAGCCGCATCTTGAATGCTTTTATAAAGAAACTGAAATAGAAACTGGGTTTCTCTTTCAAAAATAGATCTTGTTTAACTTTGAATGCCAGGAAACGCCTTGGAACTGCTATATTCCTACCAGTGTCTGTACTTTATACATTATCTGTCTAAAACAGATCTCTGTTGAAATGTGTCTTCGTGACTCAATGAGACTAACCTGTATAAAGAAAGGTTGAATTATCCATCCATCCATCCATTATCTTTACCCGCTTATTCCATTTTGGGTCACGGGGGTCGCTGGTGCCCATGTCCAGCAATCACTGTGCGAGGGGCGGGGTACACCCTGGATGGGTCGCAAGCCCATCACAGGGACACATAGAGACAAACGAGACAAACAACCATTCACTCTCTCATTCACACCTAGGGACAACTTTAGAGTTACCAATCAGCCTAACATGCATGTTTTTGGTCTGTGGGAGAAAACCCACGCATGCACGGAGAGAACATGCAAACTCCACCCAGAAAGGCCCCTGGACCGGGGTTTGAACCAAGGACCTGCTCGCTGAGAGGCAGCAGCTCTACCAGTTGTGCCACCGTGCTGCCTAGGT
>NC_056502.1:33873925-33876386 GCF_014905685.2 Nematolebias whitei | reverse complement strand
GATTGTGTGTGTGTGTGTGTGTGTGTGTGTGTGTGTGTGTGTGTGTGTGTGTGTGTGTGTGTGTGTGTGTGTGTGATGGTGTGTGTGTGTGTGATGGTGTGTGTGTTTTGATGTGAGAGTTACAGAGAGGCTGACTGGCTGCACAGATCAAGTGTCATGAGGTTATATAAAGCCTGTTTTGTCTGAACGTCTTCTGACCCACTGAGGTTGGGCAGAATCAGTGGCCTCCTGTTTAACATTTAATCCTATTTTATTTATGTCTTATTTCCTTTTGTTTCCTGTATTTTTTATTATTAGTGTTGGTATTGCTGACTTGTTTGATTATTGAGTCCTTTTTTTTAAATCCACCCCACAGATAATCATTTTGAGGAAGTGCTCCTTCCTCTGCATCTCTTTTTATAACGAGTCTTCTCACTGACCAATTAACATAATGAGTTAGACAATTCTCCAGCTCTTTCATATTTGCACCACCTACTTTTACAGACTTATGTTGCTACTGGAACAACTTTTTACAGATGTGTTGCTGCAACACATTTCAAAAGTACCGCCCCACCCCCAAAAAACAAAAAAAACAAATGGGTTCTTGAGTCAACATTTGATATGTTTCTGTTTGATGTGAATTAAATATGGGTTTGTGACATTTGCAAACCACTGCAATCTGTTTTTAATTTTACATTTTACACAACATCATAACTTCTTCTGAACTGGAGTGTGTTATACAAGAATCACTTTGTCTTTTTTTTGCTCCTGTCTGCTGCAGCACAAGCTGTGGTTTATCAGACTCTCCCAGCTGATGTCACGGTGGCTGTGGGTGAGCCTGCAGTGTTTCAGTGTGGCGTGGCCGAAGGCTCTCAGAACCTCACCTTCACCTTCTACAGCAGTCATGGAAACTACATCCTCACCTGTCCCAATGGTGAAGTGGAGGATATTGCCCAGGTGAGGAGTTAGATACTGACTCTTTTTTTCTGTTTGTTGCCAGTTCATTTTTTTGGTCTCTAGAGAGTTGCCAGTTCATTTTTTTGGTCTCTAGAGAAGGACAGTAAGTAAGTTACCTGTTTTATGGTCCTCACACCATCTCTAGTGTTAGTTCATCAGCCAGGATAAAACTCCAGATGGGTCAGAAAAACATTAGCTCATTTATCATCCTGATTTAACTATCGATGTAGCCAGCTGACCCCATTTATTCCCATCACAATGACCTCAATAAAGTTATATAAAGCTCTGGTCACGTGACCTTGTGATCCACTGCGGCAACAGTGGCCATTGCCAAGACAATCAAACATCTACGCTTGGTGCTTTGATAGACATTGACTGAATAGGCCTAAGTTAGGGCTGACTTTGTTTAAAAAAAGAGTCAAAAATAATAATAAAATGTATGTAATATAATAATATTGGAATGTGTATAAAAATGTAACAATGCCAGAAAGATGTGTGTGCCATGGATGTAACAAGAGAACAGAAAAGGGAAAGCGTGTCTCTTTTCATGCGTCAGCAGATTTGATCTTATTTCTCAGTGTGAATGTGATCAGACCAGAACTGAAGCTAATAATGGACCTGTTTAAAGGCAGCCTATAACGCTGACGTAACGGCTGTTAATTATTGAGTTGGCTCATAGATATTAGCTCCTGTGGCAGATATTGCTGTGTTGCTCAAGCTGAAACACGCTAAAATGTGGTGTAAATTATTAAATAGTACAAGCTGCCGTTGTCTCTGGTAACAATTCATTACCTGCTCTCAGCATGAATGCTGAAAATGTACGTCAAAAGCTTTTGTATAGATTAGAAACTGATCACTGCAATTAGCTCAAGCTAGCAAAGCTTAGGCTACATTTATGCAATTTACATGTTAAAAAGCAAATTAGAATTTCATCAACTAGCTGAAGTCATAATTATTCAACCAGCTAAAAAGTCTTGAAATCATTGGAAGTCATGACTGACTTCAGGTTAGTTTAGATCATTAGTTAGACCCAATATATTTTCCTTCTATAACATCTAGCTGATATGAAATTAACATTAATAATGAATTATATCGTTAGGGCAGCATGGTGGTGCAGTTGGTAAAGCTGTTGACTCTCAGCGAGAAGGTTGCCAGTTCAAATCCCAGCCTGGGGCCTTTCTGGGTGGAGTTTGCATGTTTTATCGGTGCTGTGTGGGTTTCTCTGGGTAATCTGGTTTCCTCATGGACCAAAAACATGCATGTTAGGCTGATTGGTAACTCTAAATTGTCTCTAGGTGTGAGTGAGAGAGTGAATGGTTGTTTGTCTCGTTTGTCTCTATGTGTCCCTGTGATGGACTGGAGACCTGTCCACGGTATACCCCACCTCTCACACAGTGATTGCTGGACATGGGCACCAGTGACCAGGGCCGGATTTAGGAGGATGGGGGCCCCTGGGCTGGAGTCAGGATGGGGGCCCCTGGGCTGGAGTCAATACTGTATATGGGGGCCCTATATATATATATAT
>NC_056502.1:33869822-33873825 GCF_014905685.2 Nematolebias whitei | reverse complement strand
AAATGAGTCCTCGTGGCTCAATGAGACTACCTGTATAAATAAAGGCTAAATTAAAGTCTGCAGCAGTCTGAGGAGGAAAAAGTAGCAGTCTTAGCTGAAAGGGGTGTGGTTCTCTCGCCCTTGCACGGCACTCCCAGGCGGTCCCGAGTCTCGACCTTCAGTGATCTCCCGGCACTCTATCCAGAGTCTGGCGTCCCTCCACGGTCTCGACCTCACCTGGCGCTCGTTCCTCCTTGAGTCCGGCAACCTCGACCTCCAGCTATCTCAAACGCTTGGTCCTCCGCTCCCAACACCACACTCGAACGACTGCACTCTCCAACCGGACATGATCCACCGTACCAACCAGCTTAGCTGGTTTCTTGGGTGCAACTTTACCCCCGCTAGTCTCTGCTCTTCATCATCGCGCCTTCAGCCTCTACCAACTTGCTGACCGGCTTGTCCCCGGCTGTTGCCTCTTGGCTGTGGTTGCTCACCCGGCCATTGCGCTCCCTGGCCGATGCACCTCCCGCCCCTCGGCGGTGGCGGTGCACGTCCGGCCGCTCCGTCCGGCCGCTCCGTCACACTTCTGCTCATTATTCTGCACTTTTTATTTCCCCATTCCTGGCTTTCATGTCACTACAGCTGATGGGGAACACCTGCGCGAGCTGTCAGATGACTCTGGCTGCGTCACAGATGGCAGCCTCAAAATAAAAAAGAACAGATCATCAAGTTTAAACATGCAAATAAAAACACAAAAAGCCACATTACTACATGACCCTGAGATGACACAGGGTGGACACATTAGTTACAACTACAATAACTGGAGATGTGTGTTTAGACTTTGAAAACCTGCTATAAAAATTTAACCAAAGACCCCCACAAACACTGAGATGAAGGAGATGTCCAAGGCTAGTATGACACACATGTCTACTTCCTGCAGCATGCAGTCAAAAAATATCACTTTTTGGTAGACTGGGGTTTAAGTAGCTTCTATTTTATCAGTGTGAACGATGCAGGTGCTGGAAGAGCATTCAACCTACGATGTATGGACCAATCCCATCTTCTTACATCACTCAGCCTTCCCTATTGAGCCAAGAAAGCACTGCTCTGGAGCGGGAGCTAAACCTAGGCCTGATTAAGTAGTTATAAGAAACTACAAATGGCCACAGGACCCACAGTACACAAACAAATGGAGCATACTACATGTCAAGTCAAGTCAACTTTATTTATAGAGCACAGTTAAAACAACCTGTTATCAAAGTGCTTAACAACAACAACAATCAATGAGTAAATTAAAGGGAAAAATATATAAACACATATATATACAATACACTAATAATGATAATAACTGAAGAATTAATAAAAAGCATTTAAAACATAGGGTCACAGATTAAAAAACACTAGAACAATTTACACTGTATGAAATGCCTGAGAGAACAGATGTGTTTTAAGCAGAGATTTGAAGTGAGGAATGGAGGTGGCCTGCCTGATGTTGGGGGGCAGGTTGTTCCACAGTTTGGGGCCCATGACTGAAAAAGCCTGATCTCCTCTGAGCTTCAGTCTTGTTTTTGGAACAGCCAAAAGCAGCTGATCGGATGATCTCAGGGCCCGAGAGGGAACGTAAGGTTCCAGAAGCTCAGAGAGGTAAAGGGGTGCGAGGCCATTTAAGCATTTGAAGGTCAACAGAAGAATTTTAAAGACTATCCTCGTAGGAACAGGGAGCCAGTGAAGGGAGGACAGAACTGGAGTAATATGTTCAGACCTACGAGTTCCGGTTAAAAGCCGAGTAGCAGTAATGTAAGCAGCATTATATACATGTAATGGATATACGCACCTTTAACCCTCCATGACACTGTTGGTGTGTTGGTTCTGGGAAACCAACATGCAGCCATGATGGAGACTAAATACTGTTGGTAACATGGAAAAATCTGTCATGTTATAACAACTCCACAGACGATGCTCTGACAGACATTTTCCACTTGTACCGGCACACAGACTGCTGCTGAAAACTCATGCCTTCAGTGTAGACCTTGATGCATAATGAATGGGACTGTATATATATATATATATATATATATTTTATTTTTTATTTTTTTACATTACCAGAGGAATCTGGATGCTTGAGTGACATCTTTTCCGATATTTAATTTTTATAATTATTTTCTAACTCATTTACTTGTCTTCTTCAGGTCGTGCCTGTGACTGCTAGAGAACATGGAAGACCCACCGACTTCCCAAACCTCCGACCAACAGCAACCACAGAGGAGCAGCAGTGGGATCTGTTACGACCAACAATTCCTATTATTATTTGAGTTCACCAGAAACTAGTCCACCAGATTTGAGGCATGTTGCCTGAACAGGATCTGCTGACGTGCTGCTTGCAGCTCTACACTCAGACTAACCGTACAGAAACTCGTTGCTTTCATTTCACTCCGTTAAGCTCTTCTATTTACCGACAGCCTTCGACCGATGAGAGTTGAGCAGACTTAACTGACTGAAGTGAAAGTGACTGAAATACACAAAACACCAATTTGTCACCAAAAATGATCTTAACTGTCCACATGCTGTAGGTGATATCTGGCAACATATTGTTTGTGTAAAGTGAATGTTGACGTCTCCCATAGTGACCTACATTAACCCCTGTCTGTGTTTTTATGTCACATCTTGGAATCCATACTATCATAAGTAAATATAGAGGTTTTATGTTCCATGTTTGTATTGTGGAGGAGTAGCTGATTGTACTGTTCAGAGTTTCTATAAAATAAAAGTTTAAATAAATGTGCGAGGGGGCTTTATTTTGGTGTGTCTGTGTGCGTTGTACTCAAACTGTGTTGAATAAACAAAATGACATATCACAGCTACAGACGGGACGAAAGTCAAAAATGAACATTTTCTCACAGAGAACTTCGGTACAAAAATGCAGTCATGTCCGACTAAATAAATCAAGAAAGAAGCTGAATCTGAAAAAAATTCTCATATCCATGGTTAATATGTTCTGTTATTAAAAACTTGTAAGCTAGATTTATGATTTCAGTGCTGTCTACCATGTGTTTACCTACAAAAAGACCCAGTAACTGAAAATAAACCGTTAAACTTATGGCCATATTTGTTTACCTCTCCAGACAAAAGATGGACCAAGTATCCATCTTCTCTTGGTGGGAGTTAAAGACAGCAGGAACTGTTTTATGGGAGCTGCCATGTTGGATTTTTGGAACCAGAGTCTGCTCACTTGCGATGTTGGGCTTTAAGCCCCGCCTACTTCCCCATACGCATTATGCTGCTATGAGCTTTCTTTTAGGCATGAAATAATTAAATACAGCTTAACATGTTTGACCACACATTAGCAATGGAATCGACAAGAGTCGACAAACGTTTATCCCAGGTGTAGATTTTTATTTTGCCTTGTGTACATGAAGGGGGCAGGACTTAAAGGCAACTGGAAGCTTCATCTTCTGGCTCCACATCAGACGTCTGCTCATACAGTCTGACACAGACTGCAACCTAACAGAGGCCAATCACTTCACCTCCAAGGTGGTTTTCAACAGTTTTAGACGAGCACTTTGTTTACATTGAGTGAGGACCCGCATTTCAGAATTCCATTCAATGAACTCCAGAAACGGTTATCCTAATGTTTGATTTCATACCTCATAATGAATAACTTTAGCTCCTGCTGAAGGTTAAATATCTCAGCTGCAGCTTTGCAAATAGGCCCAACATATTTAACAACTTTAGTTTGCTAACACACGTTTGAGAAACAATTCTTTGATCATCTTTTTGTCCTTGTTACCTTTTAAAACTTCTTTTCAGGAGGTGTTCACTGCCCTAGTCAATACTTTTATCCACATAATTTAATTCAAAATTCAGTTTGAACTGCTGATTCCAGAGTGAAACAAATATTAACCTCCTAGGACCTGGCATCCACATGTGCATGTCATGCAAGAGTTTGGGTCTTAGGAGGTTAAATATGGGGAAATTAGGGAATCAGCAGTTCAAACTGAATTTTGAATTAAATTATGTGGATAAA
>NC_056502.1:33861056-33869722 GCF_014905685.2 Nematolebias whitei | reverse complement strand
ATATGAAGAACAAAATACAGATTTCCATTTATTAATGACACTTCTGCATTCATCTTATTTGGAGGAACTAGAACCACAAACACTGTTGTCTGCCATTGTAAAGTAATATTCCCTGACGCTCCTCCCCAATGCGTAAGATGCGTCAAAAGTGGACCAATAACAAGCAAGCATTCAAGATGGACGTTTTCCAGAACAAATTGGAACATTTTTCATCGGTGCTGTCAAAATCATCATAGTCATTGATTAAATTCTGACACTATCCATTCACAAAAACATAAAACATCCTTCGGGGCCCCTGAAATGCCGGGGCCCCGGGCTGCAGCCCCTGTAAGCCCCTGCTAAAATCCGGCCCAGCCAGTGACCCCCGTGACCCAAACATGAAGAAGCGGGTGCAGATAATGGATGGATGGATATTCAATACAACCTTTATTTATACAGATAAAACACATTTAGCCTCCAAGACTCTTACAACTGAGACCTGTTTAGACAGACAATAAAAGTGGTGAAAGTGACAACATGGGTTTTGGTGGCAAAAAAAAAATCCTAATAGGCTCTCAATCTTTGGCCGAAGATAAATAGCCTGAAAAAAAACAAAGCTCACACACAAGCACATAGTGACGCCGACATTCTGCAGGGGAGGGGGGACGCAAGAGATATATGAAGTTATTGTGAATGTAGTGTCCTACGTTCCTCAGAAGATTCACGTCCTGGCCTGAGAGACGTGACCGTGTGTTCAACAACAAAACCTCCTGTTTGCCAATCTACTCTCTTTCCTGAGAAGTTAGACTTTAAGGCTCCTAAAAAAATCTATGCCACATAAAGATATTGACAATAATTAGTGACGCAGATCCAGTCGGCCTTGCTGTTATTAAAACATTTGTTTTCTTGGCTGTGAGCAGTAGCCATCTTACCTTCTCCATGATGTCACAAATGTGAACAATGGGGGGTCCGTGAGTTCTTTTATTTAACTCTACGGTGGTTTCAGCTGATTCCATGTTGGTCTTGGTTTGTGTCTCTGACCTTCATGTCAGGCTCTGTATGGAAGCTGTGAAGTGAAGAACAGTGAGTTGTTGGCTGTTTGGACTCTCAAAGGAACCTCATATTCTCACAACAACGCGAAAGTGGTTTGTCAGCAGCCAGGCAGTCCTGATGAGCAATCTGCAGTCCTGCATGTTTATGGTGATGTGTTTAACATTTCCTCACATCATATTTACTCCATCTGGTCACAAAAACATAAATAAATCATATTCTGTGCCTTTTTTCATGCTGCAAGTTGAAATAATGATGTTGCTGTTTTCTTTACTCCCGCCCCCAACAGATTACTGGGCCGAGCACGCTGTCCTCATTGGCGGTTTGATTGGAGGTTTCTTTGGCGTCCTGTTGGTGTTTGGTCTGCTGTTACTCCTGCTGCAAAAATCTGAGAGGGTCCAGAACTGCGTTGGTAAGACGTGCCTTCATTCACCGCTACAATATAAAACGGTTCAACTGCAAATTCAAAGTGCCTGATTTCCTTTTGTCGTCGTTGTGTTTTATAGGTGTTGATGACACAGAAGATGACATGGACACAATAATCAAAGACTAAGGAGGAGCAGATGCTAATATTGGATTTTATTTTTTTACTCTGTGTTTTCTGTGATGGCTCTTAGCTTGGCTCTGGTGATGAACTAGTCAAAAACAGATTAATAAAATGATCCAGATTCCATTTGTCTTCTGATAGTTTCACATTTTGTTTTAAATTCTGTTATTAGATTTTTTTTTTTTTTTTCATTTAATTGCTAAAGTACACTGATCACCATTACATTATGACCGCTGACAGGGAAAGTATATGTGCATCTTGCTACAGCACATTGCTCTGCTCTGGTATTCACATGAATGTTATTTTTATACTTGACACCATCTCCCCATGCAGCAACAGACATGTCTGACTGTCACAGACACCCACCCTCCCCAGCTGGACCGCAGTGGGTCCTGCAACATCCTCAGAGGTGGCTCAGGAACAAAACAAAAACTCAGAGTTTCATCAAGTTACTAATGTGGTGACATCTCTGTGACCCCCCATCAAAACCCACAGAGCCCAAAAGAGCTCATGCAAACATTCAAGCAATGAACCCCCTCCCTGATGGTTGAGTCCAGACCGGCCAAAGCTGTTTAAATGTCAAAAGTGGGGCATGCACTGTGTTAAGTAATAATTATCAGAACGATGTACAAAATTCAGTGTTTATCCAAAAATATAAATATTCCTGGCTGAAGTGCTGAAGGTTGTGGCTGAAGGATATAAAAGTGCTTCTGCAGCAATTTCCGCTTCCTTCTACAGAGAAGCAGCTGATCAGCCAAACTGATGGAAGCTCCCAGATGTGCAGCACAACTGGACTAACCGAGCGCACCATCACTGGTTACACGTGAAGGGGAGCGTCTTCATAAACGTAGCTCCTCTTCAAAAGACTGAAATCTGAAGTCTAAAACAGCATCGTGTTGCTTTTGTTGACCAGCTGGTTGTTACATGCAGCATTAAATTATTAAATTCAACTCAGTCCAGTTCATTTAAACCATTCCAGGTAACTACAAAAGGGATTTAATCTCCAGACCAAACTCATGAAGAAGTTTGAACAAGTCCAGTTGAGGTTTATTTAAATACAGAGCAGTTGTTCATCTTTATTCACCAAAAATTGATTTAAATTCAAATTAATTAATAGAACGTTTGGTGAATTTGGTAGAACGTCACGAAAGTTTCATTAAAAAACAAATGTTTCTTATTCACAAAAACATACAGAAGCTTTGAAACGGATATTTAATCTCACGTTTTGACAATCACACACAGTGAACATGTCAGAACCGTTCTGTTTTAGTAACCTTTATTTTGAAGGGCTTTGTCATGATACCAGGACCACACCAAGTTGGGGACACTCTTCTTTGTGTGATTATGTGGCGTTTTCCATCCTTTAAAACATTTTGAGTTCAATAATGTGAGAAAATGTATTTATAATTCATTCTCTGGTTGCACGAGACTGGTTTTATGTTGTGTTTGCCTCTGTCAAAATAAAGTTCTTTGATCTCAAAGTGTGATAAACCTTAAGATACGTCTTAACAGGTCATTTTGTAAACTAATACTTTTTTATCAGGCACAGGAAAAGTTGTACTAAAACTATGATTAACTATTTATTACTCTTCAGACTACTGCAGTATTTTATTAAACGTGTCTGAGTCTGACACATGAGGTCATTAAGATCTCTGATTGAGCTCAAGTGTTCTTTTATTATGAAACGTTTCGGCTGAAGACTTTTGAACATGCAGGGTGTGTGTATGCAGCAGCAGTGTGTGAAGGACACACAGGAAATGAGCCTGAGGACCTGATCTGTCTGCTGCCCTCTGCTGGTGACCTTACAGCTCTGCACCCACATATGTGAAGTTAACAGTTTCTCACTCCTCCTTTTGTTTTTCTAAGCAGCAAGACTAAACTAAAACTGTTCATGTTCCTGAACATTTATCCTGATTTAATGAAGAAAATGGTTTTTGTATCGTCCAGAGTTGTTCCTGTGACTGCTTTAAATCAGTTTGTTATCTTTATATTCAATTTCACAAGACCTTTATGTTCTGTGACATGATGGAGCAGAACAGACTCTCTCGCTCTCTCTCTCTCTCTCACACACACACACACACACACACACACACACACACACACACACACACGCACACTCAGAGTCCAGTCAGCAGGAGAGATTTCTCCCTGGATTTTACGGCACAGTCAGGACGGAGCGATGTGTTGATTCAGCTGCTCGTCCACAGCTCGGTCCATTCTGTTCTCACGTCTGATTCTTTCATGTTCTGAACGACTGAAAGCCGTGGAGGAGTTGGCGTAGCAGAAAGGAGGACGTGAGAATCATCGAGCATGTGTTGAGGAGTCAGTCAGGTCATGTTTGCTCCTCGTTTTGGCCCGACTTTTGGCTGGAAGACACGACTTTGTCTAAAAACAAAACGCTCAGGTCACATGACTTCAAACAGGGACAGAGTCAGTCCTGAACAAATGTGACGCCTCAAAGAAAGAGATTACAGGAAGAATAATCTTTTCTAATCAAACTCAAACTGTAATGTAGCTTTGATGGGATTAATAAAGGGAAAGCCTTTAAGTTCTTCACCAGTGTAACTCAGCAGGTCAGCATCTTGATCTGAGCTCGGCCATCAGTTACAAGTTCCATCCATCCATCCATTATCTTTTACTCGCTTCTTCATTTTTGGGTCATGGAGGTCACTGGTGCCCATTTCCAGCAATCACTGTGCGAGGAGTGGAGGACACCCATGACAGGTCTCCAGTCCATCACAGGGACACATAATGAGACAAACAACCATTCACTCTCTCACTCACACCTAGTTTAGAGTTACCAATCAGTCTAACGCATGTTTTTGGTCTGTGGGAGGAAGCAGGAGTACCTGGAGAAAATCCATGCATGCACAGAGAGAACATGCAAACTCCACCCAGAAAGGCCCTCGGACCGGGATTTGGACTGGCAACCTTCTCGCTGAGAGGCAGCAGCTCTACCAGTTGTGCCACTGAGCTGCTCAATTACGAGTTGACTTTCAATATTTTTTTACTAGATTTGTTGGTCTGTCTACTTTTATTTACTGGCTCAGTAAACCCAACCTGTACTAACCTGTATTCAAACCTTTGTGTTACTTACAAGCACCTTTAATACCACCGTGAGACAGATGTTTGTCTCACCGTGTTCCTGTTTGTGGAATAACCTCCATCTTTGTTTTTAAAAAAATGTTTTACACACAATAAAATTATTTGACCATCCTTACATCCATCCAAACATTATCTTTGACCACTTCTGACCTTTTGGTTTTGCTGGTGCCTCCAGCAGTCACTGTGAGAGAGACAGGGGACACCCTGGACAGGTCTTCAGTCTGTCACAGGGACACATAGAAACAAACAAGACAAATGTTCACATTTTCACTTTCAAATATTTGGTTTGTTTGTCTTGATAACACTGATTACATCATCAAAAGAAAAAAATGTTTGTTGTTTTACCCTAAAGTTTACTGCAGACTTTATGAAAAATGGACTTTGTGAAATTGTATACTGAATTTAGTAATAAATTCTGCAATAACATACAGTATTTCTGATAATATTATCATAAAAAGTGCATTTTTTCTGACCAACAAAAAATAAAATCAGTATTATGGTTTTGTTAAGTAACATGTGTAGATGGATAACTTGACAGTTTCTTAAATGTAACCTTATGATGGTACTTCAACCTTAATCTAAATTCACAACCAAAACACAGACAACAATGGTTCAATAACATTTCTTCTTTTTATGTTTTTATTTAAAGAATTTATCAAAAGAATGATCAAAATTAAAAATGTGACTAAATCTGAAAAAAGAAAAAAAAGTTCCTGAACAAATAATATTTTCATCAAGTAATCATAAATATAAACCTGATGTAAAGAGGAAGTGATCATGAATTATTTGTTGTTAAATGGTTCTATTATCACTTACAAAAACACAAACACGGCTCTGAGTCTTTATCTGTTCAGTCCTGATGTAATCACTTGTTTGTAGACGGCAGTGGTGGACCGTCAGGACCAGCAGCCTTCTTCGCTGGCTTAAACACAATCAGAATCACTAACTCACATTTTAGTACTGTCATGCTGGTGTTTTAGTATGTTCTCCTGCCCAGACGGGACACTTGCAGCCGGATACACGATGGATTCCTGGGGGCAGTGGAAGATCGTGTGTCTGTCTATATTGTCAGTTGAGGATGTGGAAGAAGTACATGATTGGATTTATGATAACAGGATTTCTGCTTTTTGGAGTTGGTGGTTATCTGGTATATCGACAAATTTGACAAACATTGGCAGCTGTTCTGGCCATTGTGAAGCTTCCTGACCTGTGTGAAGGAATGTGCCGTGCTGTGAACACTCAGACTCAAACGCTGTGTTAGCTGAGTCGTAAGATGGGTGCGGTTTCTGCTGAGAATCGCAGGCTACTTGCAGCTCCTGGATCTCGCGGGCAGGAAGGAATTGACCGGCAGTACTGACCACAAAATGTGGCTGTTTGGAGTCACCACTGAGATGCACCAGTGAGACTGTAAAGCGGACAGAAATTAACGGAGTCAGCTTGACCCAAAACAACTGTTGTTATCTGACTCTGGCTCCCCCGTGTCAGCTTGGGTGGCATCTGGAACGGTTTTCACGGACTTACTTCACACATGCATACACTCGCACACTCACTCAAACCACCACCTTCGCTGGCCTCCCTCATTGTGTCATCTGTATGTTGCTTTATTTATGCTGAGGTGGTTTGCAACCTCACACTGTGTCCTGTCAGGGATACAGTGTGAGACATGCTTTTTTTTTACCTCTCCTTTCCCTCGTGTTGCCTTTTTCTTATCTAACGAAAAAAGGCAGCGCCTCTCATGAGGCTGCAGCCTCAGACACCCCCGTCTTCCCATGTCTATGTTGTTTAGCTTGTGTTTCTTGGACGGGCTCCACTGAAATATAATTTTGTTGTGCTTCGGTGCAATGAGAACAAAGGCTGATTCTGATTCTAGTATATTCATTCAACCTTTATTTATACAGGTTAGTCTCATTGAACCTCGAGGGCTCATTTATAAGAGAGGCCTGTTTGGGGTCTCTTGTATATATTTTCTATTTATTAATAGTCTTCTGAAATGTCTGTTCTCTTCTTTTCACAGCTTTTCTCCTGGTTCTGCAGCTTCTAGAAGCAAAATGTTTATATAGAGGTTTTATCCAATCATAGTTCAACCATCATCTGTTGCTGGGGTAAAATAAATCTGCCCCAAGGCCTTCAGAACCAACAGAGCAGACACCTGCAGGTTAAAACAAATAATCAAACTGTTGCTTTAACCAATCAGATGTTGAGCTGGTGACACCGAAGCCTTCTAACAGGCATTATACAACGTCAGCATTTTAACACCGTTTGACTGGACGGTTAGAGAGCGTACTGGTCGGAGCTAGGAAACTGCATCTGTAGCTTCCTTTACAAGCTAAATGTTGAATGGACATTCTCAGTCTTAAAGTGACATCAAGCTTATGCCAGAAACACGACAGGACAGACCGAACAGACAGGACTTTCAGTGTTAGCGTCCATGATGATAGAAAAGGACTTATTGTTGAAACAAACACCGTGATGACCTGAAGGACAGAGGAACTGAACTCTGACCGAGGAAACAAAGAAAGATGGAGTTTGTTTAAAATCAAAACTTTTGATGAGTAAATTACATTTTGTTAAAATATTTTCTATATATTTTATTTTCAGTTTATTGCGTCCACATTGATGCTTTTTGTAAACATGTCTGTGGTGCAGCTGAGGCTGCAGCAGAAGGAATCATGGTGAATTGTGTTTATTGGGTTTCTTTCTTCAATAGACATTCATTCTAGATTAGATACATACCTGTCTGTGACGCAGCAGCTTGTCGTTTCTGTACCTGTGCCATCATAATGACTGTTTTAAGAGGTGGATAAATTCAGGCAGGACACCACTGAAGGCCTATATGAAATGCACGACCTGCCACTAATAGACTGATATGTGCCTCTACTTATTTTCACTGTGTGGCAGAAAGTACCATAAATAGTCACATCATAGCTCATGCGCTCACATATTATTGCACTTTTGTACAAATGGGCACTAACAGAATAAATATCAATTAATCCATGAAACAATATTCACTGGCACATGTGAATAGATCTAACATAACTTTCTCTTGAAAAATGATTAAATCAAAATGATCCACTGAACAACAACAACGTCCCACAGTGTTAAAACTGTATCTAATAGTCAAGATTAAACGTGGATAATGTCTTAAAGGATACTGTAATTAAAATTAATACCATCTCTACCGCTTGTCCAAAAGTAATAAGAATTCCTGTCACCCATCAGATCAACCGAGTGCAGCCTGCAGGGACAGGAGCAGTGGGTGATACCTGGGCAACACCTGGCAGAACCTCAGAGACCACATGGACAACAATAGACTCTTTATATGACATGTTAGAGACAAAGAGAGAGAATGAAAAAAAAAGCTTTACATTTACTCTTCACCAACACTCATGTAGAAGTTGGGAATTTACCTGCAATAGAAACTTTAAAAGTCAGACCTTCAGATGAGAGACATACAAGACCAGAACAAGAAGTTCATTCATGTTCTGGTCCTGCTGTGGACGTCTGTATCATGGATGAGACAAACCAAAGAGCAGCTGACACAGGACAGAGATCATCACGTTAGAAACAACATCTATCAGAGCCCGAGGGGCTTCAGATTTAACAAACAGCACACTGATGTCCCCTGTCACTGAGGGATTTAAAAGGTAGTTTGTAGTTTTGGAGGTGAGTGTCTTTCTGGACTGGAATTGAGCAAAGAATGCAAGTAGTCAACTTTAATTTAGTTTTTGGTGCAAGATATTCAATTGAGTAGGAGTTACTGTACACTGTGAAGAAGAAGATAGGTAGTATTTTTTTGTTGTGTAAATGGTTGTTTGTCTCTATGTGTCCCTGTGATGACTGGAGACCTGTCCAGGGTGTCCCCCACCTTTCACACAGTGACTGCTGGATATGAGCACCAGTGACCCCGTGATCTGGAAAGAAAGAAGTGGATAAAGATCATGGATGGATGGATGGATGGATGGATGGATGGATGGATGGATGGATG
>NC_056502.1:33843051-33861046 GCF_014905685.2 Nematolebias whitei | reverse complement strand
TGGATGGATGGATGGATGGATGGATGGATGGATGGATGGATGGATGGCCAGTTTACGTACAGTATACTGTATATGGCGGTGGCCATCTTGGATTCTGACATGAAAAATAATTCATTTTTGTTAGGGACGTTCTTACACCTAGATGTAGCCGCACACCAAATGAAAGTTATTACCTCACTTAGTTTTCAAGTTATCATGCTCACAACATGGACAGATGGATGGACAAAGGGTAATTCCAATTCCACTGTTTGCAGAGTGAATGGGGGGTGGGGTTACCTTTCAATACATGGACAAGCCATCATGCATTCATACACTTAAAGTCAGTTGAGACTCACCAGGTAACCTACAACACTTGTCTTTGTACTGTGGGAAGAAACTGAAAAAAACCAACTCAAGAAAAGGGAGAACATCTCAACATAAAGGCCCCAGCTAGGTGGTCTCCTTCAGGTGAGGCTCCAGGGCTCAGCACCTGCACCACCGTACAACTGGATGAGTCAGTTCTGCAAGTTTATGTTGTAACAACATGAGTGGTTTGTAGAAATCCATGACGGTCATTGCTGTTTTTCAAGACAGACATAGTAGAAAATGTTCCTTTTCTGTGTTTCTTTCTTTCTTTCTTTTTTATGTCAGCTTCTGATTTTAACAAACCCTGGAAAAAGGATAAGGAATCCCAAAGACTTCAGGAGTTTTGACGGCATGAATAAGGAAGCTGAGATGGAGCTGCTGAAGGCAACTCTCTTCAGGACACCCCTCATGATTAGCAGAGCGAGGCGGCGATGACCAGAACTCACCTACACCCGTGGTCTACTCCATGAAGAGAAGGTCTTCTTAAGACAAATCTAAAAAACACACGTTTCTTTCTGCCGAGCACAGCGCCTCGCTGATGTTTATGGAATAACACAGAGGAGTACAGTATCAGGTACATACATGCGTCAGGCCGGCATCCATAACACACTCATGCACAGACGAATGTTGATATCCCAAATAAAGAGGAGGAGCTGGGAGTACTTATTCAGGTAAAAACAAAGAATTAAAGTCACTTTGAACCTGGCAGGGTCCTGCTCACTTCACCAACACTCTGAAGACAACCCTCCACCTCAGGTAAGCACAGATATGCCACAGGGACGTTAGAGTCCTTATTAATAACTCTTTCTATAATTCATTTTATAATAACCAATCAGTTGTTTGAATTTGAACTTATGATAGTTGATGGCAGCCAGCTTATATGAAAAGCTGTTTCCTTTTGTGTCAAAGTAGACGTTATCTCTGATGATAACATATTCTGTAACTATTCTCAGCATGACATTTGAGTCAACGTTGGCATAATTTAGAGAGAAGAGGTAGAACAACGTGCAGGTGATTTGACTCTGATCAATATCGAGTTCATCTTCAAACCCAAGACGAAGGCTGTTTTCTGTCACGCGATGAGAACGCGGTTCTTTTGTGTGAAGCGTTTTATTCACAGCATTAAAAAGACAAAAGGCTGCTCAGCCTTGACTTGTTCATCGTTACCTGATACCCGGTACCTGGTACCTGGTAAAGGTCATTGTGGAACAATCATACATAGAAACATTTACTGCTCAGCTTGTATCTACGAAAAGGCATTACAGGTAAAAAAAATAATTACAATGGGTAAAATAAAATATCTGGATTTGCATTGAGCTTCTTGCCAAAGCTAAAATACATTTTATAATCCATTCCTGATGTTGTTGTTTCGTTTGGGTTGAGTGTCAGATTAAATTATTCTAATGCTGCCTTAAAAGAACTAAATACCTGGAGCTGAATACAGAAGCAGATGTATGAAATAAAACTATGAGTCATCTGCAAACAGTTCAAGGTCACCTTCAAGGGACGAGAACATGTTGAAGGTGGACCGTGTCTGCACCGACACGGCAAACAGTTGTTCACGTTATTAAAGGAAAATACTGTTTAAAATAAGTTTTACACAAGTCAAAGTTCAAACACAAGCAGACAAATCTGTACTTTAGTTGACCCTGCTTTAAAATGTGACTCAGTCTGATGATTTTTATCAACAATTTAATGATGACGCAAAATAAAAACACTAATATTACAATAACTTTTGTCAATTTGAAACTATAAATTAACCAGCTTTAATGTTAAATATGACATCTATCATGTTTGACCCAGATCATGACCTTTTAAAGCCACAAAAAATAAGAGAAACACTTTCTGCTCATTAACAGTTGATTTACTGGGTGAGTGGTCATTTAAAGCCATGTTTCATTAACATTTATGTTTAAACCTTTCTTTTAAAAAGTCTCTGTGATTATAGATAACTAGTAAATATCTTTAAGGATGGACATTGTTTTACAAAATCAACTGACAAGAATGATCTAATTCTTTAGTACAATCACTGAATGTGAATGTTTCATACCCTCTATTTGGTGGACCACTCAGAAGGTGTGCAAGCACCAACAAACTTCTTCTATAAATTGTGTGAAATGTATTTACAGTCAACAGAACTTGTGGTACAGGACAAGCATGGCCTCAGGCCTGCAGGACAGGGTGGTTCTGAACCTTCAGGTCTGCTTCCATCGTTAATGTTCTAAAGCACATTTTATCAACAAAACTAGTCACAGATACTCAGAATGGATCTGTAATTAAATAAAAAATAATGAAAATATACCGTGGTTTGTCGGTCACTTTATAGAATTTATCACTGTATAACTCAAACTCTTAGAACAGTTAATATACCTAAAATACAGTTTTAGTTTTATTAAATGCAATCTTTATAAAGTCTGTTATGAATTTTACCTTGACGATCAGAGTAAGAAAAAGAGCGTGAAATTCAAACTAAATGTTCCTGTAAAGCACATGACCGTTTTTAACTGTGTGCAAAAACACTTGTTTTTTTTTTGTGGACAAGCTGAAGGAAAGTTGCCTACAGACCCGCTGAGTTTTGACCCAAAACAAAAAGTGATTCTCTGTTTACTCTACAAATATCCCAGAATGCACCCCTGCCGACGAGGCTCTGACCTCTCTTAGCACAAGGACGTTGTTCCCGAGGAGAGGGCGAAGTGAACATGGTGCTGCTGATATTCATGTGTCACAGAGATGTCTCACAGCCACGTTGTCTCTCTGTCTCCGTCTGTCTCTAGCTGACTCAGTTCATCCAAGATGGGACGCCTGACGCTTGTGGCCTTCATAGCAGGTAAACAAACAAATGTTAAAACACCACAGAGCCATGAGATCAGATATGACTGAAAGCACAAAAAATAATTGAACGTCTTACTTGAGGCCAGAGAGACGGCTGACATTTATTACTGATCTGCTCAGATAATAACTGATCGAATGAATATTTTGTTTGCTTCATTCTGCAGCGCTGTTCTCCCTGTTTGTGGAAACTGAAGCGAGTAAGGCTGAAACTCTCCCTTCACATCAGATTAGTGTGGCTTGTGAAGAAGCACGACTCAGCTTCACTGTAAAAGCTGCACTTAGTGATGTTTGATTGTTAAACTGGTTGCAGATAAGTCCACCATTTGTTTTACAAAAGCTCGGCTTTAGTCAGTCAACAACAGATTCAATTCAGTTTATTTATACAGCACCAAGTCACAACAGAAGTCATCTCAGGGACTGAACAGAAACATTCATATATAAAATAATAATTTAACATTATTTATCTGAGGAGCAGACTGCTTTGAGTTTAACTCTATCGCTGAACATTCATCATGAGCAAGCATGAAGGCGACAGTGGAAAGGAAAAACTCCCTCATGAGAAAGAAACCTTTAGCAGAACCAGGCTCAGGACAAGCGGTCATCTGCTTGGACCAGCTGGGTTTGAGAGGAACAGATACACAATGGCAGGTCAGAATCACACGTTAAGATAAAAATAGTCCATCCATCCATCCATTATCTTTACCCGCTTATTCCATTTTGGGTCACGGGGGTCGCTGGTGCCCATGTCCAGCAATCACTGTGCGAGGGGCGGGGTACACCCTGGACGGGTCGCAAGTCCATCACAGGGACACATAGAGACAAACGAGACAAACAACCATTCACTCTCTCACTCACACCTAGGGACAATTTAGAGTTACCAATCAGCCTAACATGCATGTTTTTGGACTGTGGGAGGAAACCGGAGTACCCGGAGAAAACCCACGCGTGCACGGAGAGAACATGCAAACTCCACCCTGAAAGGCCCCTGGACCGGGGTTTGAACCAAGGACCTGCTCGCTGAGAGGCAGCAGCTCTACCAGTTGTGCCACCGTGCTGCCAGATAAAAATAGTATCAAATGAAAACTGTTCAATTTTAACATTTCATTTAAGGAAATTAGGTCAATTTGTCCTCTAGTAGTCTAAGCTTAAGATATCATGACAAGCCAACCCTAACTATAGGATTTATCAAAAAAGAAAGTCTCAAGTCCAGTCTTAAAACCGGACAATGTGTCAGCCTCACGGACCTAAACCGGAAGTTGGTTCCACAAGAGAGGAGCCTGATAACTGAAAGATCTTCCTCCCATTCTGCTTTTGGAAACTCTAGGAACCACAAGTAAACCTGCAGTCTGAGACTGAAGTGCTCTGTTAGGAAAATATGGAACAATAAGATCTGTAATACAAGATGGAGCTAGGTTGTTGAGAGCTTTGTAGGTTAGAAGTAAGATTTTGAATTCAATTCTGGATTTGACAGGGAGCCAATGGAGAGAAGCTAAAACTGGAGAGATATAATCTCTCCTTTTTGTCTGCTAGATAAAATACTGATGCTGTCAGAGAGGCTAATACCTTTTATTAATTTATTAATTGGGGGCAATGTGTTGTCATTAAGTGATGTGATAAACTGTGTGTAAACAGGAACTAATCTTTCTTTTCCCGTTTTTACACATCTCCATCTCGTCCTGTCCGGTCTTCAGATCCTTTTGTTTACAGTAAGTGTGGACGCTTATTTTTCCTTTTTCTAATAATGTTCTAATTTAACACATCATTCTCATAATTTGTAGGAACTTAAAAATAGATTATTCACTGATTGTGCACATTATGATTTTATATTTTGTCGTTTTAAATTTTGATGAAGTTCCACTTGACGTTCGGATGTCTTTTGTGTCCAACAGACTACGACAGACTAAGAATCGGAGGCCTGGTCATTGTCGGCTTGTTGATAGTTGCAGGCGTCGGCCTTCTCTTCTGTAAGTGCTGCAGTCAGTAAAGAAACAGAAATCACACTCACTTCATGCTCACAACACTACATTTGGGACAAAATTTGTTGAGTTCATGCACATGTCACACGAATGCCGTGCAAATTGTTTTGTCCCACGTCAGTCAAAAGTGTCCTAATCATGTCTCAATGTGTTTCTGATTTATGTTCATTTTACTCTCAAGGTCGTCCCACTAACAGGACCCACAGAAAGTCAAAGGCTCTTTTTTGTCTCCGATCAGTCACATTTTAGTTTCGTAGGCAGCCCACCTCTCTGAAGGGGGCTTCGCTTTCCTCACACTTTCTGACTCACTGAGACTAAGCTGATACTCCAGAACAACAACTGACCTCCAGAAGTCTCCCCATTAGTGACCAGAGTCCAGCTGTGTGTTTTAACCTCAGTTTAATCTGGCTGGGAGACTCAGGGGTTTTGATCAAAAAGCATCATGAAGACAAAGGAACACACTCAGCAGATGAGGCATAAAGCTGTTGAGATGTTTAAAGCATGAAAAAGTTACAAAACGATTTGAAGCTTCGAACATCTTACTCTGTTCAGTACATTATCTGACAATGAAAAGAGTTTGGCACAGCTGTAACCCTGCCAAGATATGGCCAACCACCTGAACTGACAGGCCAGGTAAGACAGCGTCAATCTGAGAAGCAGCCAAAGAGCTGAAGAGATCCACAGCTCAGGTGGGACAATCTGTCCACAGGACAACTGTACACTCCACAAATCTGTCCACTGTGGAGGAGCAGCAAGAAGAAAACCACTGATGACTAAAAGCCAGAAGAAGTTCTGTTTGCAGTTAAGTGTAGATCAGACCAAATTAATACTGCACCACCCCCACTGTGAAACATGGTGGTGGCAGCATCATGCAGTGGGAATGATTTTCTTCTGCATGGTAAAAGGGAAGCTGGTCAGAGATTATGGGAAGATGAATGTAGATGAATGAACTGCAGAAGACTTTAGATTGAGGTGGAGGTTCACCTTCAAGCAGGGCAAGACCCAAAACATCCAGCCAGTTCCACAATGGAATGGGTCAGATCAAATCATATTTACATGCTAGAATGGTCAATTCAATTCAGTTTATTTCTACAGCTCCAAGTCACAACAGAAGTCGGCTCAGGGCATTGAACAGAAACATTCACATACATACAAAAGCATTTTAGTAAAAGTTATCTAAGGAAGAAAGTCAGCAGACACGTTGAATCTTCACTTTGTCGTCGTCTCCCATCCTGAGCAAGCACAGTGGCAACAGTGGAAAGAAAAAACTCCCTTTTAACAGGAAGAAACCTCCAGCAGACCCAGGCTCAGGACAAGCGTCCATCTGCTTCAACCAGTTGAGTTTGAGAGGACAGGAAGGAGGAACGAACACAGAATGACAGGTGCAGATGTACCTCGTATTGGAAGAAAAACAAAAAACGCATGTCAAGACAATAAAGTCCATGCTCAATTATCCAGGTACAGTATACAATCCAACATTTTTCAGTGAGGTCATCTGGACAGTTTCTTTTATTTTTTTGTGCTGAACCAGTTTGACATGACTGTCGACAACGAAGAGGGCCAGCAACGGAGGAGGGGGCGTGCCAAATACACCATCTTAGCACCAACATAACTGGTTTGTTCCACTTTGGAGTAAGCTGTTGGGTGAAGAATCAGTTTTGTGTTGTGTGTTTCTTTGACTGATGAAGCCTTCTGGATGGAAGGTGAAATGTTTCAGCACAAAAAAAAAGAAACTGTCCAGATGACCTGACTGAAAAATGTTGGACATGTCAAGATAGAAATAATTGCAAATACAAACAGGTAGAGTAAGTAAAAACAGCAACAGAGTGAGGAAATGTGGTCAATTTTCCTCCAGCAGTCTAAGCCTATAGCAGCATAACTAAGGGATAGCTTAGGAAACCCAAGCCGACCCTAACTATAGGATTTATCAAAAAGGAAAGTCTTGAATCCAGTCTTAAAACTGGACAACATGTCATCCTTATGGACAGAAACTGGAAGTTGGTTCCACAAGAGAGGAGCCTGATAACTGAAAGATCTTCCTCCCCTTCTGCTTTTCGAAACTCTAGGAACCACAAGTAAACCTGCAGTCTGCCCGCGAAGTGCTCTGTTAGGAAAGTATATAACAATAAAATCTGTAATTTAAGATGGAGATAGGTCCAGTCAAATTCCAGATCCCACATCCATCTGAGAATCTGGGGCTAGACCTGAAAGCTGCTGTTCAAAGACCTCCTCCATCCAATCTGACTGGGCTGCAGCTGGTTTGGAGAGAAGAATGGGACAGCCTTTCTGTCTGTAGCTGTGTAAAGCTGGTGAAGACAAACCCCAGAAGACTTGCAGCTGGACTGCACCAACAGTGGTTCTACACTACATTTACTCAGGGAGGATGGATACATGTGTACTTCAGAAAATTTAGTTATACAAAAAGTTTTATTTTTCCTTCTGTTCACAATTATGCACTACTTTTCAATGATTTATTACAGAAAACCAGTAAAATACTTTATATATCCTACACACGAAGGGGTGTGAATACTTTTTTAAGGCACTGTGCTGGACAGAGGTCTTTTTGAACCCACACTACTCAAGCCCAACTTAACCCTGGACAAGAACATAGAAATACCTCCTTGTGTATGTTCCTGAGACAATAATTTCCTGCGGGATCGATAAAGTTCTTATCTTATCTCTTATCTTACCTGGGTATAAAATGGTAAGCTGCACCCAGTGAATGTAAAATGGAAATGAATGACTAAAAGGTGGAGAAAGCATGAATCAGCCAAAATACTGAAGATGAACCATGTAGTCGATCAAACGTTTTTGCCTCTGATGTTTCTATCATCAATCTTTATGACGAATGAACAGTTTCAGGTATTTAAATATACAAAAAGTTCAATTATTACAGTAAAAAAAAAAACTATTTATGCCCTTTAGAAGTTGGCTCACTGATTTTATTCACCTTTTCATGTCAGTCTGTTTAAATCACACAACATGCAAAACAAATTAGACTAATTTTTGTGTTTTTTGTGTCATTATAGATAAATCATGTAGCAGGAAAATCGGGTAAGCTGCACACCTACATCATTTAAACCGTCAGCCATATTTCTGCCTCATTTTAAACTTTTTCAACACCTAATGTCACGTTAACCGCTGCCCCTCCCTTCTTTGTAGAAAACACGATGAAAACACTGCAATCTGATCCGGCTCCTGACAAACTGGTTTCTGTCAGGAGGATGAGCTGACAGTGAAAGGGTGGAGACAATGGGTGCATGATGGGAGATTAGGAGGAAGCACGCCTGCTCAAAGAGGCTACACCTGTACAGACCAAAGACCCCTCTTAGTTTCCAAAAAAGGCTTCCACAAGTACGGAATCAGGAAGCAGCCTTATTTTGATAAATTAAGCAATAAAAAGTGGCCTTTGTGATTTTTTTTATTTCCAAATTACGGTACATTCAGTGTGCCCAGATATAAATCAGTGATTTATATTAACATTCAGGGTCTGCTAAAACAAAAGGGCTGCACCGCATGTTTAGACTTAATAAAAAGATTGCTCAGTTTAAATCTGAATATATTGTTGTGTACAGAGGTGGTGCTTTATTTCAAGCTACAGTAAATGCAGGCGAGCCCTAAGCCTGCTGTTCATTGTAGATTCTGCTGTGTGAATATTGTAGAACTATTTTGTTGTACACTTGGTCATAAGTAGAATAAAAATAAGCCAACCACTGATACACATGTCCAAAAATAAATACCACTATCCCCAAAGTTTGCACGTGTCTTGCAGTCTTGTTTTTAAGGGATACAAATCAAACTAATCACCTTGTTTTTAATTAATAGGAATCATCCATCCATTATCTTTACCCGCTTCTTCCTTTCTGGGTCACAGGGGTCACTGGTGCCCATAGAGGTGGGGGACATCCTGGACAGGTCTCCAGTCCATCACAAGGACACATAGAGACAAACGAGACAAACAACCATTCACTTTCTCACTCACACCTAGGGACAATTTAGAGTTACCAATCAGCCTAACATACATGTTTTTGGTCTGTGGGAGGAAACTGGAGTACCTGGAGGAAACCCACGCATGCACGGAGAGAACATGCAAACTCCACCCAGAAAGGCCCCAGTTGGGTTTCATCCGGTGACCTTTTTGCTGAGAGGCAACAGCTCCCCCAGTTCTTTTCATGACTAATATTTCATAATATTTTGAAGCTATAGCCCCCTAGTGAAAAATAAATGTGCTGAGTGAACATAATTGTAACATAATTTAGTGTACTTCAAGTTCAAGGTTCTTTACTGTCATTCACATCACATGTGGTACATGAGGTGGAACGAAATTGTATACACAGGGTCCCAGTTACATCCAACAATAGCAAAAATATAAATTGTAAATTGATATTCTCTTCCACTCAGAGTCAATTACTTTTCTCCAGTTGTGTTAAGGAGTAGATAAACTTATAGTATTTTATTTATCTTGTACTTAGAGGTGATTCACAGTTTTCAACATTTTCACAAGCGTACAAATCTGGAACCCTGGACGGGAGGGGGTCCAAGGCTGGTGCACGCTTTTCAAAATGAAAAAAAAAAAAAGTTGGACGTTTTATTTTATATTTATATGCCCTGTATAACCGGCAAGTTGCTACTTTCATGCATGACAAATATTGACACACTGTATAGTTAATTTCGTTATGCACAATTAACGATGCTGCATTTTCATTCGACTCCTTGCTATGGACAAGGATTATGGCCATGGTGCAATAGTTTTCATCCCTTAATTCTGAGGAACAAAAGTCAGAATTCTGAGATTAATGTCAGAATCCATCAATGTAATTCTGACTTCTTTTTTTTTCCTCAGAATTCTGATTTATTTATTTTTTTGCCTTAGGGGCACCGTACCTTTTACTGAAAGTCATTTTTCTGTAAGCTTTTTTACTGGGGGTGGGGGCGCAAAAAAAAAAAGTATGTTTTGTAGGCTTGTGGAAAAGTTGAAAATTGTGAACCACCCCTAAGTACATTTTAGTTCAACATACATTTTATCATTCGTATACTGGAATTATTTTGTCTCTTTTGATGTGTTTCTACAGCTCTGTATATTTTTTTATTTTTTTAACCCAAGGTTTTCGTGTAAAATGATATAAACCTGGTCTACAGCAGTAGCGTCTTTAAACTTGTAACCACGTGACTGGATGGGAGAACTCGGCCCAACTTCGACGTGTTCGTTCCCGTCAAACAAACATTTAAACAACTGCTCTCCGCCTCCTTCTCTCTCGCGCCACAATCTGACCCCGGATCAGCCTCCCACGCCCCGCTCACGGTCCGGACTCACGCTCAGCGGCTCGCGGACGTTAAGCAGAAACCGACCCTGGATCAGAAGTGAACAACATAGCTGTCGCTAAAGCCCGAGGCGACCTGTGGAGCGAGACAGAAGAGGCTGGGTGTGGAGAAGACGTCGCCGAGTCACGGATCCGTCAGGCAGGAGAGCTATCCAGCGGCTCAGAGGTAAGTTTCAAACAAGAAATTATTTGGTTCGACGTCAGGCTGTCACCTTAAATGTTTACTTGAGCTTCTCCACACTCACTCTTTTCTCCGGAAACTTTCAGTTTAGAAATAATTGTTTCATTTGGGTCGAGCGGGAAAAAAAAAAAACGTAACTTTTTTTTTTTTTTTTTGGACAAATCCCAATATTATTTATTAAATGTTTTGTTAATTAGAAGCCAGTAATTCAAATTCAACAAGTCAACCAAATAATACTTTATAACCGTGAGGTAATTATAACACAACAAGTTCAAAGTTAACATGTGAAGCCAATAATCTATTAAGTTGTTTACAACCAAACAAAGGTTCAAATTTAAAAAGGAAACACAACATTAACCCTTCAGATATTATATAACACAACAAATGTACAAATTACGCATTTAAACCTAACACTCTTTATTAATCATTTTGTTCTTTAACACCCAAAAAAAGGTTAAAATGTGAGAAGTAATCCCAATATTTCCTTTCACTTGTTATAAACAAACAACAAAAGTCCAAATTAAACAAGTCACCCAACAATCTTTATAAACTTTTCAGTTATTTCAAAGCCAACATTCTTTATTAATCGTTTAGTTATTTAAAACACAAATAAGGTTCAAGTAGAAAAGTCATTGTTATTTTATTTTCACAAAGTGGACCCAGTTTTAAAGAGACATGTGGCAGAAAAGTGTGTGTCATTCTTCATATTGTAAGTGCACGTGCACACGGAGCAATGTGCTCATGCTCCTCTAACACTGCACTATAAAAAGAAAGCACTAACCTTTGTACTTTATACTTCTTCTTTTTTTTATCCATCAGTTTAGCTGTTGGTTTTTATTCATACAAGTCCAGCAAATCCAGTTTGAAGGTGTGTTTAATGGTTTTACTGGTTTGAATGTGTGTGTGTGTGTGGCAGAGAGCAGCTGATAAGAGCGGGGCTGACCCCTGTTTGCAAAGTGCCACAAGGACAAACTGGGACAAGGACGGGGAACAGGAGCTGTCCCTCACTTTAGACTGGTTGAATAGTGCCCGTCCAGAGCTGGTCCACCACTCTTTAGATTTAAAGAATGGATTTCTGCAGGATGTCGTCTGCACCCGTCTCTGAAGAGACGAGAGTCAAAGACGAATTAAAGCAGTAGTTCAGATCTTTGAAAGTGGGATTATGTGGAAAAGTTCTAAACAGTTAATATCTTACCTGTTGTAGATGGTGCTCTGGACAGGTTGTCAAGCTATCCGGTAGTCCAAATGTTCAATGTTAAAAGGTTTATAGCAATTCACGTGAATGTATTTCACTTCACGTTGTTGTCAGATTTTATGGTTATTTGAAATATGGGTGGGCGATTTGCCTCAAATATAATATTTTGATATTTCAGAGCATTCTGACGATAAATTTCATGATATAACCCAAAAAAACAGAAATCCTAGTTATTTATTTGACAAAATTAACTTAACATGTTGCTAAACTAACTAAATAAAATGAAGCTTAAGATCTATTGAGCATAAATATAACATACAACAAAATAAATGTTTCCTTTTAAATGAGCTATAACTTCCAGAAGTTGTAACAAGCTGACCCTGAAGCTTGTGGTGTTTCAGCTTCTTCTGTTCCTGCAGGAATGATTCAGTTCTGTCTCTCATCACCTGACTCTGTTCTTGGTCCATGGACTGTGGAACTCAAGAGACAGACCTGTGCGTGTTTGTACCGGCAGTTTAGAGCGGGGTGTGGGGAGAGGAAAAAAAGCAGAGCTGCACTGGTGCAGGGGGAGGGAGAGACAGTTGAGCTGTCACTGTCTGTACCCGCAGTTTAGAGCTGGGTGGAGAGATGCAGCCGAGCTGTGCGTTGTTTGTTTTTAGCATTTTAGCTAGCTAGTATTGTGCGCAACTAATTAGCATTACGTCAGCACCAACAGGTGGTGGTGGGGGCAGTTCGGTTTGGTAGTTCGGCGCGCTCGGTTCTGTTAACGGGGCGGGGCAAACACTGACGCACTTACGTCATGAAATTAGCATATCATGATATAATTTATTTTCCCAGGCAAGCATTTTTTAATTGGTATTGTCGTGAACGATATGATATGGCCCAGCCCTAATTTGAAAGTGCAAACAGTGGCAGCAGCAGCTAGCTGTAGCTGTTCATCTGCAGCCTGGGGCCAATCATAGTATTTGAAAAGGAATAGCCAAACTAACAGCAGGACAAAGGGACTGTCCTTTTCTTTGTAACCTTCGTAACAGAACCCTACGACAAAATATCTGAACTATACCTTTAAAGGTGCAAATGTTTAAGTATCTGTCTTTTGATGGTTGTGAAGCGATTTAAAACTTGTAGCCAAAATATGATGATTGTTGATTTTTTTTTTTTTTTTTTTTAAAGGAGTCTATAGAAAGATTTTAACTTTGAATTGATGAAGAAGAAAACAAAGATGGAGAGTGAGTGTTTGAGGATGGAGGCAGGCAGATTTTTATTTTTTATTTTTTCTCAGGTGAGACGAACTCGGTTCTCGTCTGATCCCTGATCAGCCAGAGCAACAGCTGGGAGGTGGAGGAGAGGATGAGCGCTCCCTCCTCACCTTTCCGCCTGACGCTTTGGTGCCTCACAAATTTAGAAACCTAAACGAGGAGACATTGATTTTTATATCAGCGTCATGGCTGTGACCTTCGCTGCATCGAACATTTAACCACAGAGCTTTTAACCTCTGCTCAGTGGAGGCGGAGCTAATCCTTTCCAAGTTTAAACAATAAATCTGCACGAATTGTCTCTAAAAACTAATCAGTGAGTTATCAGAAGATAAAGAGATCAGAGCAGACTAATCATTAACAAGAAGACGTGACGATGGAAATCTACCTCATCATTGGGTTCTCTGATTACAGCTGCAGAATTAGCCACACACAGCCTTTTGCTAGCTGCTCACTTGTGGTTTCCATCATGTGACTCATTGTTGGAGCATGCTGCTCTTCAACTGCGTCCCTCCTTCCCTCAGTTTCTCAAAAACTCTCCCTCGTCTTCCTCCTCTCCGTCCCTCAGGCCTAAATTCCTCTTCCTCCCTGCTGTTCTTCTTCTGTTTCAAAACAAGCTTTCCCTTCTTTCCTTGTTCTCCTCTCTGCTTATCTCTGCAGCGTTTTGTTTCTGCGTTCATGGAATAAACTTTGCTCCGTCTATCAGAACTCTAACGTTCAGCCACAGGGACAAGTTTAAAGCGTCTTCTAATAGTTCAGGACTAACTCAGAGCTCAAGCCCTCATCCTGTGCTTTCGTATAATTTCACCGAGTGCAAACCGAGCTCCCACAGTGCGTTTCTTCCACAACACAGACATTCCTATGTGTTTGTGTGCATGTCGCTCTTTCCATAAGGATGTGTTACAGTCTGGAATGCATGGCTGCTAATTTAGGAATGAAAAAATGCCTCTGAGAATGGGCAGCTGTCTTTGTAGTGGAGGAACACAAACATGACATTCAAACTTGTGGGAGGGTCCGCAGAGAAACAAAAAGGAACGAGCTTCAAATGGCTGCTTTGCTAACAACAAGTAACGCACATGTTGGTTCAGCTGGAGCTAAATGAGTGAAATAAAGAAACTCACCGACTTTACAGCCACAGGAGAGAGACCTCTCAACACACGTTTACATGTCAAGACATAATTAAAACTAGAGAAACTGCATTTCCCGTGAAAATGCAGTGTGAATGCTTATTGCTGAATAAATTGTTGAAAAACAACTGAAATTAGCTAAAAACATGCAGAAATGTAGCTGAAATGGAATTACAAGCCTAAATTAGATACAAAAAAAGCAGAAAAAAAAACATATTTGCTGAATAAGGTTGAAATGAGAAAAAATGAGCACAAAAATTAGGAAATTAGCTTTAAAAAGCTGAAATTAGCAAAAATGGCTGAAAAATAGCAGAAAGAAGCTTAAACTATCAGAAGTAAGCAGAAAGAGATTATTGAGCTCCAGAAAATGCAGAATTAGCTTCAAAAGCTAAATTTAGCATAAAACAGCTAAACAGTAGCTGAAATAACAGAAAAGGCTAAAACTAGCAGAAAAAACTGAAATGAGCATACATTCCCATGAAAAACTTGAATTTATCTGAAAACAGCTGAAATTAGCTAAAAATGCTAAAGTAGTAGCTGAAAGAGAGCAACAAGCTTAGCAGAAGAAAGCAGAAAGAACATGTTTGCTGAAAGAAGCAGAAATGAGCACCAAAAATGGGGAAACTATCTGAAAAAAGTTGCAATAAGTAAAAAACTGCTGAAAAGAAAAAAGCTGAAATTACAAGAAGGAAGTGGAAAGAGCACATTTTTGCTGAATAAGGCTGAACATTGTTGAAAAGAGTGCAAAATGTGGAATTAGCTGGAAAGGCTTAAATTAGCATAAAAACAGCTAAATCGTAGCTGAAATAGTAGAAAAAGCTGAATTTTGCAGATATAAGCGGAAGGGAGAATAACAAGCTGAAATCAGACGTTAGAAGAAGCACAAAAATGTTGTAGTTAGCAGAAAGTATCTGAAAGGAGAGAAATAGCTGAAAAAAACAGCTGAAATTAGCTGAAAAACAGTATAAATATGCACAAGGAAGCTGAAAGAAGTTGAAGCAGAACAAAATGTGAAAGGAGCAGTAAAAGGTTGTAAACACATCTGAAGATTTGAAGGATGTAAAATGAGCTCAATTCATTTTCTATGAGGAAGAAGTGGCAGAAAATGCTAAATATATATTTTTTAAAAACTAAAGTCGCACCAATACCAAAAGTCATAGCAGGATTGTCATGAAAGAGCTGAATGTTTTGGTTTATGATTTGTTGAAATAGCTTAAACTGAGGGACAAAAAAACCTGCTGAAGAACGTACGGAAGAAAAATGGATCACAGTAGTGTGAATGCTTCATGAGCGTTCATACAATTATCTGACCCTTACCAGGTCCTAAACTTTTCAATTCTAAACTCAAGTATACAAAAAAACAAAACAAGTTCTAACATGAGATCATTTAGTTAAAAAAAGTTAAGCCAGAATGAAAAAAACAAAAAACCTCAAGCCCAACCTTGCTGCTTCCACTGGATTTGAAATGTTTGGTACGAGCCAGGAGCTGCTGATCAAACGTAATGATTACCTCATCATCAATGTGAGAGCCTCTGTGAAGCAGGAGTTGTAGCTGTAGGTTTCTTTGGAGCATGCAGGTTAACACAATGCCAAGATGGAAAGACATTAGCAATGACCTCAGAGGAACAACTTTTGCTGTGCCATAACCTGGGAGGGGCCAAAATTAATTCCAAACAATTTAGAGTCCACATTTATAATTTAAAAGGTTTTTACTGTGAACAGATTTGAACTAAATTATGTTTAAAATAAAAAAGGGCTACAAAGTTATGAAGGAAAATGTTTTGACAGCCTCTGCATCTTCAGCAATCTGCTTCGACTGGCTGGGTTGGAGAAGACAGGAAGGAGGAACGGATACACAATGGCAGGTCCAGATGTACCCCTCTATTGGAAGAAAGAAGTAAAAAACATGTTAAGCATAGAAATAATTACAAATCGGTAGAGTAAGTAAAGACAGCTGCAGAGGGAGGAAATGTGGTCAGTTTGTCCTCCAGTACTTTAAGCTTACAGCAGCATAACTAAAGGATAGCTCAGGTAACCAAGCCAACCCTAACTATAGGATTTATCAAAAAGGAAAGTCTTAAGCCCAGTCTTAAACTGGACAATGTGTCAGCCTCACGGACAGAAACTAGAAGTTGGTTCCACAAGAGAGGAGCCTGATAACTGAAAGATCTTCCTCCCATTCTGCTTTTGGAAACTCTAGGAACCACAAGTAAACCTGCAGTCTGAGAGCGAAGTGCTCTGTTAGGAAAATATGGAACAATAAGATCTGTAATATAAGATGGAGCTAGGTTGTTGAGAGCTTTGTAGGTTAGAAGTAAGATTTTGAATTAAATTCTGGATTTGACACGGAGCCAATGGAGAGAAGCTAAAACTGGAGAGATATGATCTCTCCCAGTAACTCCAGTTAAGACTGGCAGCAGCATTTTGGATCAGCTGAAGACTTAAAAAAAATGTTTGTTTGTTTTTTTTGGTGCAAGTGTAGCCATTAGAGCTGCATTTTTTGGTGTTTTCATTTGCCGTAGTCTTGGCTTCAGTAACTCTTTCTTCTGAATGTCTCTTTAAAACTTGTCTTTCCAAATTCAGCCAAAGGTCTACAACACGTAGTTCCAGTGTTTGTAGGTAAATGTCAGGGTGTGAGAGGCATGATGGCGCTGACCACCAGTCGAGTGCTGCTCAATCCCATAATTCCCCTGACCGTGTGAAAGCAAACATGTAGCTCCTTAAAACTACTCTTAGTGGGAATAACAGTTTTTAAACCCCCCAAATAACTGTTTGGTCCAAACCACCTGATAGTTATGGTCACTGTGATCAGTGGTGTCGGCAGAGGGAAGAACTGTGTTCAAATGTAAATGATAGAAAACAGCATTAGTTGGTGGCAGTGACGGTGATAAACCTTCAAATGATATCAGCTCAAACAGTTTTCATGTTTCTAGAGAGTTGAACAGTACAGCTGACCCATGACCTTCACTGCAGGTAAGAGAAAAACAACCAGAGGTTCATGAGATTTAGGGCAGAAACGTAAGAGCCTGTAATGTAAAGGATAACTGAGTGGAACAGGCTGAATGAAAGGCAAAAGTGCATGTGCGTGCACAAGTGTTCCAGGAAGGGGAACTAGGGAGGAGACAAAAGCTTTGAAAGCAGAAGAGGGCTGAATTTCAGTGGTTTCAAACTAACATACAGCTCCGAAGCTTCAGAAAGAGAAAAGACAGAGTGAGAGAAGCAAATCATGTGGAGAGATGGTAAAAAAAAAACACAGAAAAAATGTGGAGAGATGGTAAAAAAACCAGACAAAATGTGGAGAGATGGTTAAAAAAAAACAGACAAAATGTGGAGAGATGGTAAAAAAACAGACAAAATGTGGAGAGATGGTAAAAAAACAGACAAAATGTGGAGAGATGGTAAAAAAAAACGGACAAAATGTGGAGAGATGGTAAAAAAAAAAAAAAATGTGGAAAGATGGTAAAAAACAGACAAAATGTGGAGAGATGGTAAAAAACAGACAAAATGTGGAGAGATGGTAAAAAAAACAGACAAAATGTGGAGAGATGGTAAAAAACAGACAAAATGTGGAGAGATGGTAAAAAAAAAGACAATGTGGAGAGATGGTAAAAAAAAAGACAAAATGTGGAGAGATGGTAAAAAACAGACAAAATGTGGAGAGATGGTAAAAAAACAGACAAAATGTGGAGAGATGGTAAAAAAAACAGACAAAATGTGGAGAGATGGTAAAAAACAAACAAAATGTGGAAAGATGGTAAAAAA
>NC_056502.1:33832047-33842951 GCF_014905685.2 Nematolebias whitei | reverse complement strand
ATGGTAAAAAAAAAAAACAGACAAAATGTGGAGAGATGGTAAAAAAAAAAAGACAAAATGTGGATCAGAACTCCCAAAGACAGGAAGAGAGAGAGGGAGAAGCTGCAAAAGCCCAAAACAAAAAAGCAGTCAGAGACAAAGCCAGAACAGAAAGGTCTTTCTTCAGCAGCAGGCAGAGTTTCAGCTGAGAGGAAAAACAAACCCTTTAGGGTACATTCACACCAGCCCTGTTTAGTCCGCTATAATCGAACTCTAGCTCGTTTTCCTAGAAAGTCCGGTTTGTTTGGGGAGGTGTGAACGCGCCATCGAACTCTGTCACGGAACAAAAAGGCGAACTCTGGCCCGGGCTAAAACCTAGGTCTCTGTCCTTTTGAAGAGAACTCCAGCGCGGTTCGAGTACAGTGTGAATGTAAACAGACCGGGCCCCGCTCCACAAGCAAGAAGAGGAGTACAGCGCAGGACAAACAAACACATTTCTCTGACCTTATATGGAGCCGTCAGCTGCCGTGTGTGAAAAACAATATTCTCCATGGTCTTCTGCCTCGTCTGCTCATGCTGAGTCCATTTTTGTAAAATGACAAAATAGAACTCCTAAAACTGCTAAAACTTGATGCCACTCCGTTTTTGTTTTTATTTCTAGAAGAAGAAGAAGTGTCTTCAGAGGTTTTTGTGTTGTTCTTTCAGTAGTTCTTGGTGCAGCGCCCCCACAGGCGAGTGGGGGAACAGGTTGGTTTGAACAGGTTGGCTCGACTGCACAGTGCAGTGTGAATGCAAACTCACCAGCTCAAATGTAAACAAAATGTAATGAATATTGGTCCCGAACCGAACCGAGTCTACGGGACTATCTGGTGTGAAAACAACTTTAAAGACAGGCTGGACCATCAGCAGCTCTGTGGCTACATGTGGAAGAAAACTGTAACAACATCGAAACAGATCTGACCTGGAGCTGAACTAAATACTGATCAGAAACTGTTGATGACATTTAAAGACATCAAATAAGTTCTTTAAGGCTATTAATTTTATTGCTCATTTTCATTTGTTTTTCTTAGTTTTGTATGCTTAAAATTAGAGATGTATGATATTATCGGCATGGTATCGGTACCAGCCATTATTAGCGATAAAGTTAAATATCTGGCATCGGCCGTTCCATCAAAATAACTCACTGTTGTAAAAGACTTCTGTTTTAGGTAAATTTTTTATTTAAGGAACTGTCAAGTTTATCTATTAATGCACTACTTACTTATGTGCTTTTCATTTGTCACTTGTGAACAGGTTGAGTTTAGATTTCTGAAAATTTACAAATCTGCACTGTTCGAGTGTTGTCATTGTGTTAGAGAGAGTAAATGTCATGAATAAATTTGACATTAAACATAATCCAAGTTGAAGTGTTACATCATTTTCAGCCCCCGTTTTGCATCTGCATTTAGTAGCAGGCGAACTGACAAAGACCGTGCAGAATAATGTAGTAGTTTAATTCCACAGCAGACAAAGCTACAGTATGTAGTAAAGGAAACGGGGAAAATATCGGTATTGGTATCGGTCATCGGCAACATAAGCTCTAACATATTGGCATATCGGATATCGGTCAGAAATCCAATATCATGCATCCCTACCTAAAATCTGCCAAAAAATAATTTATGATCATAATAATCAACATAAAAAAAAAGTTAATCCTTTTAAGGGAGTGGTGGTGCAGAGGTTGGAGAAGATGGGCCTGTGATCGGAAGATCGCTGGTTCGACTCCCGGTACAGACAACATCACAATGTGGGTTTGAAAGGTGAAGTACCCAGACCTGCCTCCACCCTCATTTGCCCCACTCTGGGCCCTTGAGCAAGGCCCTCAACCCCCACCATCTGCTCCCCCAGGCACCCTAGATGTCAGCTCTCTGCTCCACACAGAGGGCTGTGGTAGCTCGGTGTCTGTGGTTGAGTCAGGAAGGACATCCGCTGTAAAAATAACTGCCATGTCTTCATGCGACTTAGTTCACTGTGGTGACCCCTGAAGAAGGAGCAGCTGAAAGAAGAAGCAAAATTGTTAATCATTTTAGCCTTAAACTGACAAATAAGACATCTGCCTGCTGCTAGAAAATGTTTTTCATTTCTAACTTTATATCCTCTCATGTAGTCCTCCTTCTGTAAGAGAGGACACTCGTCAATGTTTCATTTATTACCACAGCATGTGTTTTATTTAGAAATGATACGTCTTTGTTTAATTAGTGTTTATTAGTCCGTTATATTAAATAAGAATTAGCTGTTCCTTGAAACTTGTTTGTCAGCTTTAAAAAGCCAAAGCTGACATGTTTTTCTCACCAACAGGAAATTATAACAGGATGCATCTTTTCAAATTAATATAAAAGGCATAAAAATATCATATTTTAAGATGCTTGACGTGGTGAGTGTTTTTCATTTAGTTAGCCTTGAAGCAACGTTTCATGAGCGTGTTGTTCTCCTCCCGAGTGAAAGCAGAGCTCCTCTCTCTTGAAATGATTATCGACATGTCACCTCATGACCCTGCAGGCTGCTGCGCTGATATCTTTGCATAAACACAACGATCTGGATCGGGTTCTGCAGCACGTTCAGCCCCACCTTCAACTAATATTGGTTTAGAGAAGGATCTTCATGAAGACCCTTATCTCAGCTCCCTCTCCTGACAGCAGGCGCACCTTCAGTCCAGTCCCTTCTCTTTCCTCCCCTCTCTCCCTCTGGTTGTTGGCCTGTTTCCCGTTCTCTACATTCCCCCCGCTTCGCCCGAGGTTGCTGTGGGGAGGCACCAGGAGTGAAAGCACTCATCCTGTTCTTTGTTCTCAGATTCCAACCTGCAGCCATGGAAGGAGAGATTATAAAGTAATAACTTTTACACATGTGCTGGTGTGTCCAAAGGTTATAATGTTCTGTACTCATCCAGAACATGGTAAATCAAGAAAAGTAATAAAAAAATAACTGGACTTCTGTTCTGCAGTTGAAGTTGTTACGCCTCCCACCCGGGAGTATAAAATAGAAGTCCACTTGATTTGTTTTTTAACTGATTCTGCTCAACCTTTACCCATTTTAAGGTACAATACAAGGTGATTCAAGACCTTCAAGAGCACATTAAATGTATCAATTTCTCCACAAAATAACAGTAAATTGTACAAAATGATCATTGTACTGTTTTACAGACCAACAGTTTGTCTGAGCCGTCATTCAAAATCATCAAATGTGACAAAAAACAACTACAGTAGTCCCTCGATTGTCGTGGAGGTTATGTTCCACACACCACCACGATTGGTGAAAAACCATGAAGTGGGAACGTTATATTTATTTTAGTATTTATATATATATATATATTAATGCTTTATAACAAATTCCCACACGCTTACAATGTTCTAAACTCTTAAACCTACGTAATTTTAACAACATACGTACATGTACTGTACAGTACTGCAAAATGTTACTCACCAGCTCTGTAGACAAGCAGCTGTGGCTCGGTTCCGGTCAGGCTTGGTTCCGGTTCGGCAGACCTACCCTGCAGCATGACGAAGCCCACCGCCCCGCCCAGGTTGATGTGCACGTGCTGCCGCACCATGAAGGACACTCGGCACGCGAAGCTGCACAGCCTGTATTTATCCAGATAGTCTCATTGAGCCACGAGAACTCATTTTTAAGAGAGACCTGTTTAGGGAGCAGATGGGGGTTAAAGGCCTTGCTCATGGGTCCAGAGTGGGGCAAATGAGAGTGGAGGCAGGTGTGGGTGCTTCATCTACCCCACCCACATTTTTGATGTTGTCAGTACCAGGGCTTGAACCAGCCATCTTCCGATCACAGGCCCACCTTCACTAACGTCTGCGCCACCACTCCCCCTCAAATGAATGGATGTATTCCACCACCTCAGCACGGGTCCAGACCAGCACTGCGTCGACCAGAACCAGACCGAACCCCGCTGCCATCTGCATGTTGTGTTTGTTCCCTTCATTGCTGCCATTTTGGCAGAAAGCAGCAGCCGGAAGCACAGTTGGCTTCTGGGTAGTGTAGTTCTTTTGACTTGCGTTACAGTGTAGGCTTATTGAAAGAAAACTACAAAATGGCGATGCCTGTCCGAAGTCTTTTTGTTGTTGTTTTTTGTCCTATTGGTTGGTTCCCTCTCACGTCTGCTCCCGTTACCTTTTTATCCCACACCGTCCCAATCACGTGAGTAATAGTTGGTTAGTTGACAATCATGTGTCGTGTACTATCTTAATGTTGAAAAACTGCGAAAGAGTGAATCTGCGTAAGTCGAACCGTGAAGCAGTGAGGGACTACTCTGTTTTACTGTTTCTAGCATGTTGAATTAAATAATAAAGTCCTGTAATTCCTTGAAAGAATCCATACCTTTGGTTGTTCTCATGCCCAAGTTCAAACAAAGTTCATCGTGTGATGATGAATCAAACTAACATCGTGTGTGATCTCGTGCTGTAGAGAGATACTGAAGCGTGTTATGAATGAGTCTCAGCTACTTCCACGCCAGATTTGAGCTCAGCATCTATAAAACTGAGTTGTAGCTGTTTCACTCATGTCACTTAGCTGTGGCGGCCTTTTGGATCAGGCTCACTCCAAAGGTTAACCAGTTGTAAACATGCACACAGTCATTACCTTCTGAGGGTTTCACTGGGATTTTACACACACAGGCAACAACATTATCGCCCATCTCAAATCAACATAGTGATTGGTTTCTGCAGCTGTAGATAACCTGTAACTAAGGATCAATCGGATCCTTAGAGGAAGGATCAATTATTCTTGAAATCATTTTGCACTCTTTACTCAGAATGAGGCTTGTGGAGCTCTGATTTCCACCTTCTCCAACGGGAAACTCTTAGTACAGATAAAACCGTTAAAAAGAGCGTGGAAAAGAAAAATGCTGGTGAATAATTGTAATTAGAAGCCAGGCTGAACAAGACAAATGTAACTCCAGCTTGTGCAGCTTCATTGTCACTTTATTTTCCAGAAACCTCTCATGTGTGGCTGTAAATCTGAGGTGGGTTAGGTGTGTTTGTTCGCTCCTCTGATGTGCTGTGGGTGGAAACGTGCAGTTAGTGGAAAATCACCACGGTGTTGCTTTAGGTGTGTCACCTCCCTGTTCACGTGCTGCTCCGACATGGCAACCAACGCAGCAAACACAACATGGGGAGGAGAGCAGCTCGGATAACGGGTCCAAAACGAACCAAGCCGTCAGGACGTTCCGTTGTGCACTTGTACAATCGTCTACTCTAGAAAGAAGCGTCGCCCACTCTGGACTGATGGCACTGTAAAAAGTTTCAAATTACACCATTTATACACAACTTTACAGTAGAAAATGTGATTAAAATGTCATTTCAGACTAAAAAGCTTCAGTGAGTGCACGGTCATAAGATCCTGCAGTTTAATGAGGATAAAATTGGAATACAAGAAAGACGAACATGTAAAATGGAGGCACTTTAATGTTGGCACTAAAATATTTTAGACTCCATTTTATTCTTTCTCTTTTTTTTTTACTTTGATCACAAGCTCGACTTTACGTCTGAGTGTGTGTTTGTGTGTCTGTGTATGTTATTGTTGTTGTTTATTTGTCATGTGCAGGTTAACACAGGGTCAGCAGTGCAATGAAATGTTCAGGATGAGAAGAACTGAGTCGACTCGCTAAGAAAAAACAAAAAAAAAAACTAAAGCGTGCAACAAGGACAAAATAAAGTACCAAAAAGTGAAAATGAAATATAATATTTACAAGGTCCAAAAGAAATATAGTAAACAACAACATTGTGTGGGGAGGGGGGACGTTAAGAAACTACCGGTAGTTGATCAGATACTTTCCTCAGAAAGGCTAACAGTTTCTGTAAAACCAGTGAGCTGGTCCAGTCCACTTTGGAGAATTTTAATTAGGGACGTCCTGTAAAGACGAAACTTTCTTTGAATTCGTTTCTAGAAACGTTCCTTCATTTTCACAGGTTCAATGGCAGAGCTCACCCTCGTCTGTAGTTTCCGCTTTGTAGTCCTTTCAAAATAAACTACGCTGGATGTAAATAGACGCTTCCAGTTCTTTTAATGGGTTCATTTCTTTTTTCAGGAGGGGGTTGAGTCATAGGTGTTTTAAAAAGCACCCCGTCTGGAAAAACTTTCCACCGTTTCAAGACAAAAGAAGTTGCAGCGATGGTGTTAATTCTCTGAATGTCCCTATTTTCACTCAACCGTGACTGTTTGCAACTCACCGCCCGTCCACATTCATTAAGACTCTCGTGATTTTGGTCTGAAGAACCGTTCAGCACATTTCAGGCTGAAGGTCGTGTTCTTGTTAGTTTCTAATAAGAAATGTGATCTCGTTTATTAGATGATGTAACTAACCAGAGGTTTCTTTTTCCTTATCTCAACAGCTTCTAACCTAAAGATGTCAAAGATCTGCACTTTGGTGTTTATGACACGTAAGTAAAAAAAGTATTTAATTATTTGTTAATGGTGACACTGTCCATGAAAAACAAAAGATGCTGAGTTTAAACTGATTAACATCTTGTCTAAATCGTAATAAAATAAAGTTTTCTTTCATACTGAAAAAGAGCTTAGAAGCAAATCTAAAAGACTATTTACAAGTTGTCTTTTGTTTTAAACGAGCCAGATTTATGTTGAAAATGAAGTGCTTTGTGAATCCAGGTGACGTTTGCTGTTTTATATTTGTACATTTAGGGAGTAGGCTTTGATTCTGTCAGTGTTCAAAGATGGAAAAAAACAAGTATTAAGGTTGAAGCAAAAAAGATAGTCTTCATTTAATATTGTTTTATTAGACTTGTTTAAAAAAGATAAAATCACACAGTTATGGGGAAGTTATAGTTGTTGTTTTTATGTAGCTTGTATAAAATGGTCCAGATTGAAACCAGTAAGTCACAATAAAAGACTGGCTTTCTTTAGAGCCTCTTTTCATGAGGCGTCGATCAGCAGGAACAGGAGTGGTTCTGCCACAAAGTATTAAAAAAACTTGTATACATTTGTATATAAATATAACAGGTACATGTCTTATATAGGTCTTATATGCATTAGGTACCATCAGATCACACCCCGTGGCTTTTTTAAATGTTAATAAACTTGTGTACAATAATATTAAAACAAGATTAATTACAAACCTACTACTACAACAAAGAAGACACACAGCTGGACGCATGCACAGACAGCTGGATGGACACGCGGACAGCTGGACAGACACACATGATCTGGACGTGTTGAGACTGGTATTTTCTGTTTTATGTGGATGATGTGAGAGGTCCATACGAAGTACTTTAAAGAGTTCAGAGCAAAGCCCAATTTTCAAAGTTTTCTTTTGATCAGATTTTAAAGTCTTGTTTGGGTTAAATCTGGACCATATCACAAAATCTAAATTTGTATTTTGTTTTTTCGGCTGCTCCCTTCTTCAGGGGTCGCCACAGCGAGCTAACTCACATGAAGACTTGGCGATTGTCTTTACAACAGATGACGTCCTCCCTGACACACACCGAGCTACCACAGCCCTCTGTGTGGAGCAGAGAGCTGCAGTCGAGGGCACCCGGGGGAGCAGATGGTGGGGGTTAAGGGTCTTGCTCAAGGGCACAGAGTGGGGCAAATGACGGTGGAGACAGGTGTAGGTGCTTCACCTTTCCCACCCACATTTTGATGTTGTCGGTCCGGGAGGCGTCAAACCAGCGACCTTCCGATCACAGACTCACCTTCTCTAACCACTGCACCACCATGCCCTGCACACTACAAAAGCTAAATACAACCTATTTTTGCACAAATCTGTTTGGTTCCATCTGGGTAAACAAATGAAGCCGAACAAAACTCCATCTTGTTTGGACCAAATAAAGATAATGACGGTCCAGGCTGGTTTAACCATCAGATGTTCGATGGAGCCTGGCTGTCTGTCAGCATCTTTTATTAGTTTTGTCTCTCCAGATACGAGTGTAGGACCGGAAGAGGAAAGGGCCCAAAAGTTGGTGCTGTGCTCCGGCCACAGGCCAGTGAGAAGCTTCAGAGAAAACATGGGCTGACATACAGAAAATAAAAACAGACACACTAAAAGTCAGGTTTTCTCATCATTACTTAGATGTAATGTTTATGTCACTCTTTAAATGAAATGTGTGAAGTGTCTGTGTCCACGGAGCCCTGTGTTTATCAGCAGGAGACGCCCCCAGGCTGTCTCACCGCAGTGACCTGTCTCTGTCTCTGTTTGTCCTCTGCAGTTGTGTCACTGATGTCTGCAGCAGCAGAGCCCGGTAAGCACTGAATCATTGGGGGGGGGGATTTTACATATCACATCTACTGACGTGCAGTTTTTGTTGAAATGGCGTGCTAGTTTTGTCAGACCTCCATGTGTTCACCACAGTTTGGACTTCTTGAAGTCACGTGTTTACATATCAGTGCTCCTGAGTGTTTCCTCTTTAACATCGTCTTTTCTGCTCCAACAGTCGAAGAGGACCCCTTCACCTTTGGTAATCCATCGTTCTGACAGTGTTTTATAATTAAGGACAGAAATATGGTTATCACGCACACACTTATGTTTCATATCAGTACTTAAACCATTTCTCAGGTTATTTGTATCATTCCATGTGTGTCCAGACTACCACAGGCTGCGTGTTGGAGGCCTGATCCTGGCGGCTGTTCTCTGTCTCATTGGCATAACTATTCTGTTCAGTAAGGCGTCAGAAACACATCGCTATACAGAGACATCAACAAGCTCGCAAAGTTCTGCTCAAAACCCAGAAATCATAAAGATTTTTCATTAATCTTATCTTCTGCAGGTGGTCACTGCAGGTGCAAGTTCAACCAGAACAAGAGGTGATGCTTTACACAGAAAATAACACATCTTAGTTTGTGAAACTGCTGTAGACATTTAAAGTTACATGCTTTTATTTGTATTTTTATCATTTTGATCGTCTGCATTCTTCTCAGGAGGAGGACAGGAAGCAATGCTCAGCAGATGCTTACAGACCAAGGTACTGTGCATCACTTTAATCAGTTTTACAAAGAAATACTTGATCTATCTACTCGTGGTGACATGATGGCGCAGTGGTTAGAGAGCTGACCTTCTATAAAGAGAAGGCCGCAGGTTTGCCTCTGAGCATGCGTGGGTTTTCTCCAGGTACTCCAGTTTTCTCCCACAGACCAAAAACAAACATATTAGGATCATTTGTTAATCTGTTTTTGTCCCTTGTGAGTGGAGGAGTGAATGGTTGTTTGTCTCTGTGTCCCTGTGATGGACTGGAGACTAGTCCAGGGTGTCCCCCACCTCTCACACAGTAACTGCTGGATATGGACACCAGTGACCCAATAATGGATAGATGGATGGATTGTAATTGAGTTTGACACCCTGTTCTAATTAATTTATAAATGTCAAGAGAAAAGATCTAAGATAATATTGATGAAAATACATTTATTGTTTTCTATAGTTTAATTGAAATTAAATTAATAAATTTATTTTTCTTGGATTGTCATTTTTGTATTGTCTAAAATAAGGACTATGATGTAAAATATGTACTTCTACTGTGAAATATTCAGTATTTCGTCACCCAGATGGCACTCCACCAAGATCCAAATTTATATTTACTCTGTCCATCTGTTTCTCAGTGAGCAGACTCGCACACGGACATGAAATGGAAAGCACTCACAGGTCTGGACAGACATGCCATGGACTGTCCAGGAACAGGTGTTGGGACGCTGGGTGTCCATCAGATTGGGGGGGAGGGGGGAACAGTGTTAGATGTCATGTGTGTTGGGGTGCAGTTATAACAAGATGTGTTTACCTCTTGGAGACGTGAGTGTAATCTTTCTAGTTTGTGTTGCTTAGTTTGTTTCCAATTTAATAAGATTTTCATGCGACTATTTTATCTTTAGTTGTACTTTATTTTATGAGGCCCAGGTGGAACTTCTTCTTATTTCGGCTTTTCTCTCTTCAGGGGTCGCCACATCGAGTCATCCTCCTCCATCTCACTCTGTCCTCACTGCAACTACCTCCATGTTGCTCTAACTGCATCCATATACTTTGTATCTCCTTTTTGACCTCCCTCTTTGTCTTTTTCCTGGCAGCTGCATTTCTAACATCCTTCCAACAATATACCCACTGTCCCTCCTCTGGACATGCCCAAACCATTGTCACCTGCAAACTTCATAGTCCAGGGGGATTCTTGCCTGACCTCATCTGTTAGTCGATCCATCACCAGAGCAAACAAGAAGGGGCTCAGAGCACATCCATGATGAATCCCACCTCCACCTTGAAGCTATCTGTCACTCCTACAGCACATCTCACCACTGTCCTGCTGTCCTCATACATGTCCTGTACCAGTCTAATATGCTTCTCTGCCACTTTCCTCATGTAGTACCACACCTCCTCCCTCGGCACCCTGTCACATGCTTTTTCTAAATCCACAAAGACAGTTATGTTCTTTCTTTCTGGCCATCTCTGTGCTTCTCCATCAACATCCTCTGTGGTGCTCTTTCTCAGCATGAAACCATACTGCTGCTCACCCCTTGTTTAAGTATATCTTCCACAACTCTCTCCCAGATCTTCATTGTGTGGCTCGTCAACTTAATTCCCCTGTAGTTGGTTGAACCAACTAAATATATTCAGCTTTAAATGCTTGTTTCCAGGTGAACCTTCAGTCATGTTTTTATTATTTACAGAAATGTGCACAACTAGATACAAACTATAAACATCTACAGACAAACAGCATTTGTTGACATTGTTTAATAGAAAACATTTCCAATCAAAAGCAATTTGGAGTATTGTAGGAGGTGCTTTAATACCACTTCCACGACCAAAGTAATAGAAGTCCAAATAAGACAAATAAGTCCAGAACCCTGAGGGTTAGAAGTACCATTATTTCCATGACTGAGAGGTTATGAAGGCCAACGTGTTTGTTTTTATACTGTCGGGGAAAGTTATAGTTGTGTAACTGTGT
>NC_056502.1:33823643-33827047 GCF_014905685.2 Nematolebias whitei | reverse complement strand
GACAAAATGTGGAGAGATGGTTAAAAAAAACAGACAAAATGTGGAGATGGTAAAAAACAGAAAAAATGTGGAGAGATGGTAAAAAACAGACAAAATGTGGAGAGAGGATAAAAAACAGACAAAATGTGGAGAGATGGTAAAAAACAGACAAAATGTGGAGAGATGTTAAAAAACAGACACAATGTGGATCAGAACTCCCAGAGAAGAGAGAGGGAGAAGCTGCAAGAGCCCGAAACTAAAAGCAGTCGGAGACAAAGCCAGAACAAAAAGGTCTTTCTTCAGCAGCAGGCAGAGTTTCAGCTGAGAGGAAAAACAAACCCTTTAAAGACAGGCTGGACCATCAGCAGCTCTGTGGCTACATGTGGAAGAAAACTGTAACAACATGGAAACAGATCTGACCTGGAGCTGAACTAAATACTGATCAGAAACTGTTGATGACATTTAAAGACATCAAATAAATATTATTTATGAGAACTGTGGGGAAAGTGTTTTTCAAGGACCGTAGAATCAGGCTTTAACTAGGAACAGTGAAGGAGAACTGAACAGTGTGTGTTTTCAGGTGAAATCCACCTTCAGCCTTGTGGAGGCGTGTGGTGTAAATCCTTAATGTTTGGTCAGAAGAAAACAAACTGTACTGTTGTTTTTACTGATCATAGACTCCCTAGAAGGGAGTGGGTGTATGGGGTGGGGGTGCGTGTGCGTGCGTGCACTGACTCTGTTGGAGCACTATTAACCAAAGCACAGAATGATCACAAGGGGGAGCCATTTCTTTTAAAACTTTAAAGGTGGCCTTAAATACCTGTATGTACTGTAATGACCAATTTAAATGAAACCAGTTAGTAAGCTGGATCTTGTTTAACACTAGTTTAAATATAAATATGAATACATAATAACATAATATTTTGATAATATAATAATACAATATAAGGCAATGTAAGTCTCTTTGTGGACTTCACATCCGCTTTCAACACCATGATCCCCCAAACCCTGATGGACAAACTATCCACATTAGGACTAAACCCCTCCATTTGTAACTGGGTACAAGACTTCTTAACAGACCACAGTTAGTGAGGATCCACAACTTCGCCTCCTCCACCATAACCCTCAGCACTGGCTCTCCTCAGGGATGTGTGTTGAGCCCCCTCCTGTTTACTCTGCTCACGTATGATTGTGCAGCTACCCATCCAGGCTGTCACATTGTAAAGTTTGTAGATGATACAGCGGTGGTGGGATGCATCACAAACAATGATGAGTCCAGCTACAGGCAAGAGGTGGAACACCTGGAGAGCTGGTGCAAAGAGAATAACCTTCACATCAATGTGAAGAAGACAAAGGAGATGATTGTGGACTTCAGAAGGAACAAAAACATCTACACCCCCCTGAACATAAGAGGATCTGCGGTGGAAGTGGTCTCCAGCTACAAGTACTTGGGTGTACACCTGAATGACAACCTCAGCTGGAGCAACAACACCACCAGCCTGATCAAGAAAGCTCATCAGAGACTCTACTTCCTCAGACGGCTGAGGCGAGCTGGTCTGGGAAGCTCAGTCCTCACCTCCTTCTACAGGTGTGCAGTGGAGAGCATCCTGTGCTCCAGCATCAACATGTGGCATGGAGGCTGCACAGCTGCAGAAAGAAAAGCTTTGCAGAGAGTGATGAAGGCTGCACAGAAATCTGTTGGAATCAGTCTCCCCACCATCACAGACATCTACACCTCCAGATGCAGGAAGAGGGCCACCTGCATCATGAAGGACCCCACTCACCCAGCACACACACTTTTTGCCCCGCTCCCCTCAGGAAGGAGGTTGAAGAGCATTAAGTGCAGAACCACTAGACTGAGGAACAGCTTCTACCCTGAGGCTGCTAGACTCATGAATCTCTAACTAGAATAATCACTGTGAAAAACCATATCATGTTGCTGCTGATCTGTTTCATGTTGCTGCTGATCTGTTTCAATGTTGATGTGTTCATGCGTGCACATCTGCTCACAGACTCATGTTCATGTTTGTGGTGATGTTCAATGTTTTATGTTATGAGTGCTTAGTGTATATTTAGTTGATGTTTTTCTTAGTTCATATCTTAGATGTTATTATTGTTTTTCTTATACATTTTATTGTTGGATGTAACTGGGACCCTGTGTACATAATTTCGCTCCACCACATGTACCACATGAGGTGCGAATGACAATAAAGAATCTCTGACTCTGACTCTGACTCTGACTCTAAATAAATAAAATGACAGCATCACACAATAATTATTCAGGGTTTTCGTCTTTTTTAATTCAACCTTTATTTCTACAGGTTAGTGTCATGGAGCCTCGAGGACTCATTTACAAGAGAGACCTGATTTTAACAAAGAACACAGATGAGGTACAAACAACAGTAGACAATCATATAAAAAGCACATAAAATGAAAAGTAAATAGAAGAAATTATATAATAACAACAAACGAAAAACAGCTACATTAAAGAGCAATGTAGAAAACTAAAAACATGAACTTACAGTTGTTTAAAATCTCTTAGAGAGGTCAAGGTTGAGAGCTTCAGATCTTTTTCAAGATGTTCCAGGAAGCAGGAGCGGAGTAGGAGAAGGCCCTTTTGCCTAGTTCAGTTCGCACTGAGGGAACACTGAAGGTAATTATGTCCTGAGAGCGTACGCTGTAGCTGCACTCACACAGAGACATGTAGGAGGAGATGTATGAAGGCAGCAGACCAAGAAGTGATTTAAAGATGAAAATGGACCAGTGAGAGAGTCTGCGTGAAGTTCATGATGTCCAGTTAACCAGTGAATACAGGGTGCAGTGGTGGGTACGATAATCACAGCCAGTTATGAATCTTAGTGCACCATGATAGACAGCATCCAACATCTGCAGCATCCAACATCTGCAGGGTTCTTGTAGGAGCGTTCTTGTAAATAATGTCACCATAATCAATTGAGGGAAGGAAAGTCACAGATACAAGGCGTTTCCTAGCATTCAGAGTTAGACAGGATCTGTTTCTGAAAACGACAATAAACAATTTAACTTTCTATTTATTTACCAAGTTTTCAACATAGGGCTTAAAAGAGTGATGTGAATCAAGGTTGTCATTCAGATGCACACTCAAGTACTTGGAGACTACTTCCACCGCAGATCCTCTTATGTTCGGGGGTGGGGGGGTTGTTCCTTCTGAAGTCCACAATCATCTCCTTCATCTTAATTCACATGATGTGAAAGTTGTTCTTCCTGCACCAGCTCTCCAGGTGTTCCACTTCCTGCCTGTAGTTGGACCCATCATTATTTTATATCGCTCATTGTTATATATGTATATATATATATAAAATAAATAAGTAATTATAACTGATAGACAGACAGGCAGGCAGATAGATAGATAGATAGATAGATAGATAGATAGATAGATAGATAGA
>NC_056502.1:33814929-33823633 GCF_014905685.2 Nematolebias whitei | reverse complement strand
GATAGATAGATAGATAGATAGATAGATAGATAGATAGATAGATAGATGCTGTGGTACATGAGGTGGAACGAAACTGTGTACTCAAGGTCCCAGGTACACCCAGAAATAGCAAAAATTTAAAGTACAGAAATAATCGAGGATCTAAGATATGCACTAAACACTAATAATGTAAAATAATACGGTATATCAAACAGCGGTCCAAACATGAGTCTGTGGTGAGCAGATGGTTATGAATGAATACAGCAGCATGAGATCAGCAGCATGGATAATCAGCAGCACTGATAAGTCACATATCACCAATTAAAGTGGCATTACAGTGATTATTCTGGTTAGGGATTTGTGAGTCCAACAGCTTCATGGTAGAAGCTGTTCCTCAGCGTATAAAAGTGTGGATAACATATTAAAGTGTCATGAAGGGTCATGGGGCGGCTGTGGCTCAGTGGTTAGAGCACTCGCCCTCCAACAGAGAAAAATGGAGTTTTGATCCCATCATTATGAAGTTACAAAGCACTGAACCCACTACTGCCTCTGATGTCCCCCCATTGGTGTATGAATAATCTAAAGCACTGGAGACACCGTACAGAATGGTTTGATCAGATGATCTTTGTAGAGTGCTGTCTGACTGTGTGTGGATGGGTAAATGAGGGCATAGACTGTTGTAAAGCGTTTAGAGTAACCTGGCTGGCTAGAACGGTGCTATAAAAGTACAGTTTATTTACCGTTTGCCACGTATTATAACACAGTGACAGACGTTCGTCTCTTGCAAACAGTTCACAAAACAGCAATGTTTTATTGAGTTCTACCTTTAACACCAGTAAAAAGAAAATACTCCAACAGTACTTTTGATCTGAAAGTCCTACCAGGAATTAACCTTTTTCCTCTTTGCACAACACGGTCATAAAGTTAAAGATAATTTCTTGAGCCTCGCTTGGGTAAATTACCATAAATCATCACGTGCGAGGAAGTCAAACATCAGTGGGAAAAGTTCACTCCTCAGAGGAACAGAAGAACCTGGTGGTGACATTTTATTTTACATTTGAACACTTTGTCTCCTTCATGCATCCCAGCAGCTCAGAGAGTGCTCCTCCACTGCAGTGGACCCAAGAGAAGTCCTTTGTGGGTCAGTCTCCTTATCCTCCTCCCTACCAGAGCTGTTCATACACAGGACCCCCCCACCCTGATTCAGCATACCCACCACAACCTCAGGTAAGGACCAGGCAAAGAAAAATAGACTAAAATGTTTGTGGCTTCAGTTTAAAAAAAATAATTTTCCCTCTTAGATAGGCAACGATGTGGAAAACTTCTTAAACAATCGGACTCTTGAGGATGTTAGAAGAGTTCTGCCTTCATGTTTTTGTCTGAACAAATATTTATCATTAATTCAACCTTTATGAGAAGATAGTGAATTTTATCTGTAAGTTTCTGTTAGACCGAAGAAGAAAATTTATAAATCTAAATATATTTTCGTCAGATTTGTGCTGTTTTTCTGCCTGGTGAGGTTAGAACAACAAGCACAGCACCCAAACTTTTTAGACTTTGAGCGGGTCAAAACATTTTTACTTTGTTAGTTATTATCCCTGAAACACCTTCAGGTTGGAAAAAGAACATAAAACAGAATATTTCAGCTGTTCGTAAGATTGTGTTTTATTCATAAACTGTTGCCGCTGACGTTGTGAAATCAGATCCTGCTGTTTCTTTAACGTCTCATGAAGAAGCTGGAGGAGCGACGCAGTAATTTAACCTTATTATACTGCAGCATTCTGCTCGTTATCAGTTTGTTCTAATAACATCTAATCAATCATTTAATTATTGCTTTTTCCACGACTGCTTCACTGTGTACTGAGGGGAAATCATGTTCTCAGACATGACATGAAGTCTGAAGGAGGATGAGATTTAGTTTGAAGAAAAGAGTTTGGAGAAGTAGAGATGAAAATATATATATATAAATAAAGCTAATAAAATAAATAAATAGGAAATATTAGGTTAGGTTAAACAAGCAAAGTGGAAAATGTAAGATTTTCAGCCTATGTCACTATTTTTAAAGATTTATTACCTAAATAAACATTTACTGACATTCAAATTATTTAGAATTATCATTATTAAATATATTAAAGCATCATTTTTACTGCCCACCACCGAAGCACATGTCTGTGTTTGTCTGTTAGCAAAATATCTCTTGAACCACTGGACGGATTTTATTGAAACGTTTAGAAAGTTGGATGTACATCTGCACCCGAATAACCTTCATCAGCCCTATTCAAGATGGCCGCCACAGCCAGCTGACCGTATGAAACAAAAAACAGCTACAACAGCCAGTTTTACAGATACTGAAGTAACATTTAGTGTGGCGGAGAGTTACCTCAAACACACACAGTGTGTGTGAGGTCTTTGCTTCACACTTTGGTGTTTCCAGCTCTTACACCTGAACGACACCTGAATTTAACCTCCATTAAATTGTGAAAAACAGAAACACAGGATTATATTTTTATTTATTAACTTTTGTTATTTATCTTCTTTTGTCAAAGAGGAATTCATGGATTCACTGTTGCCTCAGAGCAAGGTTTCCTCCCACAGTCCAAAACATGCATGTTAGGTCAACAGATGACTCTCGGCCTCCTGTGGGAGCTGGGTGGTCCATTGTGGAGCTGGCAGCCAATGGTTGGGCCGGTGGTCCTCTTTTTGCACGTGAGTGGCTAGTTCTGCTGTCAGCAGCGAGCTGGTTGATCCACTGTCCTATTTGTAAGACTGTTTGCTGTGGGGTCTTGGACTGGACTGGGGGCATCTTTCGGATGGAGGACGAGGCGTTTTGGCGAGGAGGAGTTCTTCCAGAGGACCTGACTTAAACGTGTTAGATTTTTTTACCTGGATTATTGAGCATGAATCAGAATATGTGAATGTTTCTTTTCAGTGCCCTGAGACAACTTCTGTTGTGACTTGGCTCTATATAAATAAACTGAAGTGAAGTGAATTCTGGATTGAGCTCAGGTGTTTACTTGAGTGGCTGTTCATCTCTGTGTTGGACTCTCAGCTTATCCAAGAACGCCTGCTGGCTGCTGATGACAGGAAGCATACCATACCACTTTATTTATAAAGCACTTAAAACAGCAGCAAGGACAACCAAAGTGCTGTACAGCAGAAACAAACAAGCAAAGGACAGGATAAAATACATAGATCCAAATGGAAAAAGATATTAAGTAAAAGGCTAACACTGTAGAATACAGACAGGATTATAAACAAGTCACACTGTGTCAAAATCCAGGGAATAGAAGTGGGTTTTTAAGTGAGACTTAAAACAGTGAGAGAGGGAGCGTGCTTGACATGGGGTGGTAAAACATTCCACAGTCTTGGGCCTGCAACAGAGAAGGCCCTGTCACTCCCGAGTTTGAGACGGGTTCCAGGAACCAATAAAAGCATCTGGTCTGCTGACCTCAGAGAGCGCTGTGGGACATTTGGCTGCAGCAGATCAGCAAGATAGGAGGAGGCAGAACTGTTCAGTGATTTAAAAACATACAGAAGGATTTTGAACTGAATTTGAAAGTGAACCGGGAGCCAGTGCAGGGAGGCCAGAACTCCCATATTAAATCAGATGTGTTCAGCAGAGGAATCATTCATTCAGTTTCTGTCTCTGCTTTTTCCTAGTCAGGGTCATGGAGACCTGGTTCTGATAACAGTCATGTAAACATAATGGTTAAATCCTGTTTTTTTTCCAGCTGAGGCGACTGTCTAAACTGAAACCATACTGTCCAAAAATAACCTTGAGACTGTAATACATACATTCATAACATCCAGGCTCGATTACTGTAATGCACTTCTGTTTGGAATCAGTCAGACCTCCTTCACACGTTTACAACTGGTCCAAAATGCGGCAGCCTGATTCTTAATTGGTACAGGTAAAAGAGAGCACATAACTTCAGCTGTGGCTGAGTGGTTAGAGCAGTCGTCCTCCAGTGCAAGAGTTGGGGGTTCAATTCCACCAGCAGTCACGTGTTGAAGTGTCCCTGGGCAAGGCACTGAACCCCTCATTGTCTCGGATGCGTGTCCCATTGGTGTATGAATGTTATGAAGCACTGATTATTCTTTGTAGAGATCTAGTAGAGTGCTGTATGAATGGGTAAATGTGGACACAGATTGTAGAGTAAAGATTTGAGTATCTTGATCAGATAGAAAGGTGCTATATAAGTACAGTCCCTTTACCATTTACAGTATACATGCCTCCATCATCCACATCTGCCCTGTACTTGAACAGTACAGAGGCATCTGGGTCACAGGTGGTGTTCTACAGTCCACAGCCAGAAGGTGGGGTACACCCTGGACAGGTCAACAGTTTAAACTAAATCTGAAAATGTTGGCTTGCCCAAAAGCAAGAGAACGTTTGATTTACTAAACCACCAATCTGTTTGCATGACTCCTAACTGATTGTGCAATTATAAGGAGGGAAAGCAAAATAAAAGTAGTAGTAAATAGCATTTTATGAAATGTAGTAAAACTATGCCATGAAGTTGTATTCTTTTTCCTCTATATGCTCGTTCCCACATGTTACGTCCAACCTTGTTGTATCTGTATGTTTTCAGGGTTTTGACTCTCTGCCACAGTATGGGATGAGACCCGACCAGCCAATATATGGCATGGAGCAGCAGAACCTAGCGCAGCCAGGCATCATCACAGTACAGCCTATAGTAACTGTGACCCAGGCCCCTCTGGCGAACCCAGTCAAGGACTTCTTAGGCTACTCCATCTTCACCATGCTTTGCTGCTGCCTGCCACTTGGAATCGCTGCCCTCATCCACTCCATCTCAGTAAGTATTGAGTTTAGGATAAAGATGAGATTGATAAATTTGTGTTACATTTGGTCCTTTTTACAGATTCAACTATCCATCCATCCATCCATCCATCTAGCCATTATCTTTACCCTATTCTTCCATTTTTGGGTCACGGGGGTGGCCGGTGCCCATGTCCAGCAATCACTGTGCGAGGGGCGGGGTACACCCTGGACGGGTCACAAGTCCCAGATTCATCTAATGAAATAGAAACAAACTGTGTAACCAAGTGCCTAAAGGTCCATTTAAAATTAGAACTTGGCTCAGTTTTTTCATTGTACTGTACATAAATTTACAGATAGTATACAGTACAAACAATATACAGTATTACATTTTGTGCATAGCGAGACACACACAGTGCCTTGCGAAAGTATTCGGCCCCCTTGAACTTTTCAACCTTTTGCCACATTTCAGGCTTCAAACATAAAGATATAAAATTTTAATTTTTTGTGAAGAATCAACAACAAGTGGGACACAATCGTGAAGTGGAATGAAATTTATTTGATGTGTCAAACTTTTTGAACAAATAAAAAACTGAAAAGTGGGGCGTGCAATATTATTCGGCCCCCTTGCGTTAATACTTTGTAGCGCCGCCTTTTGCTGCAGTTCCAGCTGCAAGTCTCTCGGGGTTTGTCTCTATCAGTTTTGCACATGGAGAGACTGAAATTCTTGCCCATTCTTTCTTGCAAAACAGCTCGAGCTCAGTGAGGTTGGATGGAGAGTGTTTGTGAACAGCAGTCTTCAGCTCTTTCCACAGATTCTCGATTGGATTCAGGTCTGGACTTTGACTTGGCCATTCCAACACCTGGATACGTTTATTTGTGAACCATTCCATTGTAGATTTGGCTTTATGTTTTGGATCATTGTCTTGTTGGAAGATAAACCTCCGTCCCAGTCTCAGGTCTCTTGCAGACTCAAACAGGTTTTCTTCCAGAATGGTCCTGTATTTGGCCCCATCCATCTTCCCATCAATTCTGACCATCTTCCCTGTCCCTGCTGATGAAAAGCAGGCCCAAACCATGATGCTGCCACCACCGTGTTTGACAGTGGGGATGGTGTGTTCAGGGTGATGAGCTGTGTTGCTTTTACGCCAAACATATCATTTTGCATTGTGGACAAACAGTTTGATTTTGGTTTCATGTGACCAGAGCACCTTCTTCCACATGTCTGGTGTCTCCCAGGTGCTTGTGACAAACTTTAAACAACACTTTTTATGGATATCTTTGAGAAATGGCTTTCTTCTTGCCACTCTTCCATAAAGGCCAGATTTGTGCAGTGTACGACTGATTGTTGTCCTATGGACAGACTCTCCCACCTCAGCTGTAGATCTCTGCAGTTCATCCAGAGTGATCATGGGCCTCTTGGCTGCATCTCTGATCAGTCTTCTCCTTGTTCGAGATGAAAGTTTAGAGGGACGGCCGGGTCTTGGTAGATCTGCAGTGGTTTGATACTCCTTCCATTTCAATATGATTGCTTGCACAGTGCTCCTTGGGATGTTTAAAGCTTGGGAACTCTTTTTGTATCCAAATCTGGCTTTAAACTTCTCCACAACAGTATCTTGGACCTGCCTGGTGTGTTCCTTGGTCTTCATGATGCTCTGTGCTTTGAACTGAACCCTGAGACTATCACAGAGCAGGTGCATTTATACGGAGACTTGATTACACACAGGTGGATTCTATTTATCATCATCAGTCATTTGGGACAACATTGGATCATTCATAGATCCTCACTGAACTTCTGGAGTGAGTTTGATGCACTGAAAGTAAAGGGGCCCAATAATATTGCACGCCCCACTTTTCAATTTTTTATTTGTTCAAAAAGTTTGACACATCCAATAAATGTCATTCCACTTCACGATTGTGTCCCACTTGTTGTTGATTCTTCACAAAAAATTAAAATTTTATATCTTTATGTTTGAAGCCTGAAATGTGGCAAATGGTTGAAAAGTTCAAGGGGGCCGAATACTTTCTCAAGGCACTGTAATGTTTGGTCTGTGCCAGTTTTATCATTAAAAACCTCAGTAATGATTGAACGACTCAACATCTCATTACATGTACCGGTAATATAATATGACTGAGAGCAGAGTACACAGATGTTTTATTTGTGACCAAAGGTCTAACAGCGGCTGATGAGTGGTTGAGCTGTACTGTTCTCATAAACTTCTTGGTTTAAAGCTCAGAAGACTGTCACATGTTTTATAATTGCCTTCAGGTTTTTTTTTTTTTGTTTTGGTTTTTTTACCAGTATTCTAGCTCCAACCACTTCCTCCAGAAACTCAGACAACTGGTTAGTTTTTTTAGGAGTCTGTTCAGTTAGTCGGTCTTATCTGTTTCGACACCTACAGCATTATATCATAGACAAATGGCATCAAATTAAAAAGTGTTTGTTACAACATTTTGATAAACATCTGGAACATCCTGCTGTATAACTGCAGGCCTTGCATCGTGTTGGGGATGATCTCTGCATGAGACTGAACTGTATACATTTTTGAATCTTCCATGATTGATTAGCTGTGGTGGCATCTTGAACTGATTTGACTCCAAGCATTAAGCTGTAGATGTACACCCCAGGATAACTTGCTGAGAGTTTCATTAAAGCCCATCCAGAGGTTTGTGCTAACAAACAGACTCACAGGCATGATGGGTAAAATGAGTATTGCTAGCGTACAACCTTTCAGTGGCAGGTGATTCTATTCTCTGAGCTTGAATGTGGGCCGTCATTTGTTTTTTATTCTCCTCGTCAGGTCCGTGATGCTAACGTCAGGGGGGACCGGGTGGCGGCGGAGCAGAACAGCAGGATGGCCATGCTGCTAAATAACGTGGCTCTGGGATTTGGACTTATGTGTTTAGTCGCAAGCGTTGCCATTGTTGTGACTGTTGTTTTTTCTTCCTTCTAAATCAGTTTAAATTCATCTCACATTTTCATTTTCCACGTTCATTTCGACATCAAATAACCAGACAGCATGGCGAACGATTCCGATGAGGTGTGTGTAATGTGTCAAAGTTGGTTGGAAACAACATCAAGTTTGTTCGCTATTTTCTGTGAAGAAAAAGAAACCACATTGTGTTTTTTTAATATTTTTAATTTCAGAGTGTACACTGAAGAAGGATGTCCTCTTACCGTTTATAATCCATCATAATCGCACTAATCTGGTTGATTTCTCAGCCAAAGCAGAGAAAACAATATGTCACAGCGTTTGTATCAAACTCACAGACCATCACTTTTAGTCTGCCTATTTATTATTTTTAGTGTTTTTAGATGTTTACTCTTTTGTCAAAAATATAATTTTTCATTTGTGGGACTTAAATAATTCATTTTCTTTGGACAAGTAAAACATGTTGAAAACTTTTCTAAATTTTCTTTGCTTTATGAATCCAAAGTGCTAACCTGTCCATGCAGACAAAGCTGAACACGGCAACCAAGTTAAAAGAGTTTCATAAACTTTGATAAGTTATTTGCCTATTTATGCCTGATCTAGATAAAATAATATGTTGTGTTTCACTGTAAATGATTGTGTGTTGCTGTTTGATAAACTATGTGCATTCCACCAGTAATATCAAATCAGACATTCTTAAGGCAGTATGGAAAATGCAAAATAAAATAAATAAATAACACAGCAACTTCATTTACTTGACTTTATTTTATTTTAGCATATTAAAAAATATTTTAAGGGGGACTGATGGAGCAGAGGCTAGAGAAGTGAACCTATGATTGAAAGCAGGGTTTAATTTGAGCGGGATCCTGCCGGAGCAAGATCCAGGAACTCTCTTATTTTGACAGGGTGTGTTCCGGGAACTGTTGGAACACTTGGATCCAGTAACCCTCACGCCTAATAATAATAAAGTTATGAACAAATTTAACTGCCAGGAACAAATAAAACATATATG
>NC_056502.1:33789662-33814529 GCF_014905685.2 Nematolebias whitei | reverse complement strand
TATATATATATATATATGTGTGTGTGTGTGTGTGTGTGTGTGTGTGTGTGTGTGTGTGTGTGTGTGTGTGTGTGTGTGTGTGTGTGTACCTTCACATCATGTGAAGAAGACAAAGGAGATGATCGTGGATTTCAGAAGGAACAAAAACACCTACACCCTCCTGAACATAAGAGGATCTGCAGTGGAGGTGGTCTCCAGCTACAAGTACTTGGGTGTACACATGAAGGACAACCTCAGCTGGAGCAACAACACTATCAGCCTGATCAAGAAAGCTCATCAGAGACTCTACTTCCTCGGGAGGCGAGCTGGTCTGGGAAGCTCAGTCCTCAGCTCCTTCTACAGGTGTGCAGTGGAGAGCATCCTGTGCTCCAGCATCAACGTGTGGCATGGAGGCTGCACAGCTGCAGAAAGAAGCTGTTAGACTCATGAATCTCTAACCAGAATAATCACTGTGAAAAATCACATCATGTTGCTGCTGATCTGTTTCATGTTGCTGCTGATCTGTTTCATGTTGCTGCTGATCTGTTTCATGTTGAGGTGTTCATGCGTGCTCATCTGCTCACACAGACTCATGCTCATGTTTGATATAATGTTTTTATACTATTAGTGCTTAGTGTATTTTTAGCTGATGTTTTCTTAGTTCATATCTTAGATATTATTGTTTTTCTTTTACATTTTATTGTTAGATATAACTGGGATCCTGTGTACATAATTTTGTTCCACCACATGTACCTCATAGGGTGGGAACGACAAATAAAGGACCTTGAATCCTTGAAACTGAACTAATTACAAAAACACTAATTTGAGCTTCCTAATCTCACGTCAGAGCTGTCCCTTTGCATTTCTGCTTCTGCTCTTTAAAAAATCTCTGCCCCTAAAAGTTCAAAGTCATCAGCTATTTGCTTAAAAAACATAAAAATATTTTTAAAATTTTGCACCACGTGTAAGTTCCTGCACATTTGTGAACTATCTGATGTGATTGCAGGAGTTTCGAACTTTCACACAGAAACGAGACGATGATCTCGGCTCATGAAGTTGTTGTGCAGTCGGAGTGTTTGAAGCGAAGTCGGAGCGACCAGGACGTTTTCCTGAAATGAGCAGAGAGCAACTCTTTTCTCAACCAGTGACCAAGAGCTAAATGTTGGCAGCTTTTTCTAAGTATGGCCAAAAACTTAGAGCAGTGCTTGTTGTCCCACAGTGGACGCCTGCCCAACAAAAGTGACTATGATCATTTTATTGAGGAGCTGCAGGTGTTTTATTCACATCATTAGGATTTTGTAAAGAAACTCAGTTCTCAAACCTTAGATTCACCAAAATATTGAATAAATATGGAATAAATGATGACCGTCCTAAACAGAGCAGTAAAATATATGATTTTATTTATTTACTTATTTTTTGCATTAGTCCGATTTCAGCCTGTCAATCAATCCAGTAGGCGTGTCAGGAACTGACCAGTCAGCGACCTCAATTTGTCCGAAGTGAACGCCCCTTACCTGCAGAGCTGCAGCTGTGTTGCATTACAAACATTTTGCAGCGATAGAGATTTTAATAATGAGTTTACATGTTTTGTTTCATGTTAATCTACTGTTTCAAACATTTGTCAAATACACCAGAATGCAGGAAATGGCATCTACTTTATTCAAAATTCTCTGGGGGAGAACAACGTTGTGAATACAACAGAGATCAGGAACACACTACCATCAGCATTGGAATGATGTCAGCTGTCTTCTATACACCTGCAGCTCATCAGGGTAAGGATCTGCAGGTGTGTCTCGATTGGGGACATCTAGTGGAGGAAAGCTGTAGGAGGAAAACCCTAGAACTGCAGTTTCTTTCATGAAAAACTTGCTGATGGAATTGAGAAGGTCTTTAAAGAACTCCTTCCACCGCACGGTGATGTCACTGGTTGAAGTCACCAGCACCACACCTCCACTATAAACAGTGTTGGTAAAGTGCTGCTTTCCCTGCGTTAGTCATCTGATGGTTTGTCTGAATCTTCTTGGTGCCGGTCAAGAGTCTTTATCCAAGGTTTCTCTGCCCCTTGGATGGACTTGTGTCTATACTGGTCCTGTTAAAACTAAGTGCTGCATTTGATACAGTTTATCAAAATATCCTAATGCAGAGGCTTGAATATATTACTGGGATTACAGGAATGGCTCTAAAATGGTTTGAATTATATTTATTTGATACAGTTGGTAAATGTAAATAATGAATCTTCTTCATACACCAGTTAATCATGGAGTTCCTCAGGGTTCAGTGCTTGGACCAATTTTTTTTTTTTCATATATGCTTCCATTAGGTAAAGTTATTAAACAGCGTGGGATAAATTTTCATTGTCATGGTAAATGGATTGTACTTATATAGCGTCTTTCTATCCTATCGAGATACTCAAAGTGCTTTACTTTACAATCTGTGCCCTTATTTACACATTCATACAGCACTCTACTAGATCTCTACAAAGCTAATTGAACAAATCATTCTAATGAGACTAATTAGTGCTTTTAGATCACATTCATACACCAATGGAACACACAGAGGTTATGAGGAGTTCAGTGTCTTGTCCAGGGACACTTCGGCATGTGACTGCTGGTGGATCTGAACCCCCAAATCTCGCATTAGAGGACGACTGCTCTAACCACTCAGCCACAGCCGCCCTACGTGGATGATACCCAGTTATTTTTGTCCATGAAACCCGATGAATCCAATCAGTTACTTAGACTACAAGCATGTCTTAAAGACATAAAAACCTGGATGACACTTAATTTCCTGCTTTTAAACTCAGACAAGACAAAGGTTGTGGTTTTTGAACCTGAATATATTTGGAATAAATTTTGCAGTCTTTCACTTTCTTTGGATGGCATAAACTTGGCCTACAGTTCTAATGTTAAAAACCTTGGTGTTATTTTTTATCAGGTTAAGTCTTTTAACCCCCACAATAAAAAAAAGTTACCAGAACCACTTGCCTCCACCTGCGTAATATCACTAAGATTAGAAATATCTTGTCCAAAAATGATGCAGAAAAACTGGTCAATGCATTTATCATGTCCTGGGTTGGACTATTGCAATGGTTTACCATCTGGGTGTCCAAAATCTTCTTTAAAAGTCTTCGGTTGATTCAAAATGCTGCTGTCAGAGTTTTAATGAATAGGTAGGAGAGATCATATTTCTCCAGTTTTAACTTTTTCCACTGGTTACCTGTCAAATTCAGGATATAATTCAAAATATTACTTCTAACATACAAAGCTCTCAACAACCTAGCACCATCTTATATAACAGATTTATTGTTCCATATTTTCCTAACAGAGCACTTTGCTTTCAGTCTGCAGGTTTACTTGTGGTACCTAGAGTTTCCAAAAGCAGAATGGGAGGCAGAGCTTTCAGTTATCAGGCTCCTCTCTTGTGGAATAAACTTCCAGTTTCTGTCCGAGAGGCTGACTCCTTGTCTACATTTAAGATTATAGGCTTAAGTATTTTTTTTTTTTCCTATAATTAGGGTTGGCTTTGGTTTTCTGAGCTATCCCTTAGTTATGCTGCTATAGGCTTAGACTTGTGGAGGACACATAGATCAAATTTTCTCACTCTGTTGCTGTCTTTAATTGCTCTACTCTACCTGTTTTATATTTCTACCTGTTTAGTATTTGTAACTATTTTTTATCCTTAACGTGAGTTTTTGTCTTTCTTCCAATAGGGGATTCATTCAACTTTTAATTATACAGGTTAATCCCTTTGAGTCTTGGGGACTCATTTACAAAATAAACCTGATTTTACACCTGGACCTGTCCTTCTCCTTCCTGTCCTCTCAAAGTCCAGTCGGTCAAAGCAGACGGCTGCTCGTCCTGACCCTGGTTCTGCTGAAGGTTTCTTCCTGTTTAAAGGGGAGTTTTTCCTTTCCAAGGGTTCAAGGTTCAGTGTTCTTTGCTGTCATTCGCATCACATGTGATACATGAGGTGGAACAAAATTGTGTACTCGATGTTCCAGTTACACCCAAAAATAGCAAAAAATATAAAATAAATAAAGAAACAGTATATCCAAGCTATACACTAATATATGTTAAACAAATGCTAAACAAACGTTATACAAAAAGCTATATAATACCCTAAATGATATACTAAAAGATCTAAAATATACGCTAAACACTAATACTGTAAAATAATACAGTATATTAAACGGCAGCCTGAAGGTGTTTGAACATGTTCTTTCCATTGTTGCCAATGTGCTTGCTCAGGATGGGAGACTGTGACGAAGTGAAGATTCAACACAACCTGCTGGCTTCCTTAGATAGAAAACTTTTACTAACTGGCTTTTTATGTTTGTGAGTGTTTTTGCACAGTGCCCTGAGACAACTTCTGTTGTGACTTGGAGCTATATAAATAAACTGAACTGAACTTATATAATGTAATAATATATTTTTACAATATTTTTTCTGATGTAATTCTGAATTTAAAGCCAGAATTGCAACTTTTTTCATTGAATTCTAATTTTAATTGCAGAATATTGACTTTAGCATCAGAATTTTGACTTCATTCCTAGAATTATACATGGGGAAAATTCATATTTCTGGAAAACAAAAGTTTTGAAAAAGAAAAATTGCCCTATACTTCTCTTCAGTAAAACTGTAAAAAAAACAATGAGCACGTGGTCTTGGGTAAAAAGATTTAATGTACTGTAAACAGGTTCACAACTATCGTGTGTTTGTGCTTTTGATTTGAAAGTCCGTACCGGAAGTAGATTTGTTGCTTCACGCAGGTTAACATGACGTAATTTCTCGTCTCGGCTCAGATCATTTCTGCTGCCCTGCTGTGAGGACGTCAGGTGGACGGTTCAACAGGGGAAGCGCAGCAGTGACAGAAAAGTTATTTTACTCCAAGGACCAGGTTTTGACTTTATGGATCCCAACAGTTACCCCAGCGCTCCCCCAGCGGTTTGGACTGATGAGAAGTCTGCCATGATGCAGTCTCCTCCACCGCCTCCCTACATGGACGCTCCCCCGCCCGGAGACCCTCAGTTCAGTAAGGTGTACCCCCCACAGCCGCAGGTAACCTCTCTTCACAGAACAAAATAAAACATTAAAATCATGTTTTTATATCTTAACAGAAACTCATGTGAACTATAAGGAAACCCGTTTTTAACTCCTTTAAATAAAAAAGTGAACTAGTATTACTTTGTGGACCAATTTTTTTTTTATTCTCTCATTTTATTACCTTGTTAAGGACTTTTAAATTCATTAGTGTTTCTTTTCTTGTTTTTTGTTTTTTTTTCCTTCTATTTTAACAATTTTGTTCATGATTTAAGTTTTTGTAGATACTTTTATGAAAGTGCCACAAACTACTTCCCCTTTTCCAAAGTTAATAAATTTTCATTTTTTGCACTTTTTGTGTGGAGCTGCTCCATCAGGGATCAGGCAGGGCCTCGTTCTGTTGACAGGGTGGGGCACCTCCTTGGATCATGGTAGGGATTACACTGGATTAAGCTTCCACAGGAGTTCAGTTTCAATTCTCTGTAAATCACCCAATGTGTGTGTGTGGGGGGGGGGGGGGGATTTCCTCCCCCAGAAATTTTGGAATAAAGTGAATGCTGTTTCCTACATTCTGGTGTATTTTAACGGGTTGTTAATTATCTACGTTTACCTACATAACTTGATTCACTACCTATTTTAGAGACCGGTTCCTCATTCCACTAGTCCATATATGTGTCATCCTGTTTTAAACTCACTCCTATGGCTAAGATAATGAAATTAATGTGACACAACTGATCACAAACAATGATTTTAGGGGTGCACTTCACTTTTATCTTGATTTTTGGTTTACCGTTTATTTGTAACGCATGCCATTTCCTAAGCAACGGTGACACTGAACTACACGTTTAAAAGAAAGAAAATTAACTTTACCCAATGAACAAGTGCAATTTTGATCACCACCAACAGTGAATTTAAGGGTGATTTTCTTTCTTTCTGATTTAGTGATAGACGTACTCGTAACACAAAGATGACATGGAACCATGCAGCCTTCACAACATTGCACTGTGCTAAGCAATAGCGGGAAAAAAATAGTCAGTTTTGTCAACGCCATCAAATGGACTTTCAAATCTTTGGGCAAAGACGAGACAAAACAAGTTGTTCCTGCTCGAATTAGATGACGCTTCCAAAAATGTGCTGCTTTGTTTATAGACACAAAAGACTGGCAAATCTCCTTCACCTGATCAAGTCTATATGTGGCAGACAGAGTCAGAGTTTCTTTATTGTCATTCGCACCACATGTGGTGCATGTGGTGGAACGAGATTGTGTACTCAGGGTCCCAGTTACATTCCACAATAAAATGTAAAAGAAAAACAAACAGCCCTCTGCTACTATTGACTGCAGCCGTCCTTACTGGGGACATGATTTCACACAGATACTGTGTGTTTCTAAAAATCTCTTTCTGGTACTAACACACATGAACAGCTGCTACAAAGCAAAACGGTGTCACACTTTACAGTTTTAGGTTTTCATGTTTGACGACGATTACTTGACTATAGGTTTTGGCACTTTGACCTTTTTTGTAAATAAATAACCGTATTGCATATATACATTGTTCATCTGAGATTATATTGTTGTCAAATCTGGTAAAAATGTCTGTTTTTAAAATTACTTTATAGTTTAACAAACTAAAATAAAGTTTTCCACGTGAACGCTTACACAGCCTTCATGCCCGAGGGGCTTGATGTTTGATGCTCATGTCTTCATTTTAAATGCCTCGTCTGGCACTGTTTTCTAAATTTATCATTTATATTTGTGCTCAGAGATAAAATCCCATCAGAAAGTGACGACCTAAGCATGTTCTAACCAGCTCTGTGACTTAAAACCATCTCAGATCATCTATCTGAGCATGAACTTGGTTGTCATCTCAAATCAGGCTGAAACAAAATCTACACATTTGTGCGTCTGTGATCTACTTATGTTGAACGCACGACCCATATAAAACAATCGGCAAAGCAGCAAACTTTTCACAAGTTTGGGCGGCTGTGGCTGAGTGGTTAGAGCAGTCGTCCTCCAATGAGAGAGTTGGGGGTTCGATTCCACCAGCAGTCACATGTCGAAGTGTCCCTGGGCGAGACACTGAACCCCTCATTGCCTCCAGTGTGTGAATGTGATAAAGCTCTGATTAGTCTCTATGTAGATTAGCTTTGTATAGATGTAGAGTGCTGTGTGAATGGGTTAATGAGGACACAGATTGTAGTGTAAAGAGCTTTGAGTGTCTTGATCAGATAGAAAGGCGTTCTATAAGTACAGTCCATTCACCATTTACAAGTTCCAGTTCTAAAAACAAGTTATGAAAACCCTTTTCTGCGCAGTGTTTTTTGCTTTAGGAGACAAACATCCTCACACTGTGGTGTCGAGGTGCAAGCTGCTCCCCTGCTGGTTTTGCACGTCTTCTTATAGACTAGGGGCATGAATGAAGTAAGATGTGTAAACTAAATTAAAAACAATAAAAACGGAGCTAAATTCAAATCATTGTTTAACTTCTGTATTCGGTGTAATAACCTCAAAATTAGACTTGAATTCATGTTTTTCCATCAGGGCTACTCTTGATGAATCATTAATTTAAACTGTGTTTTGTTTGTTGCCTTCAGGACCATGGGATGCCACAGCAGTATAGTGTAGGGTACAACCAGCAGCCTTACGCCATGGGCCAGCAGTACCCACTTCAGCCCGGTACTGTCATGGTGCAGCCCACCATGTTTGTGGCCCCACACCCTCTGGAAAACCCGGTCAAGGACTACTTGGGCTACTCCATCTTCACCATGATCTGCTGCTGCCTGCCACTTGGCATCGCTGCCCTCATCTACTCCATCTCTGTAAGCTCCCTTGTTTTATATTCTGCCTTAACTCTTGTGGATGCAAGTTAGAAAGTTCAGCTGGACTGTTTAGTTTACACGATGGTGCTTGCACGTCCCTTCTGTCAAGTGTCGGTTTCTCTTCCACTGAATAAACAACATTTTGTCAACAAAGGGAGGATTAAGTTAAGAGTTTCTGTTGCTTGAAAGGCTCTGAGTTGGCCGTTACTTTCAGTTCTGTTTTGACTTTTTGTTTTTGGATAGATTTCACTGGCACAGAACCTTGTGGTTTTCTAAAGTTGTTATCTTGAGTTAATCTAAACTGGCAACAAAAATTATAAAAACTTCTCCTTTTTTTTTTTTTCTTCCCTTAAATGTTAACAGACCATTCTTGTTAGTTTTGGCTGTTGTAGTTAGTTTCACTTTGATAAAAGCAGTATTCAGTTCACTTTAAACATGCAGTTGTTAAGCCGTTGTTGAAGAAGCCCGACCTTGACTCGTCTGTTCTTTCAAATTTTTGGCCAGTTACAAAACTTTCCAACTCAGGAGACTAAACTAATTTTCTCTTAGACCTGACCGCTGCCTGTGATACAGCTGACCACAGCATTCTGGTCTCTAGGCAGGAACCTTGTTGTATCAAAGGCTCTGCACTGGACTGGTTCAGGTCTTTTCTGTCTAACAGTTTCTATGTAAGCCTCTGACAACCTGTTTCTTCCTCTGCCACCTTCACATGTGGAGTTCCGCAAGAATCTATTCTTGAACCTATTTAATTTCTATGCAGACAACACTCAGATCTACTTGCAGTTGGAGCTCAATCGATCGAGATTAAAGCTTGGATAGATTCTATGGATTAAAGTTCTCCATCGCTGCAACAGATTTCTGTCAGTTTGAATGTGGTCAGGATGGATTTCCATAATCTGTAAAAGGGGGAAATAAGTGTGTTTTTATTATGGTCTTTTTGAAGCCACCCAACCTAATAATGATTCAGGGATTAAACTGACACTGCTTTCAGCAAATAAAGTGAACCAGAGCCACATTTTGACCTGATCAGAGCAGGGCAGGTCGTGCTGTCTGGTTTGCGATGAGCCCAGAGCAGTGTTCCTAACTTGGAGACAGACTGCAGGTGAGAGCACCGATCAGCGCTTCCTGGACATTTTTTAAGGACACCTTGCTACTCTAACAGAACTGATGAATTAAATTGTAAAAAGTTAATTTATTTTTAAGTTGAGGTGTTTATCTAAAGTTAAATAGTTTTTTATCATTCAATAATTTTAAACAAACGTTTCACACTTTTATTTCTTCTCGGCTGGACTATTATAACTCTGTATGTTGGTGTTAGCCAGGCCAGCCACTGGTCCACAGAGGAGATCGGGCCTTTAGGTCAGTTCAATTCAACCTTTATTTATACAGGTTAGTCTCATTGAGCCTCGAGGACTCATTTACAAGAGAGACCTGAGGTCCAGGCTGGTCCACAGAGGAGATCAGGCCTTGGTGTTTTTAAGTCTCATTTTCAAACCCTGACCAGGTGTACAACACCACACCCCACCCCCCGTCTGGTGGTTGGTATTAGATGATAATGAGTTAAGTGCATGAATGTGAAGAAAGCAGCTGAAATGATCAGATAAAGTAAACATTTGGGGAGGGAGTGGACTGTTTTCCAGTCTTACAACATCCTACAGTTCATCTGTGTTTCATGTATGCTTTTTGATTGTGTAACTTTAGTGTTTGTAACTGTGGTGTTACAAAAGTCGTGTGTGACATAATTCAGAAAAGTTTGTTTTTGCACCTGCTTATGACCATTTGAGTAAAGCTATTACATAAAAATAAGTTGGGTGATATTTGAAATAAATTAAAATAAACTATTTTGCTAACACATTCCGCCTTTGTTTTAAAACATTGAATGGTAAAAAAAAAAAAAAAAAAGAAGTGAAGTGTGCTTAGATTGCGTATTACTATCCAAGAGATTCACTGACAGAACAAGTTCTGCTTCCTGATGTACCAGTCAGTTCAGATGTCATCTGGTGCACATGCTTGTATAAATGTTTTGGTTGGTAATGGGCTGATGTGGATTGAACTGTAATCAGAGGTCCAATGTGGCAACATCACAATGGGAGGGATGGTGTTATCAGGCAGTTGCTAGACTGTCGGTCAGAACAGTAACTGAAAGTCACATGACCTGGTCCACACTACTCCAAATAACTTTAAACACAAATATTATCTGCTTTAACATGCTAAAAGAGTTAAAAAATGAGTAAACTGGAGATGATATCAAAGGAAATAAAAAGTTTTGGGAGAATCTTGAGCAATGAATGTTGCCAGATTTTCCACAGAATGATTCTTCTGCTTGAGATTTTCTTTGCCCTACCCAACCTACAGTATGCTTCCATTTTGTTTGAAGAGCTGTTTCATTCAGAGTCAGTTTTGTTGTTCTTCTCAAAGATTATTGTGTTTGTCCTCCGTCGTCGACTGGAGGGGAAATACCCTCTGTTTGGCCACCATAAATGTCTGTGCATGCTGTGAGCATGATGACTTGAAAAATAAGTGAGTTGCCAACTTCCATTTTGGTTGTAAGAAAGGTGACTATCAAAAATTGGGATGCAACGTCAAAATCTAAGATGGCTGCCGTCATAAATGTCTGTTCGTGTTGTGAGCATGTTAACTTGAAAAAATAAGTGAGGTACTGACTTTCATTTTGATGTGTGGCTACATCTAGGTGCAAGAAAGGTTCTCTTCGAAATTTGGGTTGCCACATCAAAATCCAAGTTGGCTACTGCCATATATGTACAGCATATACTGTATGTAAACTCTGTGAGCTGCATAACGAAAAATAAGCAATGTGCCAACTTGTATTTTGGTGTGCGGCTGCATCTAGGCGTAAGAAAGGTATTATTGAAAAATGGGTTGCCACGTCTAAAGTCATTTCAGCAAAACACTCCTCTTGAAAACATCACAACTCAAATCCCTCAGCGACAAGGGAGCGTTGACGTACCGCTTCTCTCAAAGAGCTTTGCCTTTTAGAGACTAATGGTTATAGCAGGAGGTATTTTTAGTTCAACCTAAAAAATACTTCTTTTTTTAATGACATTTAAGGATTAGAGTTGCCTTCTCTGGATTATTTTGTCTGAGTTTTACCAGACATCTTACTGCTTCAACTGGCGTCTCAAGTTGGGCAAAGAGAGGTTTTTTTATTTTTTTATTTTTTTTATTTACACAAATAAGTATTTCAAATTAGATTACAGGGATGGAAACAAAAAACCATTAGTGTAAAAAGTAGTTTGGCTGTGCACAGTGCACAGTAATTGTGGATAATGGCAGAAAATTGAATTACCTCCCTGGAGCAGAAACAGGACATGGATCATGAGCTGTGTACTCAGTAAGAGTCTAGAACCATGTTCTTCATTCAAATAAAGCTTTAATTACCAATGACACAAATGTCTAATTGATATTTTTAAAGTTTCATTACTTTCAAGTCTAATTGGGTTAAGTATTTTATCTTAAATGTGATGTAATGGTGGGCAATCAATCAAGCATTTGCTTGTGTGCATATGTCATATTGTCAAAGAATTGTATGAATCACTAGAAAGGTTTTGAAGAATCTTTCAGAAAGTAATGACTGGATGTAAATTTACAATCGACTACCTGTTGAAGTTACCACAATTCAAGATGGGCGCCACAGCTAACTGACCTCAGCAAATACAAATATAGCAGTTCACAGGTACCGACCTAAAGTCTGATGTGGTGGCAGCCGATAGTCATTGAAAAGTGATGTTGAAAACGATGAGCAGCACAAACAGCACTCTTCTATCCACCATCGTGTGGTTCAGCTGCTCGTGCAGAAAACTGTAGACTGCAGCCCTCCATAGTGTGCATGTGTGATTTCACACTGATACTTAGCATTTCCAAAAACCTCCATCCTCTTTGAGACCTGGATCCAAAAAAGTTTCAGTGTCAGAGAAAATAGCTGCTGTTGTGCAGAACAGCTGAACCGCAGCAGAAATGCTACAGTGCAATGCAAAGAGGACCTAAGACCGTATGAGAAGCTCAGTTATGTAACGTAGACTCACATGCAGAATAAACTACAGACCTCTCACAGTGGAGAGTCATTTGTTTCTCCAAAACTGCAACAACGACTCCACAGACGCATGGCTCAGTACAGAAGAGCCAGCTCTTCAGGACAAGACTCAGCTGTGCACCTACACCTGAAGGATAAGGGACACTCTGCTGACGACCAAAATGTTCATGATAGGGCGGCTGTGGCTGAGTGGTTAGAGCAGTCGTCCTCCAATGCAAGAGTTGGGGGTTCGAATCCACCAGCAGTCACATGTCAAAGTGTCCGAGGGCAAGACACTGAACCCCTCATCGCCTCTGATGTGTGTCCCATCGGTGTATGAATGTGATGTAAAGCACTGATTAGTCTCATTAGAATAATTTGTTCAATTAGCTTTGTAGAGATCTAGCAGAGTGCTGTATGAATGGGTAAATGAGGCACAGATTGTAGAGTAAAACGCTTTGAGTATCTTGAAATAAGATAGAAAGGCGCTATATAAGTACAGTCCATTTACCATTTACCATTTATGATAGGAAGGTGAAAGAAGCCATTTATATAAATAAATAAACTTTAAACAGAGGAGATCTTGGGAGTGCAGCTTTTAGGGGTGTAAATCACCAGCGATACAATATTATATTGATTTGTTTGTATGACGTTACGATTTTCCTCGAATCACAATCTGTCACGATACAATTTCGATTCTATTCGATTCACAAGTCTGCGGTCGATATATTGTGATATCAAATGCCCATCTCTTTTACATATAAATAAATTTACAGAAACAATTCAAATATGATTTAATAGATATTGAGCTTACATAACATGGCTATCAATGCCGTGTTTCTTCTTCAGGTGAACGGCCAAATGTTGTTGTTTCCCGAGTATTTTAACTCACACTGACACCTGCTGCATACGACGTGTTTTATCTGTGGAGCCGTCCTTCTGTTGGAATCAAAATATTTCCACAGTGTTGATTTAAATCCAGCAGGAGAGTGAATTTCATTGCGTTTTCTGCCTCGTCTGCCATGTTGCTGAGGCGGCCGCAGAGCGCAGCCGCGCACGGAACCGGTGACACAGACGTGCCTTGGGAATTTCAAAATAAAAGCGTATTTTAAAGATGACGATATGAATCGATGTTTTAGTTTTGCCACAATATAATTGAATCATTAATCATTTAATCGATATATTGATTTAAATCGATGTATTGTTGCACCCCTACCAGCTTTCTAAAACTTGCACCATCTTCAAATGTAAATTTTCCTCCCTCTCAGCCCCATAAATTTAATCTTCAACTGCAGCTGAAAACCACAAATACACAAACACCACTCTGCTGCAGTCAGACACTCATAATTGTTTTTTTTTTTTTTTTATGTTTCTATAATTTTAAACAAAATTCACAAATGACTAATGTGCTAATCCAGATGAGGAAGGACAGAGATGTCTGAGTGTTGCTTGAGTTTCATAAACTTTATACACAAGTCAAAACTTTTTTTATGCTGTTATGACACAAAACTTCTGTTATCGTTCTACAGTTTACCTTGAAAACAGTCTTTCCATTTAGCTGGGATTTAGTTTTTTTTTTTTGTTACATAAGCGAATCGTAACATGTGATGTTTGTTGCAGCTCGGGTTAAATCTGCTGCCTTGTTTTGTAGCTCAGCTCTTGTCTTCTTTCTTAAACTTCCTTTGAACCGGTTTTAATGTGAGAGGAAGACTATCAAGAATTACCACTGACACAAATAAAACCAGTGTTAAAGCACCAGTGCCCTGATTAAATGACAGCTTCAGGTTTCACTGCAGAGTTTAATTAAATGCACTTTATTTTTTCATATGTGCATGTTCATATCACAGTGACAGTAAACATAAGTTGTGTCACAACTATAAAATATTTAACTTATTTTACTTTTAAAGAAATCACTTTAAAAAGAAGAAGAGAAAGCATTGCATGGTTATTAAAGTGCATCTTATCATTTCATCTCAGATATTGCCACTGTTGTTAGATATATTGAGAGAGAGTTGGTGGAACTACTGGAAGAAGAAAAAAATCACTGTAATGCCTCTTGGACTGTTATGTGCTGCTGATTATTCATGCTGCTGATCTCATGCTGATTTATTTCATGCTGCTGTGTTCATTCATGCTCATCTGATCACACAGACTCATGTTCGTGCTGCTGTTGTTCGGCGTATTGTTTTGCACTATTAGTGTTTAGCGTATTCTTAGTTTAGTGTGTTTCTTGGTTTATATCTTGGATCCTTACTGTTTCTTTGACAATTTTTGTTTTTGCTATTGTTGGATGTAACTGGGACTGTGTGTACACGGTTTCGTTCCACCTCATGTACCACGTGATGCGAATGACGATAAAGAACCTGGACCTTGAACTTGAAGAGGGAACATTGAAAGGATGGAGCACAGGAAGAAATATTTATAAGTAGATTTTAGGTTGGGAGTAAAAACAGGCCAACACGTGTAAACATGGGTGCTCTTGGGTCACAGAGGATCTGTTGACAGTCCTAATAACTGGTGATCTATTGAGTACATTCATTATATTCCAACTTTTTTCCTCGTGTGCCATATCCAAAATCTTTGTCGCAAATACAGTATTGAGCACAGTATTGAGCACTGTATTGCATTTTAACAAATTTTTTTAGCATTTACAAATCAGAAACAATTTTAAAAGGCCACCACTTCATTAAATGTGATTGCATTAAGAGCATCGTATTTAGTGGCTAACCTCATTGCTAAGTAGTTAAATTAAATAAATCACGAATAATATTATACATTTAAATGATTTGATATAAAATGTAAATATTATTTTGGTTTAGTTCAATTAAATTATATATGAGGCACTTTGTGTTTTATGTGCGTGACCTCCATTCACACTCACATCCCTGCTACTGGTCTGTGGAAAAAAAATGTCTGATCCATGGTGCAATAAAGTTGGGGACCCCTGCTCTAAAGGATTTTTCTGAAAACTCTCCAGCCCACCTGACCTCCAGATCAGGCAACCAAAAGAATATAATGGACTAGATCCTTTTATTAATCCCAAGAACTTCAACATGGAGCATAACCACAGTTACTGTATACCATAATATGCCCTGCTAACACTTACTTATGAACCACCTTAAAAAGCCACAAAGAGTTACCTTAAAAATCCCTTAAATACCTGTTTTGAAAAGCTCTAAAACAGCTACAGACATTACCTAACAACAAGACATGTATCCCACACAACCAGCCACCTCCCAGAATAAATAAAACTATAAATAATCCCAACCCTGCACCCTCCTGCAAATCCAAGTGCCAACTGGAGAGTCCATTTACTAAAACTGTGACGTGATGCAAATGGTCACTGAATGACCCCCCCACCCCTTTCCATCCCGATGTACAATCATATGGCCAGGAGGACAAGAGTTCTTCAGTCTGTTGGTGGAGCAGGACAGTGACAGCAGTCTGTGACTCCTCTGCTAGCTGAAGATGCAGTGCAGAGGGTGGGAGGCATTGTTCTGGATGGAGCACATTTTTCCCAGGGTCCTTTTCTCTGCCACAGTCAGCAGAGGGTCCAGCTCTGTGCCCATCACAGAGCCAGCCCTCCTCAGTAGTCTGTCCAGCCATACCATGGTAAAACATCTGTAGCAGCTTTCTGCAGATGTTGAAAGACCTCAGCCTCCTCAGGAAGTACAGGCAGCTCTCCCCATCCAAGATGTTCTCCATGTTTGCTGACCAGTCTGTTGTCCAGCTGAAGTCTCAGGTATATACGCATATGTCCTGACCACCTCTACATCTGCCCCGCTGATGGAAACCGGTAGATGTGGGCTTGTTCCTCCAGAAGTCCACCACCATTTCCTTGATCTTGGAGGGGTTCAACTGCAGCTGGTTCGCTCCACACCGTTCCACAAAGTTCTTTACCAGACTCCTGTACTCTTCCTCCTGTCCATCTCTAATACATCCAACTATCACAGTGTCATCCGAGTATTTCTAGATGTGGCAGAGCTCAGAGTGACAATGGAAGTCAGCTGTAAATGGAGTGAACAGGAAGGGGGACAGCACAGTGCCCTGCGGCACTCTAGTGCTGCTCAGCACAGTATCTTTAGCCTGATAATGATGGACAATGATAGTGTGGGACATTCTTTTCCAATTGAACATTATACCTAATGAGAAACTACAGCACAAAACTAAAGGGAAGTCCCTCCCCACAGGGTTCCCACTCTTGCTTCCCCATACAAATTTTTGCTTCCCTTAGCGTAACGAGAACATTTAATTATACAGACTGAGGCAGTAAAGGCTGCATGGTATTTTTACATTTATCACAATGAGACCATGGGCAGCATTGTGTCTCAGTTCGGGAAGCTGTTGCCCGTCAGTGAGAAGGTTGCTGGATCAAATTCTGGCCAGGGGGCTTTCTGGGTGGAGTTTGCATGTTCTCTCCATACTGCGTGCTTTTTTTCCTCTTTTTTGGTACTCTGGTTTTTTGTTTTGTTTTTTTTGTATTCTGTATTATTTTTTTATTTTTATTTTTTGGTACTCCGGTTTCCTCCCACACCAAAAACATGCATGTTAGGCTGGTAACTCTAAATTGTATCAGAGAGTGTGAATGGATGTTTGTCTCGTTGTCTCTATGTGGCCCTGTGAAGGACTAGAGACCTGTCCAGAGTCTATCCCACCTATTTGCACAGTGATACAGGGGAAGAAGTGAGATACCAACTTCCATTTTGGTATGTGGCTGCATCTAGGCATAAGAAATAGGGATGCAGCACCAAAATCCAAGATGGCCCCTGCCATATATATCCTATCTATATATATCTAGTGAGCTGAATAACTTGAAAAGTGAACAATGGGTTAATTTCTTTTGGTGTGTGGCTGAATCTACATGCAAGAAAGATTCCTTTTGAAATGTGGTTGCCATGTCAGAATTCAAGATGGCCATGCTTTCTGGTTTTAAAAGTGCTTAAAAGTATAGTTTCATTGACTGTGGTGGCCAGAGATTGGTACCAAGACCACCACTGGCCACCCCCTGGTTCAGTCATTCCACCTGGTGGTAGATAAAATTGCTCCCTCCACTCACCAGGATCCATCACTATGCACCACCTTGGACAAAAAATAAATAAATAAATAAATAAAAATTACTTGTTAGGATTTGTGTATTTGGATTAGAGCAAGACACCTGGCAACAGGAATGGTTTAAAGGCTATTAAGAAAACAGCTGGTGGAGGTGGAAGTCCTGGAGCAAGCCCAATCTGCAGAGATATGAGAAGTTAGTGGACTGAAGGGTTCTGTGATGAGACTTGAGAACAGAAGAGCATTCACTAACCTTATTCAGATGAGGAGTTCCACCTGATGGAGTTGGACAGGGTGATCTCACCGTAGCAAGCAGGGTTGTTGCAGAGAGGTAGTTTGGGGAGATCCAGAGGCAATATCCAGGAGTAAAGCAGAAGGTCTGTACCGAGGAGGCAGAGGTCCAATATTGATTCCAAGAGGGTAATCCAAGAGACGTAGTAATTTATCCAGAAGAGTAGGTCAGAGCCGTGATGAGAGGAGTGAGACAGTAACAGGCAAGGAGCGGGCAATTCAACAATCCAAAAAGACAGGCGTGGGGTCAAGATCAGGCAAACCAAAAGAGCTGTGACATGAATGCTGGACATCAGTAACCACAAGGTATTCGATAATCTGGCAGAGTGTGGCTGTGAGCATGAGGCTTAAATAGTGCTTGGAACAGGTGGACAGAATGAGCCTGATTGTGTGGAGGTGCAGAGGGGCGTGGCTTGAGAGCAAGGCTTGAGATCAGAGCATGATAGAGGAAAACAGAGCATGACTTGGCAGAAATGTGACACTTCTGTTTTTCTACACAGTTTAACTCCTCAGATTTTAATATCTTGCATCAAAAACACAGGTTTACTTGCATTCCCTGTTAAGTTCTAGTCCAGAAAAACACTTGTCCGAAAAATTACAAAACATTCACCTGTTAAATCCCTCAGTGACAGGGGTACCGCATGGTATCTCTAATCTAATAGGAGCCTTTTTTGGTTCATCAGGTGCTATTGTGAGGGACATAAGGGGATGTGATTGGGTCATACAGTCATGCTCTCTTGGTATTCGCCTTCTCATTCCTAAAATAGAATCTACTTAACTGCCATCTTTGTCCAATGACATGTTTGATTGTTTGCAGCACAAACTAGTCTGATACGTAGTATGAGTCTTTGCTCATGCAATTCCTCTAAAAATGAAACTAAAGTCCTACAACACGTAGCTTCCATTGTTTGTGATTATAAATATCATGTGTAAGTAGCATGGCCATGCTGACAGTCAGCCGGGTGTTGTTCCATCGCAGCGTCTCCCTGCCAATGTGAAAATAAACAACAAGTTTGCCCTTTTGCTGCATGGTGGGACTAACAGTCCTTGGAACACCCAGAAAGTCCATAGAACTGTTTCGTCCCAAAGCACCTAATATGGAATAAGAAGAAGGGCACTTGGCGGTAAACATTTAGTCTTGTGATTTCATGAGTACGTGCCAAGCCGCATTTTTTCAGTTTCACAGCTGACAGTTGAGACAAACAGGAAAGCAGTTAATGATGGCAACAGGACAAAAAAATATATATATACTGGTAACAGAAGAGGAGGCAGATAAGGGCTGCTAACTGATGGGATCCCCATAACTTAACATTAAGTTATTTATACTTCATTCAGAACGGTAAGAAAAAGGTCAAGGGTGCTTTGATAATAGTAAAAAGAATAAATCATAGTGTGTGGTAGTTTTACATGCATGTTCAGACTTTAATGTAAAAGCAGCATTTGTCCATCAGCTTTTTGTTGATGTGAGGTTTGTGAAGAATTGGACCCAAATGCAGACGGACGCAAGAAGCAGAAAGATTTAACAAGAAAAAAAAAAAACAATAATGTAAAACAAAAGGTTGTAGTGGTAGCAAAACTAAATTAATCAGAAAACTCAGATGATCTTGGGTATATACAAAACAGGAAATGCAAACCTTGAGGACATGGAGACCAAATGCTGAACTGATGAGTGGTGAAACAGAAGCTGAATAATTAGAGCAGAGATAAATGGAAAATACTGTCCCATTTTATTTCTAAAGCACTTAAAATATAACATAGCAGCTGACTGAAGTTCTGTACAAAAATAAAAATAAAGAACAATAAGTCAACTATAAGAAAATGGAAATCGAAACATCACAACTACATCTACACAGTTGGTGAGGATCCACAACTTCTCCTCCTCCACCATAACCCTCAGCACTGGCTCTCCTCAGGGATGCGTGTTGAGCCCCCTCCTGTTTACTCTGCTCACGTATGATTGTGCAGCTACCCATCCAGGCTGTCACATTGTAAAGTTTGCAGATGATACAGCGGTGGTGGGATGCATCACAAACAATGATGAGTCCAGCTACAGGCAAGAGGTGGAACACCTGGAGAGCTGGTGCAAAGAGAATAACCTTCACATCAATGTGAAGAAGACAAAGGAGATGATTGTGGACTTCAGAAGGAACAAAAACACCTACACCCCCCTGAACATAAGAGGATCTGCGGTGGAAGTGGTCTCCAGCTACAAGTACTTGGGTGTACACATGAATGACAACCTCAGCTGGAGCAACAACACCACCAGCCTGATCAAGAAAGCTCATCAGAGACTCTACTTCCTCAGACGGCTGAGACGAGCTGGTCTGGGAAGCTCAGTCCTCACCTCCTTCTACAGGTGTGCAGTGGAGAGCATCCTGTGCTCCAGCATCAACGTATGGCATGGAGGCTGCACAGCTGCAGAAAGAAAAGCTCTGCAGAGAGTGGTGAAGGCTGCACAGGAGACTGTTGGAGTCAGTCTCCCCACCATCACAGACATCTACACCTCTAGATGCTGGAAGAGGGCCACCTGCATCATGAAGGACCCCACTCACCCAGCACACACACTTTTTGTCCCACTCCTCTCAGGAAGGAGGTTGAGGAGCATTAAGTGCAGAACCACTAGACTGAGGAACAGCTTCTACCCTGAGGCTGTTAGACTCATGAATCACTAACCAGAATAATCACTGTGAAAAAAATCACATCATGTTGCTGCTGATCTGTTTAAATGTTGATGTGTTCATGCGTGCTCATCTGCTTACACGGACTCATGTTCATGTTTGTGCTGATGTTCAATGTTTTATGTTATGAGTGCTTAGTGTATATTTAGTTGATGTTTTTCTTAGTTCATATCTTAGATGTTATTACTGTTTTTCTTATACATTTTATTGTTGGATGTAACTGGGACCCTGTGTACATAATTTCGCTCCACCACATGTACCACATGAGGTGCGAATGACAATAAAGAAACTCTGACTCTGACTCTGACAAGGCAAGAGTACAACATTAAGACGCAGATGCTAGCTCACTCTAGGTTAAAAGCCAAAGGAAAAAAATCTGTTTTTAAATGAATTTTAAAACAATTTAGGAGCCAGAGCTGAAAAGGCTCTGTCTCCTCTGGATTTATAAAAGGTATTCAGGACTGCTAAAAGCATCTGATCAGACTAAGAGCACATGATGACATATAAAGGTGAAGCAGTTCAGACAAATAAAAAGGACTAAAACCATTCAAAGACTTAAAAAACAAGCAAAATAACTTTAAAATGGATTTGAAACTGAACAGGAAGCCAAGGGACATCAAAACTTGAGTTATGTGCTCCCGCCTACCATAACCTCAATCGTTTTTTCGTTAAAATGGAGGAAATTGAGTGCCATTCATCCTTTAATGTCATTGAGACAGTCCAGGAGAAACCGAGTGGAGACATTATGTTTCAAAAGGAAGTAAACTTGACATTTATCCACATAAATTAAATTGCACACCATGCTTTCTGAAAATAAAACCCAGTGGCAGAAGATAAAGTGAGAACAGGAGAGGAACCTAGAATAGAGCCCTGGGGTACCCCCCAGGGGAGGACAACAGAAGGTAAAATGATTCATCATCACACTGAAACTTCTATCAGAAAGGTAGAACCTAAACCACTGAAGAGCTGAACCAGTGATGCCCACCAACTGCTCCAATCTAGAGATGAGAATGTTATGGTCGACTATGTCAAAAGCAGCTGTTAAATCTAAAAGCACAACAGTTCCCAGAATCCAGTGCTAAAAATATGTCATTAAAAACCCTTTAAAGAGGAGATTTGGTATGTTTTGAATCCAGACTGGAAGATCTCCAAAATTTTAAATTCATCCACAAAAGCTGGATGTAAACAACTTTTTCTAAAATTTTGGATATGAAGGGTAACTTCAAGATGTGCTTAAAGTTTGACAAGGAAGGCGGATCAAGTCCAGATGTTTTCAACAATGGTTGCACCACAGCATGTCTAAAATTGTTTGGTGCCACACTAAACATCAAACTGTTGTTGATCACATTAGGGATAAAGGGGGCAACAGTAGGAAATACCTCCTTTAAGAAAACGTGGAGGAACAACATCATGGGGAACCAGATTATTTCATACTGGTAACCAGTTTCTCTAGATAGATCTTGGCTTTGATCGCCTGGTTTTAATCGGGGGCCACATCATTCAAAACAGTATGGCACAAAGAATGAAAATATAAGGAAGCTCCTCAGTGCTGAGGGACACAGAGAGCTGTGAATCTAATCGACTAAAGCCAGTGGAGAAACGAGCAGCAGTGGACGAGTTAAATACACGACATCATCGAGCAGGAGTACAGGATTTAACAGGTTCAGTAGCAGGAATTAAATCAAATAAAACAGGCATGTGCTGCAAATGAAATGAGGTGAAAATGGGGGACAGGTGAGGGTACTAGGTGAGGTGGAAAAACACAGAGGAAGTTGACTGAGGGTATATGAGAAATGGCACAAAGAACACTGGAAAACAGAACAAGACCTACACAAGAATACTAAATTAAATCTAACAATGAAGGACAAAAACACCAAAGGAATTGGCCTAAAAGTTAAACTCAAGGAACTAAATGACAGTTGGAGGATATTTGTCAGACAGCTTTCATCAGAAGGTCCAAACAAGAAGTGTTTTGTTTGGATCTGAAATTGATGCCAAGGTCAGGATCCAGTCCACTCTTTGCCTCCGTGACGGAGTCATCAAATGCTCCTTTGTTTCCTTGTAATGTGGCCCTTCCTCTCAGCTTAGTTCTTATTGACAGTGGTTAAACATCAAACTGTCACCAGGGTTACTGAAGGCCAAGCTGTAGATATTTTTAAAGGAAAAAAGCAGTTCCTAAACATGCTTCTCATTTAATTACAGGTTACATTAAATTGGCGAGTTCACACAAGATAAGGACTTTAATTAAACGCCCATGAGAGCAAACAGTGTATATCATTTTCACGTGTTTCTCCAGACTAATACCTGTTTTAATCCAAAGTATGATTAAAGTACCTGGGGCTGCTGAACAAACATGAACTCAGCATTATTAATTTTTAGTGTGTTTAACCTCGATGTAAAATATCAACTCAAAAGTCATTCTGGAGCCTCATCTCAAGAGAATCACATTCATGACGTCAGATAACTGGTGAATGTTCTTGACGTGTCTTTCAGCATAATCGTTCTTTTTACTGTTCAGAAATGAAACGCAGAATAAACATAGAGCTTCACCCACGGGTAATGTAAATGTTTGTTCAGCCTGGTTCCCCTCTGCACACAGCGATAAAAGCAAACACAGATAAGAGAAAATCACGAACATTTAAACCTGTGTCAGAGTCACCTGAAATGATCAAATCGTGACTATTCTGGCTTTTACTCTTTGTGTAAGCTGTATACTTTGTAGAGACTGTGTTTAGCACTTAAAGATAGAAACGCATCGATCTGACTTTTGTGGCCTGAAATGAAAGAAATCGCTAAAGTTGAGATAGTGGAGAGAGTTTTAAATGTTTTAGGTGTCCAGTATTAAAGATGGGATGATTACTGAATGACAGACTGACAGAAAGCTTTCACCCAACACTTCAACACTAAGTTATTGACGTTTGGCTGCAAAATACAATCAAGCCCAGCTTCTGTCGAGAAGAGCGTACAGTGTTAAACTAAGATCTTTCATGAGTTAACGCTCTGTGGCAACCCCTGAAGAGCGGAGCAGCAGAAAGAAAAACAACAGAGCATCCAGTGGTTTGGAAGAGACTAAAACGTGCGAGTTAGTTTTGATAAAAATGACATCTTGTTGTAAAATACAGTTCCTCAAATATGTTTTACATAAAAGTAAAGAAACAGTTTATCCTGATGCATGCTCAATAATCCAGGTATAAAAATCCAAAAAAAGTTCAATCTGGTCCTCTGGACATTCAAAAAAAAAAAAAAACAAAGCAAAAAAATCTAGAAACGTTTCGTCTCTCATCCGAGAGACTTCCTCAGTCTGAGGTGCTGTATTCAGCTCAGTCTCTTAAATAGCACCTTCTCAGAGTGGATCAACCAGTTTGCTGCTGACAACCAAAACCAGCTGATCACATGCTCAAGAAGGACCATCAGACTAACAATGGATCATTAGCACCCTGATGGCTGTTTACTATTCACAGAGGGCTGAGTGATACTAGCAATCACAGCATTGTAAGAGGGGGACAGTTGAACCTGGAGGCCTCCACCCCTGTTTAACGATGGACGGTTTCTTTTCACAAAGATGGCCTCCTTTACTCCTCTCTCAAACCAAAAGAAACAGTTCTTTGTGTACAATGAAAGTGTTTCACAAAATATATTTAAATTAGTACTTTATTTCAGGATTAAATACTACATTATGCTGTAATTTTTATCTATTTGACTATTAATCTTTGGTTGACAACAACTTTATTTTCAGGTTGAACTGCTGACTGTAAGAGCACTCTTGTTGCCAGTAAATGCAGCCGACTTTGGTTTCTCTGCTCTGCTGGGACAGAGCAGAGAAACCAGTGTCTCAGAAAGAGAAAGGATGGGACGATGGGTGGGTGGGGGCTGGCTTTCCCCATCGCTACCGCTCTGGGAACTTCAATGAGACAGATACCTGAGTGAGCGGCATGGATCGTTTATTTAAAATAATCAAACGCAACCTGAACCGAGCCTTTGCTCTAGCCCCTTAGAGATCACTGAGTGGGCCAGGCCACCGGGAAATGTCTCGGTGCTCCCGATAGCCAGTTCACCCCTCAGCGCAATACTCTGGTTGGTCGCCATCCATCGGTCAGCCAATCATGTGTCGTGTACAATCTTATGTTGAAAACCTACAAAAGAGTGAGTCTGCAAAAGTCGAACCGCAAAGTATCGAGGAACTACTGTGCTAATATTTTTAAATTGTCCTGAGGTGTGTCAGACTGTTTGTCTCTACATGTGTCTATGTTGGACAGGCTGCCTGTCCAGGGTGTGTCTGACCTTTTGCTCCATGACTGGAGGGTTAGACCTCAGCCCTTGTGGCTCTGAACGTCAGTGAGGACAGAACATGAGAAAATCTGTCCCTTTGCAACTTCTTTGCCATCATATCAACTTAACAGAATGAAGTCAAGTCACTTTTATTATTATTATTATTATTATTATTATTATTATTATTATTATTATTACTATCATTATGGTTTCCAATTTCACCAGCACGGTGGCTGAGTTGGTAGAGCTGCCGCCTCACAGCGAGCAGGTCACCAGATCGAATCCCGGCTGGGGACCTTTCTGAGTGGAGTTTGCATGTTCTCTCTGTACTGAATGGGTTTTCTCCGGGTACTTTGGTTTCTTCCCACAGACCAAAAACATGCATGTTAGATTGACGTTGGCACAGTGACGGGTGGTGGTTTGGGTGGTGTTTGGTTGGTTGTCAATTAACCCAACATTTTTCAGTCAGGTCATTTGGACAGTTTCTTTTTTTGTGCTGAAATGTTTCACCTTCCATCCAGAAGGCTTCATCAGTCAAGGAAACACACAACACAAAACTGATACTTCCCCCAACAGCTTACTCCAAAGTGGAACAAACCAGTTATTTTGGTGCTAAGATGGTGTCTTTGGCACGCCCCCTCCTCCATTGCTGGCCCTCTTCCTTGTTAACAGTCGTGTCAAACTGGTTGAAAACAACAAGGAAGAGGGCCGGCAA
>NC_056502.1:33781782-33789562 GCF_014905685.2 Nematolebias whitei | reverse complement strand
CAAACCAGTTATTTTGGTGCTAAGATGGTGTCTTTGGCACGCCCCCTTCTCCATTGCCGGCCCTCTTCCTTGTTGTTTTCAACCAGTTTGACACGACTGTTAACAAGGAAGAGGGCCAGCAATGGAGGAGGGGGCGTGCCAAAGACACCATCTTAGCACCAACATAACTGGTTTGTTCCACTTTGGAGTAAGCTGTTGGGGAAGAATCAGTTTTGTGTTGTGTTGTCAATTAACCTTTTCTCTGGGATAATACTTTCTCTTCATCACGATCAGTTGTGGATAAGACCCAAATGCAGGCAGACACGAGAAGCTTAAAGTAAAATATACTATTTATTTAAATAAAGAAACAAAAAGAAGACATGGCAGCAAATACAACGAGGAGCACGGGAGAGAAGACGGAGACATTTAGTGTGAAACCAAACTAATGAGTCGCTGATGGAGCGCTGAACAGAAATGGTTTAAACGGAGAGTAAACGTGACAGCACCTGGGATGATGGCTAATTGGAAACAGGTGTGAGTTATTACTGACTGAAGGCCTGTTGAAGCTGACTGAGGGTGAGGAGCGAAACAAACACAGGGAGCAGAACCAAACACAAAGTACAGAGAAATCAAATAAAAACCACAAGGAAAAATAAACTCGGAAAACCAGAAAGAAGCACGGACCATGACGATCTTTCCCAAAGTGAAGTTATAACATTTTGGACTTTGATGTTATTTATTAAACTGGCTTAGTCATTAATAAACTTACTTTTCACTGAACAAATAAAAAACTGTTCAACATGTCAAACGGTGACTTTTAGATACATCAACTGCTTTTCTTAAAATCTAAAATACAAACTGCCTAAACTTTTCTTCTACTTTTTCTAAAAAAGTGAAATAAATGAGATCATTTGAAATTATTCACAATTTATAACACATTGTACAAAGTCCGAATGTTCAGCAGGAATCACGGCAATTTATTTGTGCTATTGTTGTTTTCAGTGATGAAACATCTGGAGTTTTAACTTTCACCACAAGTGACTGGATACAAGAGATAATTTTAGATTATTATTTTTTTATTCTTTATTCCAGTAAATGTTGACTTGGAGTCAATGGTCTGGGACTGGTTTTTAAATTTCAGGTTTCAGCTGCTTCAGTTTGTTTGGACACAAAGGTCAGTTAATGTTCTGCACAGTAGGGTTAACACACTTCCTGAAACGAACCTTTGATTGAGGAAGCTGTGTGCACATTACAGATGCAAGAGCAGAAGTGAGGGTTCTCATGTGGTTTAATCATCTTTGATTTTTGAGCATCTTTGCTGACAGTTATGATTTCAATATGCTCTTGCTTGAGTCACATGCTCAGAGTTCAACTCCTAAAGTTTAATGTTTGTGCCAGATTGTTAAAAATCTTTAAATGCAAAATCATTTATAACTGCAGTCCTTAGACTGTGACCAAGTTGGGTAACAATAAGTCAATTGATGTCACTTTTTAAGTATATATTCAACATTTATAAATAAATAGTTGTTTCTGAATTTAAATGTGGGGAAAAAAATCTGCCTCAATGAATTTATTGTGTTTTAATGGAAGAAATTAGTTTTGGAGTGGAGACATGTTGACTGTTTATGGAAATTCTATGGGGGGATTTCCACATGTAAGATGTGCACGCTGCAAACTGTGCACATCAGTGGCTTACCACTCACAAAACATACAGAGAAACACTGGCTGCACGTTCCTTTTCCGATTAAAAAAAAAAAAAACATCATGATGACAATAAAATCATGCTTTAGGAGTTTGATAATATTTGACGTCCTGTGCTGGATGAAGGTTTCTATGAATGTTTGGCAGAAATACGGATAATTTCTGAAGTAACCAGTTGTTGAATGCATTATTTGTTAAAGATGTTTGTGTTCCTGCTGATTTGTAAAGTGAGCATCACAGCAGCAACTGTTAAACTTGTAGCAAAAACAAAGCACACATTGGAGTAGGTTTGTGCTGTTCTTGAATAGTAACGTAGGCGTGGCAGATTAGGATTTAAGAACTTTGACACAAGTTGATTTGTCACAGCCGGAAGACCACCACAACCACAGCTCTCCTGGGACGTTCCAGCTCTGCGGTGGTCAGGACGTCCTGGAAGTGGGAATGAGGGTAACGTTTGAAGTCGGGGGTAAATTTGATCAACCCACAGCGGTTGGCTTTCAATTTGAGGAGAGGAGAGCAACCTGTTTGGAGCAACAACGAGCCTGAGCTGCAACGTGTCTGCTGCAGATGTTATCAGCAGAAGAAACACAGCTGTGGATTATTCCTGGTGTAAGGCTGCAGATATCAGCAAGTCTTCTAACAAAAGAGCCTAAAGATTGAACTGGAACATTTTAATTCAGTTTATTTATATAGTCACAGCAGAAGTCATCTCAGGGCGCTGAACAGAAACTAGGCCTGTGAATTGTCAAATTGTCACTAGGAGGTGTGACCTGGATCTTCAACTGAAGCGGAGAATATTGTGAGCTCCCCCTGCAGAAACCGGAGTTGGTTAACTGATGTTAGTGGGTACCTGCGCAGATCCAGGGACGTCTCTGTAGGAGCAGTTGTAGGAACAAGACTGAGGAAGATGAGCTCACAGGATCAGTTGCTGTGAGGCAATGGAAGAGCCAAGACTAGTGGACCACTGTTCCCATAGAGCCATCACCACTGTTCCCATAGAGCCATCACCACTGTTCCCATAGAGCCATCACCACTGTTCCCATAGAGCCATCACGTCTCAAGTCACACGTCAACCAAGGTTTTTGTATCTTAATGGTTCCCTCTGAACCACACTGTGTTTATTTAGTGATCAAAGGGTCTGTAGGTTTGCTGCTAGAATTTTAAGACATCCTGCGTCGTGGACTTTGGGTTGGAGAGTTTCCGCTGTTATTTCTAGACGCCCTCACCCAAAGAAGGTCCAGGTGAGGATGATCAGGCCTCGGTAAGTGTCTCCTACATGTTTGTGTTTAGTGAAGGGAAAGGTTGGGTTGAAGAACCAGGTGTGGTTTTTATGTTGGAGTTAGATGCTCATATAGATTAGTTTGTTTGTTTATGTCAGAAACTCTTACTGTATCTGTACCAAACCTTTCAATACAAGCTTAAAAACCACCAGTTCGTCAAGCTGGTTTAAATGTCTGTCCTAATGGTACTTGGAGAGCTCTGTATTTTCTGAGGTGGTTCCAAACTCATTATTAAAATAAATTAAAACTACTGTTCTAGAAGTAGCTCTTGCTGAGTGCTGATAGTGGTCCAGGTTCTGGTATGTCTCAACACACTGTGCTGTTGTTTGTTGTTTAGCTGCAGTTTCCTTTGTGGCTGTGACCTCTTTAAGCTTTTAAAAGAACCCAGGTACAACACGGAAATTATCCAAGGAGGGCTTGAGGAACAGAATGATGAATTAGATGTTTTCATTTGGCTTCAAAAACCATCCGTCCATTATCTTTTACCTGCTTCTTCCTATCCGTGTGTCCTCTCACAGAAAATTTTGAATAACAGAGTTGCTATTTCCTGCATTCTGGTGTATTTTAATGGGTTGTTATACGTCATCATTTACCTACATTTGTAAACACTTAATAAATTACTATGTTGGAGAGGAACAGCAGGTTGTGTGCAGCAGCTCCGACTCTGTCCTCCTCCCTCCCCTCACTTCAGGGTTCTGAGCTGAACTCTTCTCAGCTCCTGCTCCAGTCTCGTGGCACCGTTTGGAGCACCTGAAGGGTTCAGTTCTCTGTTGTCCAACTAAGGACAATCCATTCATCCATTTTTTTATTAAAGTAAATTGGACTGTCTCTTTGACATTTTGATCACTGTTATTTTGACAAATTAGTGCCGTTGTTTTGAAACGTGACGTATAATGTGAATAACACATCAAACAATTCTCTCTTTCTATATTTACAGTAATTTATTTTTTACAGTAAGCTTTTTATATTTATTATGTCTGAAATGTAGCAGGTGTTCAGACACCTGCTGATGTGTGCCCCTCGCAAAGTGATGAATGGGCATGAGCACTGGCGACCCCCGTGCCCCAAAATGGAAGAAGCGGGTAAAAGATAATAAATGGATGGATTTTGCACCATGTGTGCAGCCCACAAGAGCAAGAGAAAGCTCCCTCCTGCAGCTGATCAGCTGATCTCCTTCTCTGCCACGCACGCACATTTCTGCTGCAGCTTTGCAGTCCAGATGCACCGATCAACTTTTGTCTTCAAACTTAAAATTCAAAGTATCGCATTGCATCGTAAAATCGTCATAATCACAAAATATAAAAGTATTAAGTTATTTTTAATTATTGTAGAACTTCTTTGTGCCGTTGTTTCAGTGTAATTGATCAAGAAGTACATTTCTGCTCTGTGCTGCAGAGCTGAAGCTGTGTGACATCACTTTGATGTCCTGCTGCACTTCTCTTCTCCACAATTTAAATTTAAATACTGTAACATTTTAAATAAACAATCAATGCAGCATGGATTGTTTATTTCAAATGTTACAGTATTTAAATTTAAATTGTTTATTTAAGGTGGGAGATTGGGAGTAACGGGTGAGTGTGATTGCAGCCTGGCACATGTCTTGTCAAAGTGTACTGAACTTGAACTTGGACTACTGTATCCCTACTTCACAGGTTTTCACTTATCGCAGGTGGGCGTGGCCCTAACAACCACGATAAACAAGGGACTACTGTACCTGAAGAAAACCCATGGATGCACAGATAGAACATGCAAACTCTACCCAGAAAAGTGCTTAAAAATCCTCCAGAGCTCAATCCAGCTGTTCTGGACCAACAAGTCCAATTTGCATCAGCTTCACTTGTCTTGACCTCACGTAAAACAAAAGACCCCAAGGACAGAGCTCTTCTCAGCAGGTGGTTTATAACAACAGTTAAAACTGAGTGAAGCTTCATGATGTGCCGTAGGTGCAATCCACCTGTGAGTGTCATGGAAGGACACAGAAGAAACAAACTGCAGGACTTTCAGAATCAGCTGCTGACAGCTTGGTGCTGGACTCCTCAGCTAGTCTTTAGTGGTCCGTTCAGTCTGTTCCTCAATAAATTAAGGTGCTTTTCATCCACATGAACAATCACACATTTTTATAACAAACATCTATACATTTAGTTGTTTTTTTTCTCCTTTCTTTACCCAGAGCTTCTTATTTTAGCTCACATCATACTGTAGACATGACGTTACTGTGTAATTAACATGTGCAGTTTCCATCAAATTACTGTAAAAGCTGTCATCTGTACAAGTATTCACTTAATTACATGTTGTAAGAGTTTTCTTGTTTTGTATACCCAATTGAAAAGCCAGAGTAATGTCCTTTTATTATATTTACTATAACCTGAATCAAGTTCTCCTTCTCAAATTATTTGTCATCTTATATGGAATCCTGTCCTGGTCAGAGCCCATGTTTTCATAATTAAAAAAGGATTTATAAGTGTGTAAAAGAACCACACACACACACACACACACACACACACACACAACAGCTGGAGAAGACTTTTAACCAGCTTTTTAACTTGCAAGGACTCATTCAAGACAGTACATACATAGATACATAACACACATGCAATAGAACATGTCGTTTTGGTTCTGTGGAGTCCTCTGTAGCACCTCTCACATGTAGAGTACCTCAGGGGTCTATACTTGGCCCCCTTTTGTTTTTTCTTTTTTTACTACCTCTGGGATATATTCTCCGGAAACGTGGCGTTTCTTTTCATTTTTACACCAATGACAGACAAATTTATGTTCCATTAAGACAAGAGAAACAGTACTCCATGAACCAATTCCTGGAATGTATGGCAGAAGTCAGCGCATGGATGTCACAGAACTTTTTACATTTTAATGAGAAAAAGACTGAGGTCCTGTTGTTTAAGTCCAATGATGGTTCCAAAGTCCATGCTGATCTGGGTCCTTTCACAAAACATCTGACTGAGACAACAACTAACCTGGGTGTGAGGCTGGACAAGGATTTTAAACTGGATGCTCAGATTAAATATGTAATCAAGTCCAGCTTTTATCACCTGAGACAACTGGCCAAGATGAAACCATTCCTGTCACAACATCATTTTAAGATTTTAATCCATGCTTTCATCACAACTTGTCTGGACTACTGTAATTCACTTCATGTGGGTCTGAGCCAGTCATTACTGACTCAACTTCAGCTGGTTCAGAATGCTGCTGCTCGACTTTTAACTGGCACCAGAAAACGAGAGCACACCACCCCTGTCTTAAAATCACTAAACTGGCTCCCAGTTTGTTTCCGGATTAATTTTAAGGTTTTTTTGTTTGTATTCAAATGTCTTCATGGTCTCGCCCCACAGTACCTGTCCGACCTGCTCTAGCTGTACATTCCCTCACGCTCTCTCAGGTCAGCTGATCAGCTGCTGTTGGCCGTCCCAAAGTCCAACAGGAGACTGAGAGGTGACCGAGCGTTCTCAGTCGCTGCCCCTAAACTGTGGAACGAGCTGCCTGCATGTGAGACAAGCTGACTCACTGCCTGTTTTTAAATCTGCTCTGATGGCACATTTTTTTCTCTTTGGCTTTTAACTCAGCTTGAAATGTTGTTTTTACTGGGTTTTTTTTAAGTTATTTGTTTTATAGATTTTACTGTTTGCTGTTTTATGATGTGGTAGTTCATTACTGACATAGTATCTGTTGAGTTTATAGTTTTTATGCTTCAATGTGTTAGTGTACAGCACTTTGGCCAACCGTGTTGTTTTAAAGTGCTTTATAAATAAAGTTGTATTGTATTATTGGATACATAATGCACATGCAATAGCACATGTCACAGAAGCGAGCCACAAGCCGCGTTATCTGCTCGCGTTTATATCCCTCTCAGCCGAGTTCAGAGGTCAGGGGATGTCCTTGAAGCCAAGTGCAGTCTTCTTACACAGCGCTCTCCGTTTACACAAACATATGGTTCATGGGCAGAGATAAGATAATGTTTTGGGAGACGGTTCTGCTGGTTTTGGGCTTCTTGTTCTCGGGGCAGAGGGGAAGAATGTTCTCAGCCATAGTAATAAAAACATCCATAACCTTTGACCAAAGATTCCCTGACACAAAGTATCAGCTGTTTCCAGTCTCCACTTATTTAAATACTCAATGGAAGGTGTACCATTTGGTTAGACATCTCACCGAGTTCTCTGACGTTGTAACTGCAGACGTCTGCAGACAGATTGTAAGGATGTTAGTTTTCTGTGGCCCGGTGTGTCTGTTTCCCTCGTGCTCCTCGTTAGTTTCCATTGTTGCCACCTGTGTCTCGTCCCAGCTGTTTGTCATCATGTCTCGTCTTCTCCTTGTATTTAAGTCTCCCTATTCTGTCTTGTCCTTTGTCGGGTCGTCTTCGTTGGGTGTGCTTCCTCGAGTCTCCTGAGTCTCTCTGTTTTCCTGGTTCCTCGAGTTCCTCGTGTCTCCCGAGTTCCCCGTGCCTCCCTCCTTGTTTATGTAAGTTTTGCTGCCCCGTCAGCATATTTATTTTGTACTTTTCATTCATCATTAAAAACCTATTTTTGTATATCTGCCAAGTTGAGTCCCTGTTCTGCACTCTGGGTTCGCTCCAACCACAAATCCTAACACAGATGAGGACAAAAATACTCTGGGATGTGGGCGCTGATTGTGTTGCAGCTGGTTCTCTGCAGACGTCCTTGTTTTGCTGTTGTTGCACGGGAAGTCTGAAAGAGTTAAATAAGTTCCAATTTTCCATGTGTGTTTGACCTTTTTAGGCAGGTGAACAGATTTGAATGCATTTGTGTGTGTGTGTGTGTGTGTGTGTGTGTGTGTGTGTGTGTGTGTGT
>NC_056502.1:33781328-33781772 GCF_014905685.2 Nematolebias whitei | reverse complement strand
TGTGTGTGTGTGTGTGTGTGTGTGTGTGTGTGTGTGTGTGTGTGTGTGTATAAATGTGGACCACGTCTGACTGGATAGACAAACTTCAACTTCAGGGTCTTTCTATTTATTTTGGATTCATTTTAAACAAAAGAGACAGACTAAGAACTTAAACATTTCAACATATTTCTTTGGACTAAATTACACCAGACAGGGTTAATAAAATCCATGTGCCAGTGTCTTTTTCTGGGAATGAGTGGGCATCATGGACATCAAGTTGTTGGGGTTTCTTGCTTTGGGTTCAGTTCTATCGTTTAATGAAGTTTCTTGATTAGATTTATCCTTTTGGTTTATTTCAACCATTTTTTTCCCCTATGTTGTGGTGTAGTTTGGAATCTGGGCCTTATATTGTTGTTGTTGTTGTTGTTGTTGTTGTTGTTGTTGTTGTTGTTGTTGTTGTTGTTG
>NC_056502.1:33777960-33781318 GCF_014905685.2 Nematolebias whitei | reverse complement strand
TGTTGTTGTTGTTGTTGTTGTTGTTGTTGTTGTTGTTGTTGTTGTTGCATGGTTTAATTGATTATTCACTCAACTTTTATTTAAACTCCTGGTAGGTTTGTGTTATTTGAGAAGATGTGCTGAGTTTATTTGTGGCATACATCATCCTGCAGGCGTAGAAACTCAAAAAGTCCAGTTTACTCACAGTAACCTCTAATAATCAAGTGTATTGTTGAATATCAGTAAAATGTCAACGTGAACTTCTCCCAGGTGCAGTTTGGTGCTAGATTTAGACTGAAAAGATTCACCCCCTCATTTTGTTGCAGCCTTGTTTTCATCTTCCTGCTGTTCTTGAGTTGAAATCTCCCAGTTTTGGGCCTTGGGTTATTTTGACCCAAGGAAAGCATGAGGTTGAACATTATAACCAGCTCCAAAGCATGGATCCAACCTTTACCTTGTGTTTTCTCCCCTTCAGGCCCGTGAAGCCAACCACACAGGGGATCGATTAGCCGCAGAGCGAAGCAGCAGGACAGCCAAGACTCTGAACCACGTGGCTCTGGGACTTGGACTCGGATCCCTGGTCTTAATCATCATCTATATGATTGTTATTTTTGTTATCGCTTACAACTAAACCTGCTATGTTTTTACTTTGTCTGCTACTTCTTTACATAACCAGAACACATTAGGAGCATTACCTGCCATCATGTTGAGTTTTTACTAGAGCCTGATCGATATGGAAATTTTGGCTATCGCCAATACCGATATAGGGCAGGGGAAGACTAATGCCAATAACCAAAATTTTTTAGCTTTGTCCACCCCCCAATAATGTAAGTAAACAGCTACTTTTAAACCTGTTTTAACACTTGAAGTCTTGAAACAGTCTTCCTAAAGTGCGTTCACATTTTCTATCCTCCTCTAGTCACCATAAAGTTATCAAGTGTTACAAAAATATAAATTAAATAAAGAAACACCTTCTCTGTTCATTGTTTAAACTAGGGGTGTCAAACTCACTTACAAAAGGGGCCAATATTAAAACCTTTATCAAACTAAGGGCCAGTTTCAGAATCTACATTAACTCAAATTAGATACCCAGCATCTTTTCTTGGTCACAGGTTCCTCAACAAGAGTTTGATTGGTCTCATTTGATGTTTTCTGTTGTGCTTTCAACATCATAATCAAAGATTACTGAAAAAATTCAAGAGATCAAAGTATTTTACATTTCACATATCATCTTGGGGGCCAGATAAGATGTCAACGAGGGCCACATTTGGCCCTCAGGCCTTGAGTTTGACACATGGTTTAAACAGTCAGTCGTGTATGGTGAAGGTCTAATTAGTACTGGCCACAGCTGCATTTTTATTTTATTTTACAGAGAAGTAAAGATTTCAAACAAACAATACATTTCATTAAGAACGACAAAGATAACGAACACTGATATATTTTACCTCTACGTTAGATTTATTGTTCTGGATAAAGTTTTACAAGGTAGTAGCCTATGCTAGGTTATCTAAACGTTAGCTTGCTAACTTGAGAGTCATATAGCTAATGACAAGCGGGTTGGAGGATTAAAGAGAATTTGTTATTGTAGATTTTATTTTACAGATCAGTTACAATAAACTTACCCTGCTCTGTTCAGTAAAATGCACTACACAGTACTGCTCCCTGCTTCAGCTGTGCTGAACATGAAAGTGAAACTTAAGTGAACGGCCATGACTTGAAAGTAGCCCTCTGCCTTCTGCTGGATACATTGTACATTTACACCTTTTGCAAGGACACAGCTTGTTCCCATTGTTTATTTCGGCATATAATGGGACAATTATAACCAATATCGATTTGTCCCAAACGCCTATATCGGCTTAAAATATCGGCCCCTACCGATCTATCAGTCGGGCTCTAGTTTTTACCCTAAAATCCTGTCGGGGATAAAAAAAAAGAACAGAAATAATGGCAGGAAAGAGATTGTACTCAGGATTTTATTGTCATCATGGTTTTAATTTGAGAAGGGAACCAGCTTCTCAGGAACCCATCAGGAGAGCAGAAACTCAGTGACTCAACCTGTATCGTTGTTTTATTCATCTTTTTTATATGGTCGCTTTTGTCTCTTCTTTTCTACAATGCTTTATCAAAAATAAAGATTTTCGTCATAAATAAAGTATACTGTGCTAAAAACTGTACTACCTGCCTGTTTTTTTTAACTAGATCTAAATATTTGTGCTCCAACATATAATCTCTTCCATACTGATGCATTTTCCACATCTTTAGTGTTTCTGTCTCTGATCTGTTTTTCTTTGTTTGTGTTATTGTGTCATTTTGTTTCTTGTAATTCCTGGAAAGGAAAGTACACGTTGTGAACAATCTTTAGAATGCTCATGAACAAGTAGTTTAATTATGGCAAGTCAGATGCACCAGACAAAAAAGGGACCATTCAGGATGTGAGTAATGGCTTCCAGATGTCGACTTCACAGTTTGGATGAATAAGGAGTTCTGCTCATTCTGAGACTAACAGTAAATGTTTTGTCCCTCTCTGTCTCGTCCACTTCGTGTTTCCTCATACTTTTTCTTCTAAACTTGTGCAATGACACACTCGCATCCTTTTTTCTTTTCTCAGTCTGACTCATCCTTTCTCTCTCTTCAGCTTCTTTATTTTATTATCTTGTTCATTTGGAATCTGTCGGACCCTGATGTGTTTAGCCAGAAGTTCCATTTAGGAGAGAGAGCTTTTTGTTTGCCGAGGCACAGAAAGTACTGAAACCAAACATGAAACATTGATTTTGTTGTAAAACATATGACTGAAACGATGCACGATAATGGATGTTTGGCCGATATCCAATAAGTCAATATGTTAAAACCTACTTGGCTAACCAATACCAATCCAGAATTATTTTTTTTCCCTACACCTACTTCCAAAGACTAAATAGCTTTCTCTGCTGTTGAATTAAACTACTACATTACTCTGCATGGTCTTTGCCTGCTACTAAATGCAGATGCCAAAAGGGGCTGAAAATGATGCAACACTTCAACTTGGATTATGTTTAATGTCGAATTTATTCATGACATTTATTCTCTAACACAATGACAACACTTGAACAGTGCAAATTTGTGAATTTTCACATCTAAACTCAACCTGTTCACAAGCAACAAGTGAAAAGAGTATAAGTAGTAGTGCATTAATAGATGTACTGGACAGTTACTTAAATTAAAAATTAAAACAGAAGCCCAATACGTGCTTATACAATCTTGATCAACACAAATCTGTGAATTCTGCTATGTGCAAATTAAAACAAAAGGGCAAAAAATGCCAAATAACATGCACTACATTTTAGCATTTATATACTGTGTATATATATATATACACAGTATATAAATGCTAAAATGTAGT
>NC_056502.1:33742110-33762960 GCF_014905685.2 Nematolebias whitei | reverse complement strand
CGCAGCAGACACACAACAGGTGCCTGTCTGTTGTGTGTCTGCTGCGACAGCCTCAGAAAGAGAAAGGAGGAGGCAGGGTGGGGTCTGTCTCTCCCCTTTGCTACTGCTCAGGGAGCGGGCCAGGCCACCGGGAAATGTCCCGGTGCTCCCGACGGTCAGTCCAGCCCTCAGTAAAATGTTCTGGTTGGTCCCCTTCCATCAACCAGCCAATTGTGTGTTGTGTACAAGCATACGTTGAAAACCTGTGAAAGAGTGAGTCCGCAAAAGTCGAACCGCGAAGTACCGAGGGACTACTGTATTTCCATTCCCCCTTTGCGCTTCATGAGGTACAAAAAAAAAAAAGGCATAGAAATTATAGATGAATGATTCTAACTTTGAAGTCCTCTCTGGCGTGGGCGCCCCTGCTCTCCGTTCTTTGCTCGGCTGCATTGATGGTTTGGACGGCGTTCAGCAACAGGTTCTGCAGTTCCAACGATTCCACCAAGTCGGTGTTCCACACAATACCTACAAGAGACGAGAAAAATTAACTTTGAGCGTTTAGACACGTGACAAGACTTGGATATAATAAAAGTACAGCACCTCTGTCAAAGGTCTTGATGTCCTCCATGCTCTGGTAGACGTCGACCATGTTCTCACATCCCTCTTTGAGAACAGAACCGGTGCGGAACACGGCAGCATGGCTCTGCATGTTCTGAACAAATTAAAGAAAGACTTGGTTTTGGTTTTCCAATAAAAAACCACTTGTGCTCACATCAGAGAGTTTCAGTTCACCTTCTGCATGTTGAGTCTGATCTCAGAGGTTCTCAGATTTCCGTTAGCAAACCTCAGCTTATCCAGGTTGGCCACAGACTCCTCCCCAGCACTGGGCTTCAGAGGAGACAGTTTCTCTCCTAAGAACAAAAAGTATTCAGTCGTGTGTCAGACGTGAAGCTGCCTGAAACCAAACACTGAGCTAAAGGAAGTTAAACTGTTATCTGACATCAAAACAAAGACCAACATGGTCTGTGCATCAAAGTATAAAAGTGATGTTTCTTTTATGTTCCATCAACAGGTCTTCACCAGGTTTGTGCAGCTCAGCTATAGTGAGGGCGCAGGCTCTCCCGAACACCACCAGGTCCAGAAGGGAGTTAGCCCCCAGCCTGTTGGCTCCATGAACGCTGGCCGAGGCTGCCTCACCGCAGGCGTACAGGCCGGGCACCACCTTGTCCCTGCCGTTGGTGTGATTGATCACCTGGTGTGTAGAAAACATTGAACACGATTTCTGGGACAGGTCTGCAGTGACTGAGGCGTCTGTGGGATTAAATGCTCTACCTGCCCCTTATAGTTTGTGGGTACTCCTCCCATATTGTAGTGAACTGTTGGCAGGACGGGGATGGGCTCTTTAGTCACGTCAACTCCGGCGAAGATCATGGCCGTCTCGGAGATCCCAGGCAGCCTTGCAGCGAGCTGCTGGGGGGGCAGATGATGGAGCTGCAGGTACACGTGGTCCTTCTCTGGGCCGACACCTCTGAGGGGTTGAGGACACAAATTCAGAAGCTCATCTATAAAAACATCCGGTGACACACAGGAAGAGGATTCGTTTGTACCTGCCCTCCCTGATCTCTATTGTCATGGAGCGGGACACCACGTCTCTGGAGGCCAGGTCTTTGGCGTTGGGTGCGTAACGCTCCATGAAGCGCTCCCCCTCACTGTTGATCAGGATTCCTCCCTCACCACGACAGCCCTCTGTGATCAGGCAGCCGGCTCCATAGATCCCTGACAGGATTCACACAATAAAAACATGTCTGTTAGTTGAAATACAACTCAGCAGGAACTCTGAGAAGTTTTCCTGCTTTAAAAGCTGAATTCAGAATGAAACATGACATAACTCCTCTCTGCTTCACAGGCAGAGCAGAGAAACAGGCCCAAGTGTTTAACACCGAGCAGTATAGAGTCTGTTGCACTGAAGCACAAGTTCATCAACACCAACCTTCAATCAAAGCCTTACAATCAGATTAACACACATAATCCTCTGGTTTGTGGACCAACTGGGATGAGCATATTTATCCAAAACCAGCAGTTGTATACCCCAAAAAGAAAAATCGGACATTAGAAGAACCATAAAACTGAGCTAAATATTCAGGCTCAGACAGAAAATAAAATGAAAAAATAAAAAATTACTGTTGAAGTAATCAAATGAAGCCAAGCAGCAGCTGCAGATCACACACTGCAGTCCTGCTACACTCGAAACACCGTCAGAACTTTTCTATTCGCCAATCTGCATTTATTTACAAAGAAAATAAAGTAACGTGAAAGAGAGCTTTTTAAACTTCAAGACTTTTTGCTCCATTAGAAGAAAGACTGATGTCAAATGTTCTGCAGAAATAAAACTGAGGACGACCTTTAGTCTTCATGGCCACAGATCAGAGGACATTTTAACCGATCAGATTATAAACCAGCCCGACTTCAACTGCATGTGTATGGATTTAACACACTGACCTGTGAGACGGGGGAGGGGGGGGGGGGGCGCTATGTGAAAACATTCTTTAAGTAAAAGTGTCTGCCTTTATTTTTTAAACTCTGATCTTGCGGTAACCTTTGAGCAGAAGGTGTGTGACCGTCAGCCAGTGACGGCACGAGGCTCTGCATTATAAAAACTATCAAGCTGCTTTTTATCTTCCTCACTAAACTACACTCAGTTTTTCAACAGAATGAAAAACTTTTGTTATTTCTAATGATGTTAGCCTTTTATTTCAATCAGTGAATAAGGCTTTAAATGATGGGACTGTTTTACGTTGTCTTTCTTCAGCTCTGTACTTCAGTCTGGACAAAGGAGACAAGTTTAAATGTTAAAAATGCAAACATTACATTTTACATTACCTTTAGGAAAACTAAACATTTCCTTCCAAGTATACATCTGGAAGCTGAAAAGCTCCCTTCTTTTAAAACAACTCTCTCAGATGCAACAAACAGTTGAGTCTCACCAGTGGGGTGAAACTGCACAAACTCCAGATCCTGGCAGGGCAGGCCAGCTCTTGTTATCATGGCTGTCCCATCTCCTGTGCTCGTGTGGGCCGATGTGCAGCTGAAATAGGTTCTTCCATAACCCCTGAGAGAACAGACACAACTCTTATCCAGCTTTAGCAACACATTTTTATTTTAAAAATGTGTCTGGTAATAATTATCTCCCTTTGACTGAGCTGAAACTGATGGACGACCTACCCAGTGGCAATGACGGTGTTCTGGGCTCTGATGCGGTGAATAGAGCCATCCTCCATGCAGAGAGCGATCACTCCTTTACACACGCCGTCCTCCATCAACAAGTCCAGAGCGAAGTACTCCACAAAGTAACTGGTGTCGTAACGAAGTGACTGAACCGAAACGGGAGGACTGATGAGTGAAACGCAGCCAGAAGGTTTTCAAACCTAGAGCTCGAGGCAGGAATTAAAAAGTGCTTACCCTTCCATAGAGCGTGTGCAGCAGCGAGTGTCCGGTCCTGTCTGCCACGCAGCAGCAGCGATGAGCCTGGCCTCCCTTTCCATACTTCAGACTCTGACCTCCAAAGGCTCTTTGGTAGATCCTCCCGTCGTCGGTGCGGCTGAACGGCATGCCAAAGTTCTCCAGCTGAAACAAGAAGAGCGACATGAGCTCCTAATTTACCACAGAGTCTTTTAACAACATAACACCAACATAAAATTATGACCAAACTGTAGATTTTCAAATCTCTGTGACTAGAAGATGGTCTGAGTGTGCACCCACTGGACTGACGAACAGTGAGGTGCTAAATAAGCAGCTTTCCCTCGTCTGTGAGTGATCTCACCTCCACTACGGCTGCAGGAGCCTGCTCTGTCATGTAGTGGATAGCGTCTTGGTCTCCGAGCCAATCAGATCCCTTCACTGTGTCATAGAAATGCCACCGCCAGTCGTCTGGCTCCATGTTGCCCAGAGCTGCATTGATCCCTCCCTACAAACCCAGAGAATATCAAAAGATTCGACCAAACTGAACAGAACTGTTCTGTGTACAACACGTTTGTGTAAAGAGTTGAATTCAAGGGTCATGAATGCAGAAGACCAATTAATGATCTCAGATGAACGTGGAGAACTAGTACCTGTGCAGCGACGGTATGGGACCTGGTGGGGAAGAGTTTGGTGACGCATGCGGTGTTGAAACCAGCCTCCGACAAACCGAAAGCAGCCCGAAGCCCTGCCCCTCCGGCTCCTACAACCACGGCATCGAACTCATGATCCACGACTGGATACTGAGTGGAGATCTGTGGATAATCACAGACAGACGGGAGGTTCTGTGACACTTTAATTTAAAAACATCATCAGTATCTGCAGGATGAAGAGCGTGGGACCATAAACATCCAGCCAGTGAAGCCTAATGGTGTGAATGTTTGTGACCAGCTTACAGAAGGACTCACATCATCTGACACTTTGGCACTTTTCTTCTTGCCATAAATGGAGAAGTGAAAGTTCCTGGAACCCTGAACTGCAGCAGCAGGAACCTGACAAAGAAACCAAACAGAACAATTACACTTCTGGGCTCAGATGAAACAATGAAGGCAGCAAACCACCACTGCTTATTTATCTTGTTTTTAACCTGGTGCACTCAGAGAGCGACTCGATCGTCAGACAAATTATTTTGTGAAACAGATTTGTAAGAAAACCTTTGATATAAAGGTTCAGTTCAGTTTGACGGGCCCACCGACAGCCCATTTAGTATTTTCTCAACTGGATATTGACATCCTTTTCCCAGCATGATCATCCACAGCCGTTTCCTTTTCCCATCCTCCTCCCTCTCTTCTGAAGAGTCCAAATATAAAGATTTAAGTATGAACATCTGTGCTCAATTTCTTTTTCATGTTGGGCTGATGTCTCTGTTGCAGCTTTGTGGCGTAAATGATTCTGCTGAGGCAGGAAGTCGTTCAGTTTGGTGTTTATGGTACAGTCCGATATCTGTGGTACAGTCCGGTGTTCATGGTAAAATGTGACAGGAAGTTCTATCAGAATTTTATAAAATGGGGCTCACAGAGGGTGACATGTTCTGTTGGTTTGGCTTTAGAAACTACTCAGTGTGAGCTGGTCTTTACGGAGAGGATTAGATCAAGAACCATTCTGTCACTTTTAAACTTTACCTAAGATGCTAAAACAAAATGAGTTTCTTGTTTAGAGAAAACCACAACATAGAAATTATTTACTATAATCAATTTAACATAAAAACTGTTAACAGTTGATGCAATGGTTGAACATTCTCACAACATTTTACACATTGTACCATCAAACTTTTAATTCTAAGTTAAATGTTATGAGAATGTAAAAAGTATATAATATAAAAAAAGAAACTGTGTGTACTTTGTGAACTCAAGAAAACTGACATTTTGCTTTAATACTAGCTACATCGCTGGTACTGAAGAAATACTTCCAAGTTCTGCGTTGATTACCTTGATAGGTCAGAGAAAGATCGTCTCCATTTTTTTTAAATTATGTTGGTCATTTTTTATTATTGGATTTACTGATCTTAAATTATTAATCTGTTCCCAAATTTTTAAAGAAGCCAGAGCTCACAGGACATCAGGGTGCTGTGTGCAGAACTATTGGTTTTAAGAAGTCTTCAGCTCCGTAAGGCCCGTTTTCTTGAGTATACACAGAACTTTCCAGATTAACCTTAAAGATGAGAGAAGATGGACTCAGTCATTTCAAATAAAAAATGTAAAATAATAATAATAATAATACTTTATTTATAAAGCCCTTTAAAACAACCACAGCTGCCACAAAGTGCTGTACATATAAAATCAAGAACATTTAAACACTTAAAAACAGTTGTTAAAACATTAAGATCAATAAAAGTAATAAAAACAGTGCACGCAAAACTGCAGTGATTTGCTTCAAATGTGTAGCATTTATGCTTAGAGGGGTGAAGGTAAATTGAAACTCAAGGATGTGGGTTTTTTTATATCACTAAGAAGTGGGTAATTTCTAATACCTTTTTATAAAACCTTTATTTTACCATCCATTGAGATTATTAATCTCTTTTACAAGAATGTCCTTGGGCAATGTGCAAACAAACCATTACAAATACAGCAACAGTCTTAATAACAGTAACATCCATCCATCCATTATCTTTTACCCGCTTCTTCCATTTTGGGTCATGGGGGTCGCAGGTGCCCATGTCCAGCAATCACTGTGCGAGGCGGGCGGGGGACACGCTGGACAGGTCTCCAGTCCATCTCAGGGCCACATAGAGACAAACGAGACAAACAACCATTCACTCTCTCACTCACACCTAGAGACAATTTAGAGTTACCAATCAGACTAACATGCATGTTTTTGATCTGTGGGAGGAAACTGGAGTACCCGGAGAAAACCCACGTATGCACAGAGAGAACATGCAAACTCCACCCAGAAAGGCCCCCGGACCAGGATTTGAACCAGGGACCTGCGCGCTGAGAGGCAGCAGCTCTGATAACAATAACAGTAATATGAAAATATTTACAACAAAACATCCAGTAATAAGACATAAAATACAATGCTAGTTAAAAAATAAAAAAAAAATCCCAATTTAAAGACACGAACATTACAGGTGCAAGATGTGACTAAAACCTCTGACAGTTTTTGTTTAAAACAAGATTAAATAATAAAAAGACTCCAACTCCAAAGACTTAAGACATGAATGTGCACTTTAAAAAAATTACTTTTTTATAAATGTTTTCTTCAGTAGATCATTCATGTAATAAATTAAAATCTGTGAGAAATTTGGATCTTTGTTAAATAAAACTTTTATTGTGTAAATTTATATTAAATGTGTGACGTGGACAGCAGCCAACATATTATCCTCATAGATTACTGGTTAAAACGCTTTACATACAATGTATATAGTTTTATAAAACACGTTATATTAAAGAAAGTGAGATATAGAACTATTTATGTTTTCTTCAGTAGATCAGCGGTGCTGCACACTGAGACAGCCTCCTGCTACATAACAGGTTACGCAAATCCACGACCTACACAATCTACTGTTAGTGTGAAGAAAAGGGCAACATTTACACGCATGACTTTAGTTCATAATGATAAAAAATACTACAGAACGTGTATTTGTAAAGTAGTCGATACTTACAGCTTTTGTTCTAGATAACACCCTCTTGGAGAGCAGACAGGACACTGCACGAACAGTCGCCATGTTTTTGACAGTGCGGAACGTTTTGTGGGGGAAGAGATAGGCTGCCGGACCGGACTGAACCACTTTAGAAGAGGGGAATAAAGATTATTAAGTTTATATCTAACATCTTTCACTTAAAATATGTTTAAACTTTTTTAGTATTTAAATGTAAGCATAATAATTTAAAATTGAGACAAACTAAAAATAATCGTAATTTGACTTAAAAAGAGAACTCTATGTATGTTCGTTTTCGTAAACCAACCTCTGCCTATGTGGAGTGTAAAAGCCCATCGGGATGTGCAGGAACAGATGATAGGAACAAGTGCAAATTGTGACCTAGACATTTCATTCAAGGTGAGACGCAGCTGCTTAATTTTAACAAACAATTCCACAGTTGTGCAATGTAATAGTTGTCATTCCCGTATGTATTTTCATACAAAATGCTGTAGCCGGCCCAGTGTGCCAAGCTAAAAGATAGCTAGCATGCTAGTTGTAGCTAGCCTTGTTTATGTTTTCAAAACTTCCAGTCATTTGTCACAACATACAGGTTTGTGATTATCGCAGTTATTGGTAGATATCAATATGCTTTGTTTTATTGTGTATTTAAAACACAATAATTGTAAGTTTTTTAAAAACAGGATTGCCAGTTTTGACACAATTTAGTTCTAGTAGTGCAATGAATGAGTGCAGAGGACACCCTTGCATATTTGTTCTGATGTGAGTCTCATACAAATCAATCATTACTGAAAAAAATATTTTGTTTTTGTTGTTTTATTTACCCAACCCTGCAGCTTGTCACTGCAGTAAGATTGTAGGAACTGTAAAAAAAGAAGAAAAAAAAAAAAGACACTTTTGCAGAGATGCATCCAGATGGGTCTCATTTGGTTTATTTACCAAATCTATTTTTATTTCTCTATTTTGGTGTTGTGGTCAAGACAACCAGCATCTTAGAACATCGGTACTATTCACGCATGTAAAACAAAAAAGTTTCACATCACAATAAACGAACTACAAAGACAGTAAAAGTTTATTCATAACCAGCAAAAGAAGCATCAAACAAAATACACATTGATTCTTTGCAGCTTAACCATCAAGAGAAGTTGTTTATACTTTCTAGTATTTGGTAAGATGAATTCAAACATTTATTTTTCTCCCCGACTCAGTCAGTGTTTTTGTTTAGTCTAAAGAAACAAAACTTGGGGGCAAACATAATTTTGGAGAATATAAATATGAAGGGCGAGGTCCAAGAACAGCTTTATAAATGAGAAGATGTCACTGTTTTGTCCACAGAAGGACAAAGCTGACCATCCAATACAAGAGTGCTACCCAGAATAACGAAGAAGAGTTTGTTGTGAACCTCAAAGTTTTGTGGTAGTCTATATCAAGAGTAAGTTTGCATTGTGTTATAACCAACTGCTGGATGTGAAACAAACAGAATCAGAAGCGTGAAGTATTTGTATTCAGACACCATCTCGTTCTCAGAACCAAGAAGAGGAGGTACAGATGGAAGATTCAAGGACTTAGATCTTAGATTAAAAGACAATATAGGTTTTTTTGCACTATATTAAGTTTGAAATGTGTGCAATGTAAAAAAAAAAATGTTGGAACTGATAGAACACTTGATAATGTGGAGATGCAAGAGAGGTCAGTAAAAACTGTCTGTGTGTGTTCACAGCAGCTTCCATGAACAATTTGAATGATCCCCCCAGATGGAACATCCAGCCTGACCCTGGAGGGAGGGAGGGGGCTGCTGGGGATGGGAACCAGTGGAACTACGCTCTGCTGGTCCCCATGCTGGGGCTGGCTGCTTTTCGTAAGTTGCACCTGATGAGATGTGCCAAGAAGAGTCCACTCACTTTGTGCCTTGGAGCAGTATGAGCCTGTTTCGTATTATTATTCTCGTTTTTGGTCTTCTGTTGCCCCCCAGGTTGGATCTGGACTCGAGAATCTCAGACGGAGATCCAGAGGGTTAAAGCTCAGTATGACAAAGATGTGTCCACAATAAAAAGCGAGATGGAAGCACGTTACCGGGACACACTGACAGAGAGCAGCAGGACAGTGGCCACACTAGAGCTGGAACTGGAGAAGGAGCGGCAGAGGGTGAAAGGCTACCAGCAGGCTCTGGTCTCACACACTCAGCATCTCATCCAGGAACGGAAACAGCTGGAGAAGGTGACGATTCACAGGGATTTTCTTTCACCTTTTTGTTTGCCTCACTGCCACTTTAACGTGACACTTTTCCTCCGTAACCTTTGTTGTCGTTATCAAAAGGAGCAAGAGGCGTTAAATGGTGAGAAGCAGAGGTGGATGAAATCTGGCGCTGCAGGCGCGGCGCTGCATGACGCCCTGGAGAGAGAAAACAGCTGGTTCCAGAGGGCCACGGCTGCTCTGAAGGAGCTGGAGGGCATGCTTGTGGAGCGACAGAACGCCTACTGCTCCGTCATCCAACCTCGAGAGCAGCGGCTAGAGATGGAGAAGAACATGCTGCTGAAGGTGGTCAAGGATCCTACGGTGGCAGAGCTGAACCTGGAGTCGGACCTGAAGGACATTTTTAAGAGAGACAAACACTGTGCAGATCTGCTCAACATGGACAAGAGGAAGAACGGCAGCCTGATGTGGGTCTACCTTCAGTACTGGCAGCTGCAGATCACGATGCAGAAGCACAAAAGGGCTGAAGAGGCCGTATCAGCCGGGAAAGTTCAGAGTCACAGGGAGTGAGGACAAAGCAAAGGAAAATGAAAGTAACGATCAGCTGGTTATTAATGGCGTTGGGTAATCTAGGAATGGAACTGCTCATTTTTTCCAACTCTAAGTATCTTCATTCAGTAGGAATATTATGCAAACACCTGAGAGATAATCTTATCCAGTTAATGTTCAGAACATTTCATTGCTTGTGATTTATGAGTTTAAAGAACACAATCATAAAATAATACCATCAGAGGCCTCAGTAAGATTCAGTAGATTTTAATTAACTGTGCTAAGTTAGCAGGACTCATCAGAACTGATGCTTTCCATCAAATAAGACTCAACTCAAGTTGCACAAAATAATATTATTTTATTATTTTGTCTTAGATATAAAGTTAAGGCACCTTCAAAACATCATTTTGTGGAAAGACCTGAGTTGTTTGAGGACACTGCAAATATGTTTAAAATAAAACGAAATATCTGATTGTTGACACTGTTAGGACATTTTTAACTTTTTATTTTTGCAAAATGTGTTGAAGTAATGAACTTTTCTGAGAGTTATTTATAACTTTAAGACATCCAGATATTTGGATTTGTGCTTGAAACATCTGCTTTATTGCAGGTTGGTGGGAGTTCGATGGGAGTCGGCACTTTACTGAGACTGCATGGGTACAAAATAATGTCAAACAGGGTGACTGATACAAAAATAGATTAAAACACTAGAAAGCTGTGGTTGTTTGGAGTTTAATGTCATCTGTAGCATGTAGTTCATCGGGCCGGTCTGTGCTGGGGTGTTGATGTTTTCAACTCAGGGGGGAACAGTGCTGGAGTTCATTAGATGTAATGATGACAGCAACCATCTGCACCTTTTCAAACACTTGTTTTGTTAATAAAAGAACAGATTTTCAACTTGTTGTTCCTCAGATCTGTCATGAAGGTGTACAGCTGAAAGCAGTCTTTAACAGAAACTAGCTAACGCTTCTGGAAGTGATCAAATAAAAACATTTTAAAAAATGTATTTATGACATGATATGGAGTAGGTGCAATATTTACAGTTGTATTACATCATTTGTGACATTTTTTATTAATATCTTGATGACACACATCTGTTAAAGGCTGCCTAACACTTCCAGGTCTGTGGTTCTGATCTTTCACCTCGCTGCTTCACTCCCTCTTTGGAACCTGGTGGGGGTCTTCCCTCGTAGGGACCATCAGACCCACAGCTCTGAAGTTCACTCCGATTGGTTTATAGAGGCTTCGTGTCACGTCTACTTCCTGTCTGTCTGCTTCAGAGGTTCTCCTCAGAACCCTGGACTCTTCAGTGCAGACAGCTGTGGCCCGTTGTGGCCCCCGGCTGGAAGAGGGGAGCTGGTGCTCCGTCAGGACCCCCCTCTCTCTGCCCAACGTCAGAGTCTGCCTGGGGCTCCTGAGGACCATGAAGTGGACCACCTGCTGCTGCTTGTAGCTCTGTCTGCGAAGGATGTCGGTCTCTGACAGAGTCAGCCTGAAACACGTTAAACACGGAGAATGTTTTCATCCAGATGTTTTCAACAAACCCACGAGTTAACGATGATTTTAGTTTGGACTTTTAATGCATGCTGAATGTTTCTGCTGAAGGCAAGAGTCAGGTGGAAATGTTTGTGTGTGTCAGCAAAAAACATCTCATGCACCACTGGACACATTTTAATGAAACTCCCAGAAACTAAAAAAACTGGATGAATGTCTACAACTGATTAACTGCTGGTGTCAAGATGGCTGCCACAGTTTAAGAACAGTTTAATGTAGCTGAGAGTCATCCTCAACAACCCTGAGAATGAGAGCGTTCATGACATTATTTTCAAATTTTGACCAAAATGGCTCAAACTTTTTCTCCACATGATTTTAATCCAACACTCTGAACGGCAGCAGGCCAGATTCAAGGAATGCTAGGCCTTTAATTTGTAGAATATTAAAAAATGTTAAAGTTCAACAACACGTTTCCAGCTGGGTCCAGTCTCAGTGTAGTTTAGGAAAAGACAGAAGCAGCATGGGGAGCTGAAGTCAACCTGCCACTGTTATGCTGATGAGCTACTAAAGTGAGGGAGGGGCGGAGCTAAAATGGTAGAAACGTTCATGAAATATGATCCTTGCAGATGTTTTTAAGATGTAAGGCGGCCTGGCAGCTCCAGGCTGTGGGTTAACAGTTTACGCTGGATGCCCCTTCCTGATGCAACATGGACTCAAACCTGTGGCCTCAGGATTATGAGACCACAGCACTGACCACACCGTGACCCCATTTTTTTCTATTATGCGATGCAATTGTTTCACGTTGTTATCAGTTCTACAAGATATCCTCCATTATTAGTTTCTAGCTCCTCCCATACCACCTGTTTCCCATCAGTAAGTAGCACACCTGTTGCGGCGCAGTAATGGCCACAGTCGGAGTTTTCCTCACTCTTGTTGTCCTGGTCCTGGTCACATGCACCGCTTCTGAATTCCTGTATAAATAACATTCACTTTCTTCAAACCTGCATTTGGGTTCTGCTACATCCACAATCAGACGCTTCAGATTTAAGGGCACGTTGTCCAATGTTTTACCAGCTCATCTAGCTCTAGAACCGGGACACCCCACCTGTACTGAGGTCTTGTTTCGAGGACCAGATCCATCCAGCAGGCGTGGTAGCTCTCCTTCTTCCACTGATTGTCCTCCTGAAGATCACTGTAGGAGTTCACCACGTAGGAGCCTCCTCTGTTCACACAGTGCATGGTGATGTGCTCTGGTGGAAATATCAGCAACTATTTGGCTAAACTGACTCGAGTTTTCTGAAACTCACAGAAAAACAAAAACCACTGATGTGTTGGTGGTTCATCCAAGCCTAAAGGTCCAGTCTGGTTCTATTTATACTCGTCTTCTCACATTGTTGTGGATTTAGTGCACGTCCCCCTCAGACTCTCTGCAGGTTGGTTTTCATCCGAAAGGGATCTTTAACTCTTTCCATGACGTGAGCCAAATGCGTCGATCATTAAAGTGAACTTGAGCCTCAGTGACTTCATGCATTAAAGGTCGTAACAATTTCAGATGTTTTCAAGAGTCTAAATTTAAACTCTAGAACTGATGAGATGTAGAAAAAAAAAACACTGCAGGATGTTTTAGATGGACTGTTTAAAATCTACTCGCATGATCAAGTGGAATGAAACCCTGAATATTTGGGACCGACAGGTTTTTAAAGACGCTCTGTCCCTGCTGCAGCTGACGTAGATTTGATCTTAATTCACTCGCAGGAGTGTGGAAACATCGTGTGAGGCTTTGACTTGGTGGAAGAAATGCTGGACTCCAGAGTCCGAGCTGATTCTAAAGCGTGTTGGTGCGGTGACACATTTATAAACCAAGCAGCCATCTCCTACATCAGTGTGGTGTTTAATGACTCGAAGACATCCTGTACTCAACTAAACCACGCCAAGATGTAAGGAGAGAAAACTCAAATTACACAAAGTTTCTGGTCATTAGTCACTGAACGTTCAGCGTGAAAACAGTTTGGGAACTCGGTGACATAAAGCATTAAGTAAAAACAACTCCACAGTTTGTTTTCTTAATGTTTGTAATGTTCTTACACATTCCTCTGACACACTAGAATTAGAAAAAACAGAATTTATGTTTCCTGTGCAGAAATAAGAAGCAGGTGTTAGATTCTAGTAACTTGTTGATGGTTTGAGTTCAGACTGAGCTGCTGATCTCTCAGACAAAACAGACGTTCCCTCAGACCTGAAAAACAGAAAAACGTTCACGTGTAAAAACTTCTCCCAGCTGGACCGGCCCAGCATCAGTATTTGAACCAGGCGGGCCTCTTCCTCGGCCGCTCCACAATCCTCTTATCTTTGTCCAGCTCGCTCGGCGTCTCGCCCTCGTACAGGACGACGGTCTCCATTGCCGGGGCCCTCAGCGGGCCCCCTTCCATCTCTCTAATCTTCTCCCGAATAAGACCCGTCTCCTTGCACACCTTGGCGTAACAGAACCCACACAGGACGTGCTTCTGCTTCAGATGGCCGCACTCTGGGCACGGCTCGATGTTCACCTGAGAGCCAGAGAAATGAACACAGAGAGACAGAGAGACAAAGAGTGAGCAAGAGAGAGAGCGTGAGTGCAAGAGAGAAAGAGTGAGCAAGAGCGTGAGAGAGCAAGAAAGAAGGAGAGCGAGCAAGAGAGAGTGAGCAAGAGAGAGAGACAAAGAGAGAATGAGAGCACAACAGAGACAGCGAGAGAGTGCGAGAGAGCAAGAGTGAGCAAGAGAGTGAGAGAGACAGCAAGAGAGAACGAGAGCAAGAGAGAGAGAGCAAGAGAGAGTGAGCAAGAGAGAGAGTGAAAGAGAGAGAGTGAAAGAGAGAGCAAGAGAGGCAGCGAGAGAGAGAGGAAGAGAGTGAAAGACAGTGAGAGAGAACGAGAGAGCAAGAGAGAGAACGAGAGTGAGGAAGAGAGAGAGAACGAGAGAGCGAGAAAGAGCGGGAGAGTGAAAGAGAGAGACAGCGAGAGAGCAAGAGAAACAGCGAGAGAGCAAGAGAGAGTGAGCAAGAGAGTGAAAGAGAGACAGCGAGAGAGACAGACAGCGAGTGTGTTTAAAAAGAAAACATTTTTATTTTTTTTATTTTACAAAGCACTAAATGCTTAAATAACTTTTTTTATTATAGATATGTCAGATTGTCAGAAAATACAAGCCTGAAATGTGAAACATAATTTAGAAACTGTGATTTTTAACTAGAGTTTCAGGTTTGCTTTGGAAAACAATAAAACCAAAAATTTGTTTTATTTTTAAATGCACCTGATTAAAATCTTATTTCTTTGATGAGTGTTATGATTTAAAGTACATTAAATAAAATTATTCTGAGCTCAGTAATGAATTAAACACTTTTTTAAATGTAAAACCATTAGGAACAAAGATAAGATGCTTAATTTATATTTTTACCATTGGGTCCAATAAATAAAGAGTAAAAGTCCTTGTTTTATGATAATTGGCCAAAACAGTTTCAGTGGCAGCAAATCTGTAACATAAACACTTTAAATAACTTAAATACTTAATAATGCCAACATAAGTAAAAATAAGTCTATTAAAGCTTTAATATATCAGGACTGACAGAGGTTTATTACCGTCATGAAGCTGTTGTGTTTTTAATAATGTTTTTCGGTCCGAATCTCAAATGTTTTCTGAAAAATAAAATCTACATTTAAAGAAGGAAGCAACTGACTTTATATGAAAAATAAAAATCAGATGGAAGTTTATTGTTTCTTCTTTGCCATCTTTGACATATAGAGATGGTCAGATTTAAAATGAAATTACTGGAATTTCCAGATGTTTCAGCTCCTTCCCAGATGTTCAGCAGGAGTTAGATCAAGGTTTAGAAGCCACTTCAGTCCAATGTTTGGTTCTGAGCCATTCATTAACCTGCTGCAGGACCTGTGAGTGACGCCTGAGACCAAGCTTTCTGACACTGGGCAGCACATTTTACTCCACAATGCCTTGATGGTCTTGAGACTTCACTGAACCCTGCACAGGCTCTGATGCAGCAAAGCAGCACCAGAACAGAACCGAGCCTCCTCCATGCTCCACTGTAGGTACTGTAATCTTTTCTTTGTATGTTTAATTTCTGGGTCTGCAAACACAGAGGGGACTTGTTATCAAAAACTTCTTGTTTGCTCTCCCGAAGCTTTGTCGCTTCTTAATATGCATTTTGCCAAATTCCAGTCTTATTTTTAATGATTTGATGTTCTCCTAGGTTGTCTTCCAAACAGATGGATGAAGTGATCCGACACTGATGACCCTTGTCCTTGGAGTTCACCTCTAATCTCTTTGGAAGTTGTTCTGGACTCTTTATTATCGTTCATATTATCCATCTCTTCAATTAGTCGTCAGTTTTCCTCCTGTGGACACGTCCAGGGAGGGCGTCTCCTTTCATTAGGCAGACTGACTGATTACAAGACTGAAGACACCGGTGATGCTGATTACAGAAGCTTAACTTGTCCCTGCAGTCCAACTATGTTCAAGCTTTTCTAGGGTACCATCCTCTCTGTCAGGGCCAGCTTTGTTATTTTTTTAAACGATTATTCTTAAAATAATTGAATGATTTTCATTCATTTACTTTTTTTTTTTAATATAGATTGAGTCAGTTTTCAGTGAACTTTGTGGGTTTTTTCTTTCTTTTTTAACACAGGTGTAAACTTGTCTCCAGCTCTAAAGATAAGCACAAACACTGAGAGTACCTTCACTTTTAACAGCTTGGAATCAGATCTCCTCCTGGTGCGGTTGACCTCGATGGATCGTCTCTTCTTGGGTACGGCCATCCAGAGGATGCTGTCCAGCAGGTCCTGGTTCTGCTCCTCCAACTGGGGCTCCTGGTCGATTTGGGGCAGGAGACTGGGGCCATTCACGACCATAGCTGGAGCTACACACAGAGACAACAACATTATCATAAACTCAAACAAGCCAAACATGACCTGACTGAGAAGCCAGATTTAAAGGCACAGCTAACAATAAATTACACAGACGTTGTTCTGAGGACACAGTGGGGTTAAAAATGAGACTTTAAACAGATAAAGCAAGGTTTGGATTATTAAACTGACCCAGTGGTGTCAGATCCAGTCCAAATGCCTGCAGAAATCTGCTCTCAGTTCTTAACAAACAGCACCTCAGGCTGTGGACCAACGCGGATAAATTCATCGTGTTGTTTCAACTCGACTCTCCCTCCAACATGCTCAACAGACAGCTCACGGTCACGCAGGTTTATTACGTCATTAAGCTGCGACAACAACCTCTTCGCCTTCCTGGGTTTAACACGTGGCTGCCATCTAGTGGCGAACAAATGCAAATGCGTGTTTTCAAAAACTGGTCCGTCAAAGGGAATCTAGAAAATGGTAAAAATCCATTTTGAACTTAAAAGTAAAATGTACAACATATTTAACTAAATAAATAATGTAATAAATAAATAAATAATCATACTGACTTATTTTAGAGTGGATCTATATTTTATTCCTGACAAAACTTTTTATATAGCAAAACGTTTAACTGTTAATAGTCAAATATATCTTAACAACTAAGGGACCAACATGTTTCTATTTACCCAGTGACAACGTAACTATATAATTAAACAGTAATAAAAGTATAATTTGATAACAGGACAACAACAAAAACAAAAGAAATAAAACAGTAAGTCAACAGGTAACTACAATAACATCACAAAACATACATATAAATAGGAATCAAGGCACAAAGCCAAAAAAAAAACATATATTGCAGTTTTCTAGCTTGTTGTAACAGGGTTTGATGGTATTATTATAGGTTTAATATTTAAACTTTTTTATTTAACCCAGCATAATCCCACTGAGATAACAACTCTATTTTTCAAAGGAGGCCTGAGCCTGAAGGCAGACTAACATGTGTGTTTAGGACTACAGTATGGGAGGAAATAGGAGTCCCTGGAGAAAACCCACCCAAACACAATAGAACATGCAAACTCCACACAGGAAGACCCCAACCTGGGTTTTAACCTATAGGACCATCTTGATGTGAAACAATGCTAATCACTGCTCCACCATCATGCTGCATCAAAAACCTTGTGAAAACTGAAGGCTTCTTTTTATTTTTCCAGAGAATTTGCACTTGCACAAAAATGGTCATAATAAGAATGAACAGAGTTATCGTAAATTTATTTTTATCATAATATAAAACAATCCAACATGCATGCTTGGATGGAGGAAGGAACATCTTATAAAAAGATGCACTTAATATCAATATTATTTTTAAATTTATTTAAGAACTGTTTATATGGAGTAAAACATGAGAAGAGAACAACTTTTTAAAGGGTATTATAAAATATTTGTGTGACAACATTTAAGCCTTAACAAAAATTGCATTTAAAATCTTGTTCCCATTTACAATATCTCTCAAAAACAAATATATATGTTATGTTTCTGGAAGGATAAAAAAAAAAACTTTTGCCTTCAAAGAGGCGAGAAAATTAAAGCAGCATCAATTTGATAAGACGTGGCTTAATGCAGAAACCTAGAACCACTAGGAAAACTTTTATACAAGGAAAATATACATCACGATGGAAAGAAAAAGTCAAATAAGAATCAAGCTCTTTATACCTCGCAAAAACGTTAACTTTAATCTTTTTCTGAACTAAACGTTTTTAGTTTTCTGCATGTAGTTCAAGCCTCGGCTCAATAGGGGGCGCCATTCGGGCAGGAACGTCTTTAGACCGTGATGGTCCGTGCAGCGTAGAAGAAGAAGTTCAAGATGGCGGAACGTGGTTACAGTTTCTCTCTCACCACATTTAGGTAAATTAAATGAGAATTTGGATCTAAAATTGAAAATGCATCCATTCTTGTTATATTATATAGTTGTTAGAGATTGACGGGATGCTAAAAATGTTAATAGTTAGATGTGGAGAGGCGGTGTGACGCGTGAGATGTTGCTGCTCTGTCATTGTCTAATGAACCGGCTGGTAGCTAGCAGGCTAACTCTCGCAATCAAACTTTAGGATGCTCCATCTGAGCACGAACTATTTAAATATCGATCAGTAGTTTTTCTTACTCTTCACTGACTGAGCAGGTAGAGAGGAAACGGATTTAAATGCTAACTTTCAGCTAGCATACCCGGGATGAGTCAGTTGTTTCTCTGCGTTTACTTTCAGTTTCGTCTCAGATATTATTTATTTCTCTTTGTGAAATGATTGTGTGCTTGTGTTCAGCCCCTCAGGTAAACTGGTTCAGATTGAATATGCGCTGGCAGCTGTAGCAGCAGGAGCTCCTTCAGTGGGCATCAAAGGTAAAAATCCAGCTCATTAACCAGAAGCTGATTGAATAAATGTATAACTAAAATAATGTCTGCTACAGTTTTGTTTATTGAAGTATTAATAATAAATAAGACATTTTGCTGTGGCAACCCTTGAAGAGGGAAAAGCTGAAAGAAGTCCAAAGCTGATTAAAAATAAATATATTTATTGAATGTGTAATAATTTTCAGCTTCTAATGGAGTTGTTCTGGCCACGGAGAAGAAGCAGAAGTCCATCCTGTACGATGAACAGAGTGTCCACAAAGTGGAGCCCATCACTAAACACATAGGCATGGTCTACAGCGGCATGGGGCCAGACTACAGGTGGGGGTCCTTTAAACAGTTTCTGTGCAGTCTTGCTATGTCCACAAAAGTTTGGAGTATTTTCCAGGTTTGGATCTGTGTGAAAAAACTGGTTTGCAGATTATTCGTTATTTTTATTTTCCAAATTGTTAAAAACCTAAAACATTTCATCTAGTAATGATGTGTTGTACCAACTGGAAGTGATAAAATATATTTAAAAAAATAATTTTGTCATCATAAATAAGGTGTTTCTTCATCCACCACAAAGGATAAGATTATTATCTTGGATTTAATGTTACCAACCAAGTTTTTCACCTCTCCAGGTTTTATGGATATAGTTTACTTATTTCATAGAAGAGGTAATGAAAAGGGTGAATTTTGTTTTTTAAGAACTTTTTCAGAAAGAAAGAAAACAAAAACATTTTTAAGTGGTAACCCTTGCTGTTGTTTTTGGTTGATCAGATTTTTCTTCTGGTTTTTGTACAAATATAAATGCATTCACATGAAAATAGACTGCTGTAGAGACATTTGCCATGAATCCATAAAAAAACTGTTAAGGTTAACTTTTAGATTGGTCCTAAAATCAATTAGATATGTGGTATTTTGTGTCTGTAAAAATAAAAGTATAATAAAAGAACATGTAGAAATCTGTATGGATGTAGCTAATTTGGACTTGTTCTAATGTCTAAAATCTTACATTTACAGCCCAGTTTAAATTAAATTTATTTGACGTTGTTGGAGAAAATCTCTCACTAACGTTGTTTACCCAAAAGAACAGCACTCAAAGGCAGGCCAAGATTTTTAACCAGTATTTATACTTGTAAGGTCAGAGTTCACGAGTGGTTACATAAATATACATGTATCACATACGTAGATGTATATGCATGAAAACGGTCACACAAAAAGCCTTGAGCCGCGTTATCTGCTCGCTTTTATCCTCCTCTCAGCCGAGTTCACAGAGTCAAGGGGGTGTCCTGGAAGCCAGCTGCAGTCTTCTTACACAGCCCTCTCCGTTTACCCAAACATACGGTTCATGGGCAAAGATAAGAACATACGGTTCATGGGCAAAGATAAGATAGTGTTTTGGCCTTTTGGGAGACAGTTTCAGCTTGTTTTGGACTTCTTGCTCTCAGTTCAGAGGGGGAAATGTTCTCGGCCACAATAATGAAAACATCCATAACCTTTGACCAAAGGTTCTGTTCCCTGACAGAAGTTTTAAGTTACCTGCAGTGTTCCCTCAGTGAGGACTGAACTAGGCAAAGGGCCTTCTCCTACTCTGCTCCTGTTTCCTGGAACATCTTGCAAAAAGATCTGAAGCTCTTGACCTCTCTAAGTGGCTTCAAACATCTGTTAAGTTCCTGGCAAGAACCAATGCAGACATGTTCCTGTTTTTAGTTTCTACACTGCTTTACAATCGAGCTGTTTTTTCGCTACTTTTCCTTTTAATTATCCTTTTAAATACCCTTTTATTTTCATTTATTAAAATAATAATAATACTTTGTATGCATCCTTTATGATTGTCTATTGTTATCCACTGTTGTCATCACTCTCTGAGGCTCAGTGGGATTAACCTGTATAAATAAAGGTTGAACGAAAAGTACATTAAGTTAATTTTACGTTGTTGAGTCACATTACATGTTGTCAAACTGTTTCTTAGGTTCTTTTCATGTTTTTCAGTCATTTGAAACTTTAAGAATCAGTGAGTGTAGTTGAATGCACATTTTAAATGTTTGTTTTTGAGAGGAGATAATTTGCATTTCCTCTGTCCAGAATATGCTACACTCGTTGATTAGACTCCTCAATCAAACATGAGCAGATAAATTAATGAGCACACCCCCCCCCCCCCCCCCCCCCCCCCCCCCCCCCCCCCCCACCGACCGGCCGCCCCCCCGCGGCACACAGCCCCGCGGCACTGGGAGGCCG
>NC_056502.1:33715517-33742010 GCF_014905685.2 Nematolebias whitei | reverse complement strand
CCCCCCCCCCCCCCCCCCCCCCCCCCGACAGGGTTTTAGTGCGACGAGCTCGGAAGCTGGCGCAGCAGTACTACCTGGTGTACCAGGAGCCCATTCCCACAGGCCAGCTGGTCCAGAGGGTGGCCTCTGTAATGCAGGAGTACACACAGTCCGGGTGGGTTTCCACACACATTATCACCACATTTACTGGTGTCGTATTTCAATGACTTGTTTCTTCATGATTCCATTTGTGGTTCTGGAAATATTTTATTGTGTTTGTCAGCTGTTGAGTTATGTCTTAATGTGTGTTCCGTTCATTTAGGGGGGTGCGTCCATTTGGTGTGTCGTTGCTGATAGCTGGATGGGATGAGGACCACCCCTACTTGTTCCAGTCTGACCCCTCTGTACGTTGCTTTATTTCACATTTACAGAAAGGCAGTTCTGTATTTCTGTTAGTGAAACTTCTACAGCCTATAGATCGGTCAGAGACGTGCAGCGTCACTAACTTTTACTGTTTAATCTTTTGTTTCTGTCGGGCAGGGGGCGTACTTTGCATGGAAGGCCACAGCTATGGGAAAGAACTACGTTAACGGAAAAACATTCCTTGAGAAAAGGTACATGTTTAAAAATAAGGACTGTTTTTCTATAATAAAATTATATTCATTTAATTGTCCCTGTTTTTATATTGTCTTCACACTTTTTGTGTTATGTGCAGCACTTTGGCCAACAGTTGTTTTTAAATGTGCTATATAAATAAATTTGATTTAATTGTTTTAAACATAAATTTTATATCCACATTCAAAGCATATTACTTTGGGTATTGTTTGACGTTCTGTGAGCAGTATTTCTCAGCAGAGCTTTTTCAGGTTTTTATGTTTAACTTTGACAGTCAAAGTACAAACCTAGTTTGAGTTCAAGAATCTTTATTATCCCCAAGGGCCAGACTGTTTCACAGTCATCAGACTCACGGAACATCCGTACTAGACAAGACATTGAGACATTAAAATAACAGAGATCATCACTGTTCGTTGAGAAGACTGATCCCTACAGGGATGAATGAGTTATTCAGTCTGTTCTTCTACTTCTGGGCTGCAGATACCTGCGTCCAGATGGAAGCAACCTGAACTCACCATGGAGTGGTGATCAGGATCTGCCAGAACCAGCCTGGCCTTGTTCACTGACCTCACCTTGTATAGGTCAGTGGAGGTTCTGTAGGTCAGTGGAGGTTCTGTAGGTCAGTGAAGGGTCTGTAGGTCAGTGAAGGGTCTGTAGGTCAGTGAGGTTCTGTAGGTCAGTGAGGTTCTGTAGGTCAGTGAAGGTTCTGTAGGTCAGTGAGGTTCTGTAGGTCAGTGAAGGTTCTGTAGGTCAGTGAAGGGTCTGTAGGTCAGTGAAGGGTCTGTAGGTCAGTGAAGGGTATGTAGGTCAGTGAAGGTTCTGTATGTCGGTGAGGTTCTGTAGGTCAGTGAAGGTTCTGTAGGTCAGTGAGGTTCTGTAGGGCTATGCCAGCAGTTTTGCTGCACATCCTGACAATCCTCAAGAGTTAATTCCTGCTTTTGCATGTTAAAAGTCTAAAATGTTTTTTTGAGTTAATTTACGTCATAGTTCACTTTCAGTCACTGGGCTATCCAAGTGTCACTGGCTAAGCTTTCTGAAGTGAACTTGATGGTTTCTCTCTCTGTAGGTATAACAACGACCTGGAGTTAGAGGATGCCATCCACACAGCCATCCTCACACTGAAGGTGGATCATAAGTGTCACAATCATTTATCTGTTATCAGTTTCGTACCTTTTCAGATTAACTCTTTACGCTCCTGCCTTTGTGTTTCAGGAGAGTTTTGAGGGTCAGATGACAGAGGAGAACATTGAGGTGGGGATCTGCAACGAAGCTGGTTTTAAAAGACTGACCCCAGCGGAGGTGAAAGACTACCTGTCTGCCATCGCATGAACACACCCTCCCTGACGGACATTTTTCAGGACCAGACTCAGCAGCACAGTAGTCAACAGTCACATGGCTCATTTTTGTAAACACATTTTTCAGATACTGTAGTTTGCTTTAATCGCATTCTGGTTAAACTGTTTCAAGCTCCACAACCATGAGTTTACAGTTCGTCACCAAATGAATGTAAACTAGTTTACTTTACGAAACTTGTCACTCACAAATACATTAAACACATGAGACTTTACTCAACACATGCACCAGTAATGTGGCTGTTGTCTACTGTGCACATGAAAAACTTGGATTCTGATGAGGAAAATTTCAAGTCTTCCATTTAATCCTCTTTTTTTATTGCTCATTGTTGTTGCAAAGGCAGTTTGGAGGTTAAGCACTGATTAGAAATATCATTTATTAAATTCTACTATAACCCGAGTGTGGCGTGAGACCTACTGTTGCACAAAATATTTAGTAGAAATCAAGCTTCGTTTATCAAATGGTAGTTTGTACATCTTTGTCAGTCCTCGGTTGGAAGGTGACGAGAATTAGCAGGTGAGGGAGGATGTAATGGAGAGCTTGAGATTTTCAGTCAGGATCTGGTTGTAACGGATTTAAATGATTTGTTCTTATTTTCAGGTCAGAGACAGTTCTGAAATTTGTACCTTCTTTTTCTGATTTATGTAATTTCTTCAATAAAACATGGTGAGCTGTTGTTGGGTCGTTGTTTTCACTGAATAATCTTGTTTTCAAACGGTAGTTTATAAAATTAAGCGCGCGCACTTCGAAGCAACACCGTGCCGTGTACTATGTATCCCTCCGCTTGTTTATTTGTCAAAAGTTGCCGTTTATGATGTAGTAAGGTTGAAAGTGAGGAGTGCTTAAACGAATTACATTATTGAGTTTAAAATCGGATGTAGTTCATGTTTACATGGATTTTACATGGTTTAGCGAGGGATCTATTTGTATCAGCGGAAGGAGACGGCTTACCCCGCAACATCCGATGACGTTTATGGCGCCAGAAATCAAGGGTGTTCAGAGCTGGAGGGCGTTGCACATTGTTGCACATTGTTTCTGCCATGGCGAGTTGGCAGTAAAACAAGAGTCGACGGAGTTTTCCCTCATCGTTTAATGTTCGCGTGAGTCAAGATGGTGGTGTTACGCAGCAGTGGCTCTGTCGGAGCTGAGCCGGAGGCGATTACTCCGAAGAGGAGGGCGGTTGACCTGGACACAAGCTCCGAGTTTCTGTCGCTGGTTCCCGCCGCGACGCAGAGAAAGTCCGCCCGGGCCACTCGGTCCTCACGGTTCCTGAACAACAGCTTCAGCAGCCCCGAGAACTGCTCGGTAAGTGTGAGGACCGACAGCAGGCACTGCAGAAGCCATGGTTCGGGGGAGACGGGGTCATTTGTGGGGGTGCTACTTAGCTAGCGCGCTAAGCCTCCTTAGCTCCAGTTTAGCTTCAGTTTGAATAAATTGTGTTAATACGTTAATGTTTATTTAGCTGTAGTTTAAACTAATACGGTCACTTAGTTTTTGTCTTTTTAGCTTCAGTTCCAGTAATAGATGTGCATCATCATTCTCCATGTTGCACTTTAAAACTTTTATCAGCTATTCAGGTGTAATTTATTTCTGTATTAGTGACATAAATCATTGTTGGCTAAAACACTGCTGTTGTTATAAATGTGTGAACATGTAGAGGTTTATACAGACATTAAGTGATCATTTCATTCATTTTTGCCCTAACCTTAAACAGTGGATGGATCACGTGATCTGCAGCAGCTCTATGTGACAGGGTTTTTTTAAAGTTACTTCACTGGAAGGATAGCTTGTGGTTTTAGTCACAAAAGATAAGTTATTATGTAATAAGATAAAATAAAGTCATTGCGTTTTATATAAAAAATAATGCAGAGATGTAGCCATTATACGCAACTTTACTAGTAATGTTGGTTTTAACACCTTTCTGTTATAAAATGGTTTGTTAGTGAGATAATTTTAATTATGCTTTTACTGACGTCATTGGAAGAACATGTCATCATCGTGGAGGACATACAACACTGAGGAATAGCTGTAAACAAGTTTTTAGATGCAGTATGAAGATGTACAGCTTTATTAAGAGAAGTGTTTTTTTTACAGGCTACATCCATACCAGATATCAAGGTGCAAATTTAGCTCAAATTTGGACCATTTCCTGAACACGTTACCCAAATCAAAGACGTCTTTATCTCATGTGTCCTGTGAACCTCTTGAAGTAGTGGCATGGACTATTTCAGCAGTGAAAGGCCAACTTTGAGAGATTTATTAGTGACTGAAGCAGTTAAAATGTAGTTTGATGTCACCCTAATTAAATGTCAATCTTGAGGTACCAACCATATGTTCTTTAAAACCACCAGACTTGGCCCAAGCACCGACCTGTTGATGTACGGATAACTTTCCTTAATTTTTTACTTTGAAAACGTAAGCCACCTTTAGCAGACCAACCTGGTGTGCAGAGACCGTGCAGGGTTTGAAGCTTGTAATCCAGCCATGAGGATCGTCCTCTTAATGGTTCTGCTGTTTTCTCTCTGATCAGTGACAAAATCCGGTAAACTGTTGAGCTCTGTCCCAGATTTCCACAGCTCACTGAAAAACACTTTAATTTTTTGTTGATAAAACTGTTCTCCAACATGTCTAATTTTCCAGACATCAGCTGAAAATGCCCTGCAGGGCTGTTCAACTAAATTGATCGGGGGGGCATACTGGTACTTACTTAAAGCCAAAAGCTCAGGGGCTGGACATCCAGCAGTTATGGTCATTAAGTCTGTTTCACGGTTTAAATTCAGTTTTATTTTAAAATGAACTCACTGGTAGGCCGAACTGAGCTCACCTGTGGGCCTGATTTGGCCCTTGGGCCACCAGTTGAACAGCCCTACTGTATATTTAAGTTTGCTGTTTAACTGGAAGTTCAGTGGCGTTACTGGAGTATTTCATCCCTGCAGGTGTTTAGACTCTGTCGTGTGTATTAAAACTCACACGTTGCAGCAGATTGATCCCAATATGTGGTCTAACTGTTTCACTCTTTGTGACTGGGTCAGGGCTACGATGCAAAGCAAGAGGATGGAAGTGGTCTCAGTCACTCCCTCAGGTCCAGAGGACAAAGGGTTAAACCTGAGGTTGCTTTTGCCGACATGGGGCCAAGGATGAGCACCCCTGTGCATGAAGACCGAGCTGAAGGCTACTGCACCAGGTAACACAAGACCTCTACCTTTAGCTGGCGTCGCACGAGTTCTGGAGAACTGGGAGAGGGGTTCCTCTACAGTTTCTAGTTCAAACGTACTCTTCACTACCAGGGATAATCCAAAGACCTTTGAATATCAAATTGTAATAGCTCTTGTGAAAAATTTGCACTTTTGTAGCTTTCAAAAGAAGAGGCGAAGAAAAAAACTCATTTTTGACCCAACTTGTCTGTTCTGTCTCCAGGAAATCTTCCAGGCTGCAGAGAGAGGCAAAAGCATCCGATGAGAAGCAGCGAGCAGGTACAGCACACAGCCACAGAGAAGCTGCTAATATTAATGCTGAGCTTCATTCTGTTTATATGGAGGGCCTATAGTGTATGTACCACCTCCCCCCAGATGTTCCAGATGAAGTGGAAGGGTCGTCAACCCCCAAAAGGAGTCGCTTTAACCTACAGAGTCAAGAAGTGGAGGTGGAAGAAGAGGACTGTTCAGTGCGACGAAGCTCCAGAATCACCAGATACAAGCGGCGCTCTCGTAACCAGTCGGTGTTCTACGATCGCCTCATCACCAAGTGAGTAACGTTCACTCCGGTTCTTTAGAGTCCTTATATCTACAGGGAGGTAGTTTAGATGTAAACCAAATTCTTCTCGAGTCTTCATTTCCCTGTTCTGTCAGCACTGCTGAAGCTGTTCTCCAAAAGATGGACGACATGAAGAAGATGAGACGCCGGCTGAGGAGCAGAGGCCGAGATTCTGAAGAAGAGGTAATGACACTATACTTTTATTTTTAGATGGAGCGCCTTGTCTTCGGTTAACAGGTTTCATGTGGAATCGCGCTGACGTTCGTGTGATATTTGGGCAGACTCTTGAAGTGGTTAAATAATAATTTTTACTGTTTATTCATGACAGCTGGATGTGTTCAAAGACAGGATGAGGAGGTCTCTGAGGACAAGTGCCGAGAGTGAAAACACTGAGCAGAAGAGCCAGGGTGAGATGGATTCAGGTCTTATTTATGGACTCGCATGGATTCAGGTCTTATTTATGGACTCGCATGGATTCAGGTCTTATTTATGGACTCGCATGGATTCAGGTCTTATTTATGGACTCAAACATGCACTCATCAGTTGTTTTGGCTTGTTGGACATTCACAGCACTGTTTAGGTGAATGTCCAGATATTTTCAGTAATAATAATATTTTTTAAAGTGTGTAGTCGGTGCTTAAAATAATTACATTCTGATTATTTGCAAACTTTATTTACAGGTTTAACATTTTATTAGTTTCTTATAATAACACTTTAGATCTGGAGATCACATTTTTGTGTACAAAACTTTTAAACAAGTCGTTTGTTTTTTTCACAGAGGAGGATGAAGATAATGAAGACGAGGAGGAAGAAGATGGAGATGATGAGGAGGAAGAAGATGGAGAAGATGAAGATGGCGAGGACGAGGAAGAGGAGAACCAACGACGATACGACTTGCGACAGAGAAAGACTGTGGTTCGATACCAAGCCCCACTGGACGGTACCGTTTCTGTTCAGATGAATCACTCCAGTTATTGATTCTTTATTCCAATCAGTAAATTACTTCACAGTTCAATACAGCTGCTCAATTCTGCTGTTCAGATCAATCTGTTCAATTTTTCATTCTTTATTCAGATCAATAAATCAGCTCAGTTTTTGATTCTCTGTTCAAGTAAATGTTTGTTTCTGAACTGAATCAGTGATTCAGTTAACTTATTCTCTGTTTAGCTCAATGCATCAGTTCAGTTGATCTTTTAGCTCAATGCATCAGTTCAGTTTATCTTTAGATGAATGGATCAGTACAACTGTATCTGTTCAGATCAATCAGGTCAGTTATTGATTTTTTTTTTTGTTCAGGACAATGGCTCGGTTCACTTGTTTTTGGTCAGATCAATGAATGAGTTCAGTTATGACTCTTTATTTAGCACCAGGGGATAGGAATAGTACTTTTAATCTAAATGCAGAAGCTCTTCTAAAAGACTTGATGAATAAATAAATAAATGCCAACAATCTTTTTAAAGTATTGGCTGTAAATGAAAAGTCTTTTTCTTGTATATTTTGATATATTTGAGTTTCGTTGTCCCGTCAGAACCCAGAGAGCCCCGGAAACGCAGCATGTACTATAAGGAGGTCTCCTCTCCGACCAGACGCAGGTTCAGATTCAGCTCCACAGCTCCCAGGAGCCCCTACAGCAGGAGGAGCAGCAGGTTGGTGCGCCACAATGCATTCATGAAGTTTGCTTCAGATAAATTTGTCATTAGCAGCTCAATTCAGTTTATTTACAGTATATAGTGCCAAGTCTCAACAGAAGACGTCACAGGGCACTGAACAGAAATATTATATATATCAAAGTAAGTTAATAACATTATTTATCTGAGGAGCAGACTCTCATCCTGAGCAAGCATGAAGGCGACAGTGGAAAGAAAAAACTCATGAGGAAGAGACCTTTAGCAGAACCAGAATACCTTTAACACGATTATTGTATATTTTATATGGGTCACTAAAATGTTTTGATTTGATTGTACAGAACAAAATTAGTTCTTTGTTTTTATACCTGCAGATAAACAAATGTGAGGCATTAGGACAGCTCTATAACTGACACTCCTGCGTTATCGACTGGTTTAAATTCACAATTAAACATTTTCAACGTGACGCTTGCGTCATCGTCGCCTGTTCAACCCATCCCACAGTTTCTGTTTATTCTTTTCTTTTTCTGATTGTTTTGCGTCCACCATCAGGAGTGGTTCTGAGAGGTAAGACCCTCCCTGTCTGTCTTTGTCGCTTTATTCTTTGTCTTTTGGGTGCTGTATGTTTTTGATAACAAGGTTGTTGGGAGTTGTTGTTGTTGTTTACTCTGTAGCTTTAATACTTGCTCTGTGGTTAGACGGGCTGCAGTGATGTACTGGTTTTATTCTTTACTATGAAATGAAAGTTGGTGATTTATCTTAACACGCACATTTCATGAGCTGTAATGTTGGGAAGAAGACTATGTGGAGGGAAAATTTGTTTAACACACGTGTTTTTCTGCTTTACATCATACCTGTGCTGTGGATGCTTCAACAATAAATGTCTTACAGTTTCAATCCTAATCAAACTTCTAAAATGAATAAACCTGGGACAGCGGTGTCCTGAGTGTTGTAACCCTGCTGGTGAGGATTGAAATGGAAAACTTTATTTTTTTTTTTACCTTTTTATATCAATTGTTTTTGGTGATGGGTTCTTCTGCTAAAACTGTTGATATAAACCAGTGTCTGGCAACAGGAATGTTTCTAAATGTACTGGTTGAGTGAAAGCTAATTGTATTTTAATTTTGTGTACCAGCACAGTGTGAGATGACGAGATATCAGCTGTTTGTTTTAAAACAAAACCTTTTTTCATCTTCCGTCCTGGCAGGAGGAGACATGCCATCCATAGTAGTGACTCCACATCCTCTTCCTCAGATGACGATGAGGAGAAATTTCAGAGGCGCAGGAGTAAGGGCAGGAGCAGGTCTGTCAACAGGTGAGAGCATCAGGAACAGGTGTGTGACTGCAGGAATATGCAAGAACACGTGGAGTGAGGTTACAGTAACCTGTAGTGCGTCTCACTACAGTAGAAGTGAGACAAACTCAAAGATCAAAAAGTGTCGCTTGATTTTCCTGACAGTAAGTTCCTGCAGCAGAGTGGGAACAGATTTTTTTCCACTTTCTCTCCTCAAGATGTCTGCCGATGAACTTGTTGAAAGAAGACCTTCTGGGGATTCGCAAGGACAGAATGAAGATTGGAGCCAGCCTTGCAGATGTGGACCCCATGCTTATAGACAAAACGGTACCCCTAACTCGTAAAGAGAAAAACTGATGGATTAAAGAAATAAAATGTGTTTTCACCTAAAAACTGTTAATTGACTCATTGTTTCAAAATATAAGATGGCAAACACTGGCTAATGTTAAAGTTAAACACAAGTAGATATTTTAATTTAAAATGATAATCTTGTGTCCAGTTGGCTTCATTTGAACTTTGTAGGATGTCAGGAATGGCTGGAAACCATCACCTGCATGTTGTTGAGTATTGTCTCTACCTGGTGCAGGTGCACTTCGACAGCGTTGGAGGTTTGAACAAACACATTTCAGCACTGAAGGAGATGATGGTGTTTCCTCTGCTTTACCCAGAAGTCTTTGAGCGGTTCAAGATACAACCACCCAGGTATGAAGAATACGGACAGCAAGTGGTCGTGTTTCTTTTATGGATCAGAAACCTCTCACCAGTTGGAGCCAGAACAACAGAGTCTTAGTTTTCATCACTTTAGTAAAAACAAACAAAAGAAAAGCTCAAATTATCAATAAAAATGAAAATAAAAGTTTTTTTTCTCTTGTTTTTCTGTCTTTTATCTGCCTAATTTTCTCATTATGTTATTGGCTTATTAAAATTACCAAGAGCATAAGTCACTTCCAATATTTCAGTCAGTTTTCTCACATAAACCACATAATGTGCAGTTTTTGTTCTGGTTTGTTTTAAGGCAGACTAGTTGTAAACATGTTGCTTATTCAAATTCTTTCAGAAGCTTTTATGCATCGTATGGTCACCCTCTCAGGATGTTTCCCCTCTGCTTGTTAAGAGAATTTCCTTTTCATCTTACCATGTCTTTTTGTTTTGTTTTCAGGGGCGTTCTGTTTTATGGTCCTCCAGGCACTGGGAAAACACTGGTGGCCAGAGCACTGGCCAATGAGTGCAGTCAGGGCGAGAAAAAAGTGGCGTTCTTCATGAGAAAGGGAGCTGACTGCCTCAGTAAATGGGTGGGAGAATCGGAGAGACAACTGAGACTCCTGTTTGATCAGGTAACGTCCACTCCTTTGACTACATTTCTTTTTGTTATTATTAAAGATGTTTTATAACCTGCTAGAGAAACTGATAAAATGGGGAGTGTGGTAAAGAAGTGAAAAAGTCCAGACAGGATGGAGAAAAGTTTCAGGAGTGATTTGTGACAAAAGAGTGTCAACAAAGCTCAAAGGAAAAGTTTACAAGACCAGTTATGTTGTATGGTCTGGAGACGGAGACATGGACAAAAAGACAGGAGAAAGAACTGGAAGTGTCAGAAATGAAGATGTTGAGGTTCTCCTTAGTGTGACATGGATGGATACGATCAGGAATGAGATCATCAGAGGTACAGCACAGGTTGAACAACTGGGAGATAAAGTTAGGGAGGCCAGTCTGAGATGGTTTGGACATGTCCAGAGGAGGGACAGTTGGTATATTGGTAGAAGGATGTTAGAAATGCAGCTGGCAGGAAAAAGAAAAGAGGAGATCTATGGATGCAGTTGGAGAGGACATGGAGGTTGTTGGAGTGAGATGGAGGAAGATTTTGCTGTGGCGACCCTTGAAAAAGGAAAATGCTGAAAGAAGAAAAGAGAAACTGATATTAGCAGAAAATCATCACCTAAGAATTAAAACTCGTTTCTAACACATCAGCTCCTATTTACGTCTGTACCTTTACTGCCGTCAGGTCTGGGTGTGTTACTGTTGATAATGGATTGATACTGGCTCGTTTTTAGGCTCATCAGATGCGTCCGTCCATCATCTTCTTCGATGAGATCGATGGTTTGGCTCCGGTCCGATCCAGCCGCCAGGACCAGATCCACAGGTCAGCGGGTCTCTTTAAATCCTGTACCTGTTTGTGATGGTGAGGCTGGTGCTGATCTGTGTTGACGTTTTCTGTCTCTAGTTCGATTGTGTCCACTCTTCTGGCTCTGATGGATGGATTAGACAGCAGAGGAGAAGTTGTTGTGATCGGAGCCACAAACAGACTGGACTCCATCGACCCGGCTATGAGAAGACCTGGACGCTTTGACAGAGAGTTCCTGTTTGGGCTGCCGGACAGAGAGGTTAAAATGATTTTCATTTCTAACAATATTGTACATGAATGGGGTCATGGAAAAGGCACTTGCAGCCAGCAGGAGCCAGGTTTACTAATCTCACTTTAAAATGTTACAGTGAGCAGCATCTTCATCTCTTTGAGGAGAACAGTAACTCTCAGGTGACTGTGGAGCTCGAATCAGAGGGTTCCCACCTTTTTAACCTTGTTTCTGAACCTTGGTGCCCTCATGCAGGCGAGAAGGGACATCCTGAAGATCCACACCAGGCAGTGGGCTCCTCAACCTTCTGAGACTTTCCTGGAGGAACTGGCAGATAAATGTGTCGGTATGTTTGAACACATTTATGAAACTGTTCTTAAGAGACGGCTACTGTGGTTTGACTTTTGCTTAAGTGCCGATGAAATCTAAGGAAAACTGCTTCTTCTAAATTTACTGTGAATGAATCGGAGACAAACCTTCACGTGTCTCCTTGGTGAAATTATCATTGTGCTCCATTTATACTGGGAGCTTGTCCTGATAGTCCTGGTGTCTGGTTGTTTTTAAGGGTACTGTGGAGCGGATATCAAAGCCGTGTGTTCGGAGGCGGCCCTGTGCGCCCTGCGGCGTCGCTACCCACAGATCTACTCCTCGTCACAAAAACTTTTACTGGACGTGAACTCGATTGTCATCACTCACAAAGACTTCATGTCGGCCATGTCTAAGATGGTGCCAGCTGCTCAAAGGTAGAGAGGCTTCAAGCAAACCTTTTTCACACTGCATATCTGCCTGCTCGTGCTGATTCTGGTGAAACTCATTCGATGTGTTTAGGGCTGTGGTGTCGCCAGCTAAAGCCTTGCTGCCTGCCATTCGTCCTCTGCTGAACTCCACCTTTCAGAACATTCTCCAAACGGTCAGCAGGGTGTTTCCTCATGCTGAGCTGGGATTAAAGAGAAAAAGACAACATGGTGAAGCTTGTACCACATTCATTGTCTTTGGGCCTCTCTTTCTATTGTTGGTAGCTGTAATATTTTTCATTTGATAACTGCCTATGTGGTGTTGTTGCAGAGTAGAGCGCATCAGTTTGACCAATGTCGGAGCACTGTGTGTGGTTGTTTGTGTCCAGATGTGTCCTGGGGAGGGTCTGAGGATGAGCTGATGTTCAGTGAGGAAGAGGATGCTGAAGCCTCCCAGACGCAGCTCAAGATACCTCCTGCTAACGGCCTTCTAACCTTCAACAGGTCAGCCTGTCAGGAAATAATACAAAGTATACATTTCCTACAAATATTGTTGTTAGCATTTTAAGATTTTTTGGGGGGGAATGTTCAATGTTTTCAGAATTCTTTCATAAAAGTGTATTGGTTTCATACTTGTTTTATTATCATGTTTGCCTGTTCATCTTGTATCACTGACTTTAATCTTTATAAAGATTATTTAGGCGTTTGATCTCAGAAGGGTAACAGAAAATAAATGGGAACATCCTTGTCAGTGTCAGGATGTTTGTTGTCTCTGCTGTGTAGGAGTGTGTTGAGCCAGCCCACATCCTACCGCCCCCGGCTTCTCCTGAAGGGCAGACCAGGCTCGGGTCAGACCTCCCATCTGGCTCCGGCTGTTCTTCACGCTCTGGAGAAGTTCACCATTTACACTCTGGACATGGCGGTCTTGTTTGGAGCCAGTGCTACGGCACCTGAAGAAACCTGTGCCCAGGTGATACCGTGACTCTGTAAATATGTGGTAACCAGTGCAAGACTTGTTCAATTAAATTATTTACTGTAACCTTTGATAGCAATGTAGGCCAGTCAGGAGTTTTTGTTTTTTGCAGCCTTGTCAAATTCAGTGGGAACTTTTTCATAGAGCTCACTGGCCAAAATGGCTGCTACAATATCTGTAGTTCATGGGCATCATCTCTTTACGCTGTAGGATTTGGTGATAAATTTGTACTACAGACAAACCTGTGTTATGGTTTAAAAACAGTTTTTCTAGAGAAGAACATGTTTTAGTTTAACTTGATGTAAATGAGCAAAATAACTGTTGGTGTTGAGAAGGAGGAGGAGTATTAATTTTTACAAACAAGAACTTAGATTTCTTAAACACTAGACTTGAGGAACAATCTACTAGGGATGCACAATACTGGATTTTTGGCCGATATCCAATATGCCAATATGTTCAAACTTATTTGGCCAATAATCAATAATGGTACCAATATTTTTTTCCCTAGACCTACTTACAGAGACTGCATAGCTTTCTCTGCTGTGGAATTAAACTATTACATTATTCTGCATGTTTTTTTTGACCCACTACCAAATGCAGATGCCACAAAGGGACTGAAAATGATGTAACACTTCAACTTGAATTATGTTTAATGTCTAATTTATTCATGACATTTACTCTCTCTAACACAATGACAACACTCGAACAGTCATACAAAAACAGCGCCTTTATTTTATATATAGATGGATGGATGGATGGATGGATGGATGGATGGATGGCTGGATGGATGGATAGATATCACTTTTTATGTCTGAGTTAATTTGATGGAATGTCCAATATTTAACTTTATTGCTAATATCGTCCGATATGCCGACAATATTTTGCATCTCTAATCTTTACGTTTATGTTCAAACAGCAGTTAATTATCCATTCCAATAGTTTTTCATTAATTAACGTGCATCAATTATTTTTTTCATTCAACCTTTTATTTGTACAAATCCTTCTAGATTTGCTTCCAGTTGTGATGAGCTGCTCCATAAATGTCCATCTGGTGTTTTTTGCTTTGAAGATTTTTGTTGAAGCCAAACGAACTTCTCCCAGTATCTTGTACATCCCACATATCGGTCAGTGGTGGGAGACCGTGGGTCCTGCTCTCAGAGCAACCTTCCTGAGCCTCCTGAGCTCCATCCCTGCCTTCGCTCCTATACTGCTGCTGGCTACCTGCAGCCTCCATCAGGACCAGCTGAGTGTGGAGGTACAGCACATCAGCACACTCCGTTTGGAACTATCGTCTGCGCTGACAACTGAGGAAAACATTGTGTATCTGAATTTTCTTGAATCTAAAAGGATTCTCTGACGTGGCTCTGCTCTTGTCATAAGAATTGACAGTCTCCATCTTCCTTCTTTCAGGTGCAGGAGTTGTTTCGGGTCGAATACGGAGAGGTCTTTCATGTCCCGGTGCCAACCAGCCGAGAGAGGAGGGACTTCTTTGAGGATCTTATCCTCAATCAGGTTGCAAAAGCCCCCGCTTCAAAAAAGAAATCTGGTGAGAATGTGATCTACTGAGATCAAATAAAGCTCACATTAACAGCATAATACAGTAAAAGATGAAAGAATCGTTCTAACTTGGCTGAATATTCCCTGGAAACAGATGTAGTTTGTTGTGGGATCAGGATAAACGAGACAAACTGAAGATGCTGTTAAAAAGCTTTCAGTATTTTAGTTTCTGTGGCACAGAGTGATGAGTGAAATGATTAGTGTAGATGGGGACTAACTTAACTAGAAAATATTTATATTAAACATTAACAACATGAATTAAGAACAGAACTTCAGAGCTGAGGCTGCTCATCGTGGAATAATGTTCAGCTTCTTCTGCAGATTGTGCAAAATGTAATAAAAAAAGGAAGCGATTTAAATCTAAGTGTAATTTGTGACATAATGTGTTATTTTTCATCACAGATGAAATGGGAATGTAGATTGAGCTGATCTGCTTATGTGAAATGTTTTTATGCAGCCTAACATTAGTTATTTCCCTTTTCATGCCTGAATTTGACCCCCCCACCAGTGCTTCATGCATTAGAGGTGCTTCCTGTTGCCCCTCCACCCCCACCACGTCAGCTGACTGAAGAGGAGTGCCGCCGTCTGGATGAACAGGAGGAAGATACGCTCAGAGAGCTTCGTCTCTTTCTGCGTGACGTCACAAACCGCCTTGCTCAAGATAAACGCTTCAAGGCTTTTACCAAGCCTGTGGATCTAGAGGAGGTAGCTGTTCTACTTCTTATCAGCTTTACTTAAAGCTCAGCCGCTTAAACTATAACTGTACAGTAAATGTTTTAATGACTCAGGCAGAGCTGTAGCTAGGTTTTCTTTGAAATAGCTGTTTTGATGGGTTTTATCATGTGTATAGTGTATTTTTATATTTAAATATAAAATAAATTGGGCAACATCAGTAATCTTAAGTGTTTCTTTTCCTCGCTATGCTTGTTGTGTGTCCGTAGGTTCCAGATTATGCTGAAGTGATCAAGACGCCCATGGCCCTGTCGACAGTTCTGTCAAAGATAGACCTCCATCAGTACAGGACGGTCAAAGAGTTTCTCCATGACGTGGACCTCATCTGGCAGAACGCCCTCGAATACAACCCAGACAGGGACCCTTCTGGTATCTCACACATGTTCTTCAACACATTAGTACAACACATAATTAGATTTATTTGTTTGTGTGTGCGTTTATCTTTTGAGTGCAATGATACGAGTATTTTTCCTGCAGATCGTCAGATTCGCCACAGAGCGTGTGCGTTGAAGGACACCGTCCACGCCATCATCCGTGAAGAACTGGATGAAGATTTTGAGAAGATTTGTGAAGAGATCGTGGAGTCACGGAAGACGAGAGGTGAAAACTGTTTGTTAGCTTTGAAAAGACTTTGTCGTATATGTAGTTAAATATTTCTGTTTTAAAACCAGGAGTGGTATATGACCACTTAGAGAGCTGTGGTGAGATAAATTAAAAAAGCAAAAACATTTTGATATATCTTGAGTATCTTGATACTTCAATGACTGTCTTATTTTACCTAAACCCTGATATATACATATTTATACACGCATATATATCTAAATACTTCCCAGTAAGTAAGAAACGGCCTTTAGAGTCATAAGATGCTAACCAAGAATTAGCTTTGATGATAACATTGAACACGCCTCAATAAAAAGCTAACGTGGTTAGCAATGTGTCTCATCACTGACATGTCTACACAAACCAAACATTTCCAAAGTCATAACTAAAGCTAGTCATGTTACGATATTGTATACTGGTACATCTTCTCCAGGGTTCAGTAAAGAAAAGATGTGGAAACAGTTTTACTCCATGTTTCTACTACACCAAGCTACGGCAGCTGTACTGGGCCACACAGCTCTGCAGCATCGACACTGCTAACTCTCTCAAAGTGACACATTAATAAAATCGTTTGAAAATGGATTGAGGATCTTCCATGTTCATAATATGATGCATCTAAAAATGGATTTCCCCCCCAATAACACAAGTGACTGAAAGCTCTGTGTTTCCTATTAACTGTTAAAACCTTTGACATGTTTGTTTTTGTTTCAGCTACAATTTATTTATAGTTAGGTTGCAAAAATCTTATGTGCAGGTTAAAGCAGACACAATATAAAGTTGAAAAACTGCAGCTTGAATAAATCAAATTATTTGTTGACCGTAGGTTGCTCCACTGCACGGTTTACTCCCACTTTCTACCACGTCCTCCCCAAACAGCCCAAACCTGCCACTGATACTGATGCCACCAACACGGCCCCACAAAGACACAAAGTTGAATCTACTGTTGTGGTTGCTGCCGACACAAGTGTCCCTGCTGTCGCAACACCTAAAATCACAGGTACGGTGAACTCAAAGACACATTTACAGTTTTTGGGTTAAGACAACAGCCGTGTTTTCTTTCCTTCTGTATTTTTAGCCCACAAGAAAAAACGACGGAAAAGTCGTTGGTCAACCGGCTGCATCCCAAAGAGGAAGTACTATTCCTCTCCTCACGTGTCCAGAGATGAGGCACCCTTTGGTTCCGATGAGGATGTTGATGATGGAGATGACGAGGTTGAGAAGGAAGGAGGAGCGGAGGATTGTGATGCCAGTGGAGCAAAAGAGACTCGGACAAATGTTGACAAAGAGCCAGAACCTGCAGCAGCTCAGGAAGGTGGTTCTGATGCAACTGCTGAAGCTGAGAGCAGCCAGGATGAAGATGCAGAGAGAGAAGAGAAGAAACCAGCTGACGAAGACGTAGTGACACAGGAAGATGACGTCCAGATAAAAAATAAAGAAGAAGACGACCTACAACCAGGAAACGGTGAAAACAAGAGAGGGGAGAGAAATGAAAACATCTCAGTTCACACTAATAAAGAGAACAGTGCAGAGACGGAGGGAGACCCACTACCCACTAGTCCAGAACAGTCCCTCACTGATTGTCAATCAGAACCTCAGATTGTGAAGGACCCGTCTGAAGAACAGAACCGAGTAGCTTCAGTACACGAAACCAAGCTGAAGAGTCCCGCTGAGCCGATGGAGACAGAACCCACAGAGACAAGAGCAGGTTGGACTGGAAACACTTCAATAAATGGTTCCAATCAGATCATCAAAGCTTATGTGACAATATGGCAGCAAACTGTGGCTGTGGTGTTGACCCTTTGTGTTTTGTCTCAGAGCACATCGTACAGCGAATGACCCGAGCCCTGAAGAGCACGGTTCTGCAGCAGCAGGTGATCGATGTGGACAAAGCTGTGCAGATCCTGGACCAGGAAACGCCTCCCCTGGTTGTGGACAGAAACAGATTAAAGGTGTGTGAGACTCTGAGCTGATATTTCTCTGTGTGAAAGGAGGGAAAACTCCAGTGAGGTGTATTTTTTTTTTTTTTTTAATCCTTTCATTATCCCGGATATTTCCTCCAAATAAAACCGGAAGCTGAGCTGATCTGTATTTTTTTTAGGAGCTTCTGGACAGAATAGTGACCCAGACTGAAGGCTACGAGGTTTACAAGCTGGAGAAACTCTACGCTCTGCTCTGTCAGAACATCTACAGACACAGACGAGACCACAACAAAACGGCACTAATGCAGGTCAGTAAGACCCATTTTCTGTTGACTCGTTCGGATGTTTAAAAAAGAAATGAGGTGCACCTACAGGATCTCAGTTTGTGACAGTGGCAGCATTTAAAGCTGATAAAACATCTTAGTTCTGGGTTTTCTGTATCCTTTATTAAAGGGATCTCCAACTACCTGAACATATTGACCTTAACATGTTATTTATTCTACTAAAAGTTGTTGTTTGACACGTGAAAATTCCTAATTACTTTTAAAAAATTATATATTTACTACATTTTTCACCTGAGGACATCACTATTTTAGCGCAATGCAAACTGGGACGATGACGTACATCTGTTGTAGTGGAGACTAAAATACGAGGAGTCGAGGCTAAAATGTTATAACATGACAAAAACGTGGATTAAAGTTCTGTCATTGTGAACATGGCCAGGACTGATTTCTGTCATCTGTAAAAATGACGGGAAGAAAACTTGTTTTGTTGTCGTCTACTTAAAACTGTCCAATCTAGTGACGATACTGGGATTAAACTGATGCTGCTCTCAACCAATAAAGAGAACCAGAGCTGCAGTTTGATCCGAGCAGGGCGGGGCCTACGGTCTTGTCTCAGGTCTCTCTTGTTAATGAGTCCCCGAGGCTCAATGGGACTGACCTGTATAAATAAAAGTTGAATGAATGAAGGTGATGACATCATAAATTATTAAACTTGTGTTTGCACGTGACCAAGTCACTGCAGCCCAGGAGATACCAGGACTGACACCCTCACTGCGCCCCGACCTCCTGCGACTTTTGTATCTCTCACCTATCACAGTGTGAGAGGCTGTTTCTGCTGTTTGTTGTAACAAAGATGTGCGTCGGTTTATTTTTTATTTTTTAACTTAAACTCACAAAGTTCTCTCTGAGAATCAGTTTTGGGTGTTCGTAGTTTGTCATAAACAATCATACAAAAAATCATTTCTACATGGTATATAACATTAACAAGGTGTTGTCTGTCTGGATGTACTAAACTACTAAATTTACAAATTTACTCAATTACGGTATTTTCCACCGTATACGTTGCACCGCACGGGAGGACTTTACCAAGAATTTAACAAAATTAACACTTAAAAACAATTGTTTGTTTGCTCGACTTTATAGTAAATGTGTCTCGGTCTAACTTTTGCTTGACAAATGCACTTGGACGATCAAATCAGCTGCGTTTCAAAAGCCGATTCGTTGAAGTAGGCATGCACATGGGAGGGCTCGCTGTGCATTTCTTCAAAATTTAACAAGATAACCACCTAAAAACAATTCTCTGTTTGCTCGACTTTATAGTAAAGGTGTGTCTCTATTGAACTTTTGCTTTATAAATGCACTTTTATTGGTTAAATCAGCTGCATTTCAAAAGTATTTGCTGCCTTGGTGCTCTGGGAGCGCACAGACCGGGAGGATATCAGGAGGGAGGAACGCTGTGCATTTCTTCAAAATTTAACAAGATAAGCACCTAAAAACAATTATCTGTTTGCTCAACTTTATATCAAATGTGTGTCTCAATTGAAGTTTTACTTAATGAATGCACTTCAATGGTCAAATTAGCTGCATTTCACCAGGGCGGCGCAGAGAAATGAAGCTGATTTGACGATTGCTCCAAGCGAGCTGGACGAAGGTTTCTAACTATGGCAAGCAGATTGTGTCATCAATAGCCACGTTTACCTATTACATGACACAACGGCATGCCATACTACTCGAGTGCCATCTAGCGGCTGAAAATAGTAGTGTTCAATATTTTCAGTCAGAATGAATGAAAACAGTCATATCTCAGCCAAAAATTGGTTTATAAATACGGGGGAAAGTCCATAAATGTTGCTTCAGTGTATAAGTCGCAGAGTGTGCAAATTATGCAAAAAAACTTGATATATAGGCAGGCCTGTCGCGATAACAAATTTTGCTGGGTGATTGTCTCAGAAATTATTGCGATAAATGATAATATTGTTTGAAATTTGACAATAATTAGTAATTATTGTCAAATTTAAGAAGAAATGTTTAATTTGTTTTGTGTTTAGTACATTTTTTTGACCACCGGATGCCAGTATAAGACTGAACCGAAGAATGGATAGTGAGGGAGCGAGCAACGTGTCTTTAAGAAAAATGGGAGGGAGGCCCCTTGACGTGACATGGGTTGTCTCTCTTAAGTTCTCAAATGGCAGATGCTCGGTGTGGTTTGAGCTCTTTAGCATAGCATTTGTCACACAAAGTTTTAATAAAAAAAATCAGTAAACAAGTTCTCAGCTTCTTTTCGCAGAGAAAAACAACTTTTCACACGAAGGCACGGGTTTCAACCATGAATTTTGGAGCTTCGACAAGACGGAGGTTTTTTCTCGAGGTCGGCCTGTTAGCTTAGCTCAAAGCTTAGCTTCTCAGCTTGGTTGCTTTTAACGATCCAAAAACATGATTTTGGACGGTTGAAATGGATTTTAAAGAAAAAGGGAGGGGTCAGTGAAGAGCACCGGAGTTGAGCTTTTTGTCATCCAGTGTCTTCAGTAGAAAGAGAGAGACATGAAGAAACAATAAAGCTGATAAATGAAAATGAGGTTGATAATTTTCATTTATCATGCGATTAATTGATTTATTGTTTATTGCGACAGGCCTACTTATAGGCTGAAAAATATGGTATATTTAAAATCATACTGAGCAGGAACTACTGTGATAATAAATGATCAAATATGAAAAATAAATAGAATCAAGACTTCATGAGCTGAAATCTTCTAAATATAATCACTTTGAATGAAATTATCATTTTAGGGTAGAAATCTTGTCAATATAGAAAAAACAATTTAATTTATACTCATTGGTAAGTTGGGTAAGCTCTAGGAGTAGAAACATTTTCAGTCAAGAGATTTTTTTTCTGCTTTAACCCATGCAATAAAGTTATACTTTGCATTAGTTATTCACAAAATCTATGTCAAACTGATCAAATGCAGTCAACTTGTTGATGTTTGTTTTATTAGGACATGTATATATTTTGTTTGTATACATGTCTCCATTCTCCTCTGACAACGCGCTCCGGTTTAAACTAAAGGGCTCAGATAACATCTAAAAATAACTTTCAAGATGGATAAAGCTAGCACCAAAGAAACCTGTCTACTTGATTTACCCAGAATGCATTGGGATGTAAATAAAATGGCAACATTAATGAATCATTGTTTTTTTTTTATTTAATATTATTATTATAAAAACAAAATGGCCTACGGTGTTTTATGGTCTCGGTTTTATAGCTGAAGTGGTTGTTTATTAAACGAGGGCTGCTGTTCAAAAGAGTGGAGGAAACATTTAAAGTAACTTCAGATTTCCATCCAACTTGTGCCTAATTTATTCTTTTGTTTTTTAGGAGCTGGAACTGGAGGTCCAGAACTTCTGTTTTTCTCTGACTTCTCTTCAGGAAGAGCTAGTTTAAAGCATCTTTATTATCCTTAACCGTGTAAAACAAATTCTATTTTTACAGGAATTCATACTCCTTTAATGTTAGTGCTTCAGCATAAACTTTTGTATTTGTTATTAAATGTTTGGTTTTTTTTCTCTAATTGTTGTGTGTTTTTGTGGGCATAAGATTTCAGACTGATAAAATTTCACTACAAAAATGTTTTAAAGGGATGTCACATTTTTTTATTTCCACAACTTTTGAAGTTAATTTTTATCTATACCTTTTGTGTCTTCAGTGACATTTACAATAAATTTAAGTATTTTTACTTAGGTTCTGGTGTGGCCCAAAGTAGTGGACATATTGCGTTCTAACGCTGTCCGTCTTTCATGCCTTGTTTGAACTCTAAACTGAAATTAATCAGAATAAGCTTGATTATCATTGTACCGAGATACGACCAAGATACGAGAATATGTCCATACAGTCGTCCGAAAGATGGACGGAGTGCATGTAGCTGCTGCTGTGATAGCGCAAACTTCTTATCCTTTTCAGAATACGTCTTTTAGAAAGATAAAGGGACAAAGCCATGAGGAGAGGATAGTGGTATTACAAAAAAGATCTATACACCTTGTCCTTACAGGACACGATTTAAGACATTAAAAACTCTGCCAGCAGCACATTTATGAACATGTTACATATGCATTTGATGACGAGGTGGTCCATGAAGCACTAAACAGATGGTCCATTGTCCTGATAAGATGTTGGTCAGCCGGCACAGTTCTGGGGGGATTGCTATAAATGAAGCTTTTCCTTAGTTTACACATTTCTCAGGAGAAAATGATAAGTCGGCCTGTTTCGAGGCCAACCAGGGAGTCAGATTCAGATAATCCACAATTGTTGATTTATTCAGGCAGACTATTTTTCTTGTCAGCCTTTAGTTACTGATACTTCCAACGTCCAAAATGGCCAGATTATGGTGCATTCTACTGGTTCATGCTTACCTTCAAGTTTGTTTTCATGCTAACGAGTCCCAAACGGTTTATCGTAAATCAGCTGATTCTGAGTCCTCAAAGCACAAACCAAACCTTCACATAGGCAGCAGCCTGACGAGGTCCAAATTAGCTGCGGCCGTCTTCTTTGTATGTTGATAGACCAGGATCCAGACTATTCCAAAAACAGGTAACCTGTTATCATAACTATAATTATATGCAATTTTGGTGTCCTCAATCGACAGCAGAAGTAGACACACACATCACATTCCACTTCCCCAGAGATATATTCAGCTGCACGTGTCGTCTGAGCAGATGAGGGTTCTCCAGGACTCTGTCACTTTGTTGAAAAGATTTTGTCAAATTTGAGTCAAAAGTCCAGTTGGTCAGATCCATAAAAGTAGTTTTCATTTCGGAAGATGTGTAAAAATAGGAGCTCCTGTGCATGGACAGCAAAAAAGCAGAACAGGGATAGGGAAGAGGAAAGTGTGCACTTTGTTCCAGGGCCAGTGAAGAAAAAAAAAAACATAAAAATGTCAAACTGCAAAGCTGGACACCTCATGGGTCAAGGACAATTCTTAATTTCAAGGTCACAGGTGAGTTCTTTGTTAAAACCTTGTCTATGCTTCAGCTTGCAGGATAACAGAAATGTCGAACTTTTTGTCCCCTAACTCGTCTGTCCATCCACAAGACGGGACACAGTAAGTTGTCCGAGGTGTCACCATGGCAACACACTTGTTCTTTAAGACCACTTCCAATAAAGAAATTGTGGTTTGGTTGACGTCTTCTATGACCTTAAAATAGTTTAGATTGGCTGGTAAAGGCAACAAGGATTTTTATAGTCATACACACCACATGTGGTACAAACCGGATTCCAAAAAAGTTGGGACACTAAACAAATTGTGAATAAAAACTGAATGCAATGATGTGGAGATGGCAAATGTCAATATTTTATTCGTAATATAACAGATGACAGATCAAAAGTTTAATCTGAGTAAATAACATTTTAAGGAAAATATGTTGATTCAAAATTTCACAGTGTCAACAAATCCCAAAACAGTTGGGACAAGTAGCAATAAGTGGCTGGAAAAAGGAAATTGAGCATATAACGAACAGCTGGAAGACCAATTAACACTAATTAGGTCAATTGACAACATGATTGGGTATAAAAAGAGCTTCTCAAATTGTCGGTGTCTCTCAGAAGCCAAGAAGGTAAGAGGATCACCAATTCCACCATAGTTGCACAGAAAGTGCAACGATACCAGAATGGTATTACCCAGTGTAAGATAGCAAAGACTTTTAAGTTATCATCATCAATCGTGCATAACATCATCAAAAGATTCAGAGAATCTGGAACAATCGCTGTGCGTAAAGGTCAAGGTCGTAAAACTCTACTGGATGCTCGTGATCTCCGGGCCCTTAAACGTCACTGCACCTCAAACAGGAATGCCACTGTCAAGGAAATAACAGAATGGGCTCAGGAATACTTCCAGAAAGCATTGTCAGTGAACACAATCCACCGTGCCATCTGCCGTTGCCAGCTGAAACTCTACAGTGCAAAGAGGAAGCTATTTCTAAGCAAGCTCCACAAGCACAGACGTTTGCACTGGGCCAGGGGTCATTTAAAATGGAGTGTGGCAAAATGGAAGACTGTTCTGTGGTCAGATGAGTCACGATTTGAAGTTCTTTATGGAACACTGGGACACCATGTCATCCGGACCAGAGAGGACAAGGATAGCCCAAGTTGTTATCAACGCTCCGTTCAGAAGCCTGCATCACTGATGGTATGGGGTTGCATGAGCGCTTGTGGCATGGGCAGCTTGCATGTCTGGAAAGGCACCATTAATGCAGAGAACTATGTTCAGGTTCTAGAACAACATATGCTCCCATCTAGACGTCATCTCTTTCAGGGAAGACCCTGCATTTTTCAACACGATAATGCCAGACCACATTCTGCAGCAATCACAACATCATGGCTACGTAGGAGAAGGATCCGGGTACTGAAATGGCCAGCCTGCAGTCCAGATCTTTCACCTATAGAGAACATTTGGCGCATCATAAAGAGGAAGGTGCGACAAAGAAGGCCCAAGACGATTGAACAGTTAGAGGCCTGTATTAGACATGAATGGGAGAGCATTCCTATTTCTAAACTTTAGAGACTGGTCTCCTCTGTCTCCAGACGTCTGTTGAGTGTTGTAAGAAGAAGGGGGGATGCCACACAGTGGTAAAAATGGACTTGTCCCAACTTTTTGGGGATTTGTTGACGCCATGAAATTTGGAAACAACAGATTTTTCCCTTAAAATGATACATTCTCTCAGTTTAAACTTTTGATCTGTGATTGGTGAGCATGCATCAGGATATGATGTGATTGGTGTTCTATTCTGAATAAAATATTAAATGTTGGCACCTCCACATCATTGCATTCAGTTTTTATTCACAATTTGTTGTGTCCCAACTTTTTTGGAATCCGGTTTGTACATGAGGTGGAACGAAACTATGTACACAGGGTCCCAGTTACAGACAAACAAAAATGCAAATAAAAAAAAACAGTAAGATCTGAGTCATGAACTAAGAATATACTACATTCACTAAACTTAGAACACACTCAGCATCAACAACGCAAAAACAATGCGCCAAAACAACAGCAGCACAAACATAAGTCTGAGTGAACAGATGAGGACTAATGAACAGAGCAACATGAAATAATCAGCAGCATGAAATCATCATCATGGCTAGTCAGCAGCACATATCAACAGTGGCATCACAGTGATTTTTCCTGATTAGATGAGTAACATCCTCACGGCAGAAGCTGTTCCTAAGCCTGGTGGTTCTGCCCTTAATGCTCTTCTGCTTGAGGGGAGTGGGGCAAAAAGTTTGTGCTGGGTGTGTGAGGTCCTTCATGATGCAGGTGGCCCTCTTCCTGCATCTGGAGGTGTAAATGTCTGTGATGGTGGGGAGGCTGACTCCGACAGACTTCTGTGCAGCCTTCACCACTCTCTGCAAAATTTTTCTTTCTGCAGCTGTGCAGCCTCCATGCCACACGATGCTGGAGCACAGGATGCTCTCCACTGCACACCTGTAAGAAGGAGGTGAGGACTGAGCTTCCCAGTCCAGCTCGTCTCATCCGCCTGAGGAAGTAGAGTCTCTGATGAGCTTTCTTGATCAGGCTGGTGGTGTTGTTGCTCCAGCTGAGGTTGTCATTCATGTGCACACCCAAGTACTTGTAGCTGGAGACCATTTCCACAGCAGATCCTCTATGGGGGGGTAGGTGTGTTTATTCCCTCTGAAGTCCACGACCATCTCCTTTGTCTTCTTCACATTGATGTGAAGGTTGTTCTTCCTGCACCAACTCTCCAGGTCCACCTCCTGCCTGTGCCGGACTCCTCTTTATTTTTGATGCATCCCACCACCGCTGTATCATCTACAAAACTTTACAATATGACAGCCTGGACGGGTTTGTACGCAGTCATATATTAGCAGAGTGAACAGGAGGGGGCTCAACACACAGCCCTGTGGGGGAGCCCATGCTGAGGGTGAGAGCAGTGTGGACCACAGAGGAGATGGCATCCTCTGTTGATTGATTCTCACGGTATGCGTACTGGTGAAGGTCCACATTGATGTGGTTCATGACCAGTTTGTAAAAGCATTTAGAGAATATCGGGGTGAGGGCTACTGGCCGATAAGTCATTCAGGCCAGTCACTGTAGAGCTCTTTGGAACTGGGATGGTGGCAGTCTTGAGGCAGGTGGGAACAGTTGCCAGTGTGAGGGAAGAGTTAATTATGTCAGCCAGCACCTCGCAGAGCTGATCGGCACAGTCTTTCAGCACCTTCCCCGGGATGTTGTCCAGGCCAGTTGCCTTGTGAGGATTGATCCTCCTGAAAGTACTCCTTCTGAGATCTAAAAAAGTTAAATCTGGTCCTCTGGACATTCAAAAAAACAAAACAAAGCAAATCAACAAAAAAATATAGAAACGTTTCGTCTCTCATCCGAGAGACTTCCTCAGTCTGAGGAGCTGTATTCAGCTCAGTCTCTTAAATAGCACCTTCTCAGAGTGGATCAACCAGTTTTGCTGCTGACAACCAAAACCAGCTGATCACATGCTCAAGAAGGACCATCAGCCTAACAATGGATCATTAGCACACTGATGGCTGTTTACTGTTCACAGAGGGCTGAGTGATACTAGCAATCACAGCATTGTAAGAGGGGGACAGTTGAACCCGGAGGCCTCCACCCCTGTTTAATGATGGACGATTTCTTTTCACAAAGATGGCCTCCTTTACTCCTCTCTCAAACCATCGTTCCTCTCTATCCAGGATGTGAACATCTTCATCAC
>NC_056502.1:33698088-33710517 GCF_014905685.2 Nematolebias whitei | reverse complement strand
GAGCACATCACGCCAGTTTTGGCCTCCCTGCACTGGCTACCCATTCACCTTCGGATCCAATTCAAAATTCTCATGTATGTTTTTAAATCACTGAACAGTTCCGCCCCATCCTATCTCACTGATCTTCTGCAGCCATATGTCCCACCGCGCTCTCTGAGGTCAGCAGACCAGATGCTTCTCTCAGTCCCAGAAACCCGTCGTAAGCTCAGAGGTGACAGGGCTTTCTCTGTCGCAGGTCCACGACTGTGGAATGAGTTGCCACTGAGTGTCCGGCAGGCTCCCTCACTCTCAGTCTTTAAGTCTCGCTTGAAGACCCACTTCTATTCGCTTGCCTTTAACACGTTGTGATTTGTTTTGGTCCGGTCTGTTCTCTACTCTGTTGGACATTTTAGTTAAGCTTCTGCTGCTATTTGTATCTGTATTTCTATTTTATGTTTTCCTGTCTGCTGTGCATGTTTGTTTCTTTTGTACAGCACTTTGGTTGGCCTTGTTACTGTTTTAAGTGCTATATAAATAAATTGGTATGGTATGGTTAATGAGAAGCAGCTGCAGCACCTGGACTGAAGCAGCAGCAGCTTGTCCTGAAGTAGCTCCTGCACCCCAGCGGGTCATTTAAGGACAGGACGAAGCCAGGATCGGAACCGAACCTCGACCCAGTGAGCTCATTTCCCCAACACTCAGCCTTTCTCTGCACAAATACTGATGAACGGAACTTTTCCAAAATGCACTTTGCATCAGTATAAAAGTAGACACATTTAAGATTTTTCACTTTATTTGTGTGTGGAAAGTCGCCGTGGGATGACGTCACGACGTAATACATCGAATAATGACGCAGCTTGATGAAAAAAAAAAATCAACCGATAAAAGATATCAGAGAACTGGGTCAGAAAAGAGCTCCGCACCGACGGTTCTGTTATAAGTTTCTTCAGCGAAGTGTCTGTGAGACGTCGGGAGGTTAATGAAGACCCGCTTCTGCTGATAAACGGCCCGCTCTGAGATGTCCGGTGTTTGTCAGCATCGTTAACCGACAGCTGCGGCCGTTAAACCGGTCCGTGTGCTGCCGCCGCTCCGCCGGGCTGCGGCTCAATGGTTAGCCCGAGGACAGAGCCACACATCCCGCCACCAGAGAGAGCCTGAAGGGCTGTGCCGCCGACACCCGGAGAGAAAGCCCTCGTCGCTTCGTCTCGCCCGGTAGCGACACAGACAGCACATTTGTGTAGGAGTTTTCCGCCCGCCGGGCTAGCGCTGTTAGCTCCCCTCATCCAGTTCATGTGGAGCCGAATCACTCATCCTCACATTATCACGTTATGGCTGCTTAATAACAAAATGGCTGCTGTCTCCACATTCCGTCGAGCTGGTTCAGATACTGTACCTCACAAAGTAACAATACACGAACGACATTAGGGGATAGTTTTACTGCTGTCTCAGGGTAAATACACCTGTGCAGGTAGACACGTCTCCAGTGTTTCTTCTAAACAGGTCAGGCGGGCCACAATGTAAATGGTCGGTAAAGTTATTCAGGTTTTGTTATTTAATCTTTTTAAAATTTATTAAACAGTCCTTGTTTTCCTACTATGTCCACTGAGTACCGTGTAATTAGATAATAGTGTTTTTGTCAAACTGTCTCCAAAATAGATTTTTAGACATTATTTATTTTTCGAAACTTCTTAAGTTGAATCAGTTTTTTGTAGTGGCGGTAAACTGAACATGCTCATTTGAATTAATATCTTCTCTTGTGTCCTAACTGGGCTGCATGGTTAGACAATATGTGTCTGCAGCTGCATATTGATGACAGCATGTGTTGTAGATGAATAAACATGTTCTGTCATGAGCCGCAGGATAACTTTTACATCTCACTTGTGCATTTGCACATTCAATGAATTTGCTTTGAGATCTGGATGTTATGCAAACATTTGAAATGTATACATTCACATACAGGGCAGCACGGTGGCGCAGCTGGTAGAGCCGCTGCCTCTCAGCGAGAAGGTTGCCGGTTCAAATCCCGGTCCGGGGGGCCTTTCTGGGTGGAGTTTGCAGTTTTCTCCCACAGACTAAAAACATGCATGTTAGGCTGATTGGTAACTAAATTGTCTCTAGGTGTGAGTGGGAGAGTGAATGGTTGTTTGTCTCTATGTGTCCCTGTGATGGACTGGAGACCTGTCCAGGGTGTCCCCCACCCCTCGCACAGTGATTGCTGGACATGGGCACTGGCGACCCCCGTGACCCAAAATGGAATAAGCGGGTAAAGATAATGGATGGAATTTAATGTACATAAACATTTATACATGCCGATAAAAGCTCTGACTAGACAGAGGTTTGTGCATGGTGGGGGGTGGGGGTGTCTGTCACTGAAGAACCCAGGCCTTGTTGATGAGGTTTGCAGCAGTCGACATAAAACATGTTTCTGTGGAAGGAGGTTCTGGTACTGATGGGTCGCAGCCTCCTGCCATAGGGGAGTAGTTCAAACTGGGTGTTTGGAGTGGGAGGTGTCATCTGCAATCTTGCCTCAAAGTTCTGGAGGAGTGCAGGTCCTGCACAGATGGCAGGTTGCAGCCAGTCATTTTCTCAGTAGTCCTGATGATGCTCTGCAGCCTGCCTCTGTTTTTGGAGGTGCCAGCAGTTTACCACAGTGATGGAGGAGGTGGGGATCGAGGAGGTGGCAGCAGTGTAGAAGTTCACCATAAATTACTTTGACAGGTTGAACTTCTACCACTGCTGCAGGAAGGACTTCCTCTGTTAACCCTTTCTGATGAGGGAGCTGCTGGTCTGCTCCCATTTGAGGTCCCGGATGATGATGGTTCCCAGGAGCTGGGGGGACTCCTCAGAGATGGCTGTGGGGTCACACGGAGTGAGGTGGCAGATGCTCTTTGTAAACTCTTCTGTCATCTCCACTGTCTTCAGAGCTTGGAGCTCCATGTTGTTCGCCCAGCACCAAGACACCAGATGGTCAATCTCCCACCTGTAAGCCATCTTATCTGAGAAGAGACCGATGAGGGTGGGGGCATCGGCAACTTCATGAGTTTGACAGATTGCTCTGTCAAACTTCTGAATGTGCACGAGTTGGTGTACAGGGGGGAGTGGAGAAAACACCGCCTTGGAGGGATCTAGGGCCGGTGATACAAGGTCTGAACCCCCCCCCCCCCCCCCCCCAGCTTAATGTGTTGCTTCCTGTCAGACGGGAAGTTTGTGATCCACCTGTAGGTGGAGTCAGGCTTGTTCAGCTGGAGAAGCTTGTCCTGTAGCAGAAAGGAGATGGTGTTGAAAGCAGAGCTGAAAAACAAAATCCTGGCGTAGGATGCTGGGGAGTCCAGATGCTAAAGGGTGAATTGGAGGTCCATGGTGAGCATCACCAACAGACCTGTTGGCTCTGTAGGCAAAGTGCAGAGAGTCCTGGGGGAGTCCTTAATGGATCTGACTTCATTGACTTGATGACCACCAAGGTCAGAGTGATGGGTCTGTAGTCATTTAGTCCAGTGTTGCATGGTTTCTTCATGACAGGAGTAATGGTGGAGTCCTTGAATAGGTCTTGCATGTGGCATGACTTCAATGACCATGAACTAGACAAACAGCTGATTGGTGCAGTGCTTCAGAGATGGAGTCAGGCCCTGCCGCCTTGGAGGAGTTCTGCCTCCTGAAGCTCCTGTTGACACCTCCCTCCAGCAAGGAGAGGTGTGATGGAGGAGGAGGAGAGGTGTGCTGTGGTGGCTGAGCAGGGACCCAGACTGACTGACTACTGTTTGTGCCTACAATTAATGGAATCATGTTCAGCCATTTTTAATGAGATATTGTTAAATTATTTTGGTATACATGTTGGAATGGTTTCTTATTGCCCTCTGTCATGCAAAATGTGTGTCATCTAATTGCCTGTTTGTGCTTTGTGTGTGTGTGTGTGTGTGTGTGTGTGTGTTTGTGTGTGTGTGTGTGTGTGTGTGTGTGTGTGTGTGGGTTTTTTTGCGGTCCGTTAGCAAAATATCTCATCCCCGTTACTCTGAGCACTAATATTCTCTGTAAGTTCTGATGTTTTTATGATAATTTCTGAGGGGTCTGGTCTTTTTCTCTAAGCAAAAACTTTGGTTTGAACACTGATGTTGTTTTATTTTCCATATAATCATTTAGGCTTTAAAAATAACACTTAGATTTTGACACAAAGCACAGAAGCGTCAAATGCTTTAAATTATTTTCAAACATCAGTGGAGGAATTAAAAAAACCCTTTTAAATTAATATATGAAAACAACACAGTATAAAACAACTGATCACATTTGAATAAATGGATTTACATTCAATGCTTTAGAAACCAGTCTAAAATAAAATTTTAAAAAGGTTTATTTTTGTTTTTTTACTAGCAAAGTGCATTCTGTAAAATAGATATTTTAATTATCAAATATGGTAAATGGTAAATGGACTGTACTTATATAGCGCCTTTCTATCTTATTTCAAGATACTTAAAGCTCTTTCCACTACAATCTGTGCCTCATTAACTCATTCACACAGCACTCTGCTAGATCTCTACAAAGCTAATTGATCAAATAATCCTAATGAGACTAATCAGAGCTTTAGATCACATTCATACACTGATGGGACACACATCAGAGGCTATGAGGGGTTTAGTGTCTTGCCCAGGGACACTTCAGCATGTGACTGCTGGTGGATTCGAACCCCTAACTCTCTCATTGGAGGACGACTGCTCTAACCACTCAGCCACAGCCGCCCTGTTAATGTATTTGTTTGTTAATGTTGATAATATTTACTGGTGGACTGTACACTGGCTGATCTCTGGTGCCACAAATTGCTGCAAGTTAAAACATTTGTACATTTGAACATTAAATCTTGTATGATAATTACAGCAGCACGGTGGCGCAACTGGTAGAGCTGCTGCCTCTCAGCGAGAAGGTCCTTGGTTCAAACCCCTGTCCAGGGGCCTTTCTGGGTGGAGTTTGCATGTTCTCTCCGTGCATGCGTGGGTTTTCTCCGGGTGCTCCGGTTTCCTCCCACAGACCAAAAACATGCATGTTAGGCTGATTGGTAACTCTAAATTGTCCCTAGGTGTGAGTGAGAGAGTGAATGGTTGTTTGTCTCGTTTGTCTCTATGTGGCCCTGTGATGGACTTGCGACCCGTCCAGGGTGTACCCCGCCCCTCGCACAGTGATTGCTGGACATGGACACCAGCGACCCCCGTGACCCAAAATGGAATAAACGGGTAAAGAAAATGGATGGATGGATGATAATTACATGAATGATTTATTTTGTGTATGTCTCTCGATTCTTCCACCAGAAACACAAAGATCAGCGTGAGAGCTCGTTACCTGCAGTATGTGAACGTCAGCAGCTCTTCCAAAGATTTTCTTCTTCACAAGCGGAAGAGTTTGAAGATGTCGAGCCGCCGGAAGTCCACCACACCTTGCATGGTGCTGTCTTCTGATGTGGTGCAGCAGGAAGTTGTGGAGGAGAAACTTGAAAGGACAAGGGAGGAAGAGGCAGGGGATGAGGAGACCAAGGGGAAGGAGGGAAGTGAGGCGGTGCCGACTCCAGAGCAGCTCGATCAGGCTGTTGTAGTCGTCCCCACTCCACCAGACGCAGGTCAAGCTCTCACACTGTTGTGTAACTTTCTGATTTAAATCAAGCCTTGGAGTAAATCCTGAATGTCCCAGACCTAACTGTTAATATCCTCACTGCAGATGAAGGCAGTATCTGTGATGCTGAAGATAGCCAAGTCGTTGGCCCCTCACAGTGCACAGTCGATCCGTCTGAGGATCAGCAGAACCAGGAACCCCAGAGCGATTCACCTGAGGAGGACCCTGCTGCAGCTTCGGCCATCTCTCTCAGCAAGACCCCCATCATGAAGATGAAGACCAAATCTGAACCCAAGAGAATCCCCGTGTCCCTGAAATCAGCAGATGAGACAGGAGACGGTTTGGGAGGAGGTGATGGGGAGCTGGGTGGAGAGCAGGAGCCCATTGAAGCCCCTCTAGGACCGATGACGCCTGTGGAGATGTTACTGCATGACTCCATGAAGTTCGGTGGAGGGGGTATCCTGGTCAGCCCCCCGTCAGAGCAACACAGAAAGACGTCAGTTTTAAACCCAACAGTTCTGCCTGCGGGCTTGGCTCAGGTACAGAGTTGGTAACTGTTTAGTGCATTTTCCAGTGGAACACCATTTTAAACCTCATGGGGAAAGTAGCTCTCAAATTTACCAGCAGCCTACAGAACTAAAACCTGCTGAGTGATCTGGGAAAATTAAAATGCGATAATTAAGTTTAGTAATAATGTCAGCCTTACAGCTGATGGATGTTCACGAACAGTTCAGTAGACAGGAACACTGAATCCATCTCATCACTTTGTTTCCTTTGGTCTGCAGCAGCTGGAGTTCTTCACCATTTTTCTCGCTGTGTTTTGTTATTCCAGGTGCTTTCTGCCTTTCAGGCCCAGCAGAACCCAGCAGCAGCTCAGCCCCAGCTTCTGATCCCCCTCAGCAGCATCCCCTCTTACAGCGCAGCTATGGACACCAACCCCCTCCTGAGCAGCACCTACAGGAAGTTCCCTTACCCCTCCATGGCAGAAATCAGCAGCCTGGCATCACAGACACAGTTCACAGAGGAACAGATCAAGGTAAAGATGTTATTGGGACTCATTTGTTTATATTGTTAGTTTATTTATTAAGCTAATATCTGTGTTCACAAAAGACTTACGTCAAAGTGTTCCCTGCTCAGGTGTGGTTCTCAGCCCAGCGACTGAAGCATGGTGTCAGCTGGACTCCGGAGGAAGTGGAGGAGGCCAGGAGGAAACAGTTTAATGGAACCGTGCACACGGTGCCACAGACCATCACTGTCATCCCTGCACACCAGCTGTCAGCTGCTGCTAACGGGCTGCAGTCCATCCTGCAGACCTGTCAGATTGTGGGCCAGCCTGGTCTTGTGTTTACACAGGCAGGTGGAATATGTGGCTCTCTACCTCTTCTACGGGCTGACTGCCTTTTGACTTTTATTTCACTGATCATGTTAACAGAACCACATCAGAGCACTTTATACATCAGAATTTCTTCTCTTTTTGTTTGTAGGTTGGTCCAGGGGGGACTCTTCCAGTGACCAGTCCCATCACATTGACTGTGGCAGGGTTGCCCAGTCAGTCTCAGAGCTCCAGCAGAGTTTCCTGTCAGTCCACTTTGGCAAACAGTGAACTGAAACGGGCCACCACAGTCCAGCCTCCATCTCTGTCTCCACAGGTTGGGACATAAAGTTTAGGATTTCTATACCTCATTCAGCTCAGCACAAAATAACCATGTGTGTGTGTGTTCCACTTTTATGTAATGTACTTACAAACACATCAATGTTTGAAGAACTTTGTAGTAGGGATGCACGATATTATCGGCATGGTATCGGCCGATATTAGCGTTAAAGTTCAATATCGGACATCGGCCATTCCATCAAAATAACTCGCCAATATAAAAGACGCTGTTTTTGTATGACAACCCAGTGACAAGGATGCCTGCAGCGGCTGCACAACGTGATGAGGTCACGTGTGCCTACATGATCTGATCACGGTGGAGAGGACAAAGTCAAAATGTTGGTGGTGTGGAAGGGTTTTTTGTCGGATTCTGAAGATTTATGGACTACATTGAGCCTCACTACATCGTCCACAGTCGGAGATATTTTTCCGACGTAACCTTACCCGAGTTACAAGCCGTCATTTCCGACATCATTGAGAAGCTAATAGCTGATAGCACGACTTGTTGGGTGAGTTTTACCACAGACATTTGGACATCATGTTAGCCCATTAGCATGATTAGTCTTAAGGCACAATGAAAAGACAAAAACTTTGAACTTAAAAAGTCTGTCCTTCATGCACATGAGTGCAAAGGATCCCACACTGCAGCTAGGAACCTGGAACAAGCCTCCACAAGTGAGACAGCATCACAGGTGACTAATGCTAATAATAACATTTAACACTTTTCATTTAATATAAGCTAAAATGCTATGTATATCATATGGCTCTTACTGAATATGTCACCAGCTCTACTTCTGTTACACAAGTTTTGTAGCAAATAAGCCTAAATAAGAGGGCTATGTTCTAACAAAGGAACGTATATAAAAAATATCGGCATTGGTTATCGACCAGATAAGTTTTAACATATTGGATATCGGCCAAAAATCCAGTATCGTGCATCCCTACTTTGTAGTCAATTAGTTGCTTCAGTGTGTAAAATGGTGCAGCAGAAACATTTAATAGATAACTTTTTCTCTCTGCCTAAGGAGAACTCAGCCCTCTGTGCTGATGCATTCAGCATGCGACCGAAGAAATCCAAAGAGCAGCTGGCAGAGCTGAAAGCCAGCTACCTGAAAAACCACTTTGTCACAGATGCAGAGATTGCTCGGCTGATGAAACTCACCAACCTGACTAAAGGCGAGATCAAAAAATGGTTCAGTGACACTCGGTACAACCAGCGCAACTCCAAGAACAGCCACATCATTGTTTTCCACAATGGAGGGAGCAGAGGAGGGGGCGGTGCTGCAAACATCCCCATTGTTATTGACTCGAGTGATGAGACCCCCACATCTCCTCATCCTCCACACACTCCCCCTGTGAAGGAGAAGGAGACCCGAGCTAAAACGTGGAACCCTTTCCCAGACTTTACTCTGCAGAAGTTTAAGGAGAAGACGCCTGAGCAGCTGGTGGTGCTGGAAGAGAGCTTCGAGAAGAGCAGCGATCCATCAGATGAAGAGCTGAACCGTCTGAGGACCGAGACAAAACTGACACGAAGGGAGCTCGATGCCTGGTTCACTGAGAGAAGAAAAACTCCAGCTGTAAACGCTTCCTCTCCTGAATCCTCAGAGGGAGGGAAAATGGAGACAGAGGGTGCAAAGACAGGAGACGGAGAAGAAACAGGAGGAGCAGCCACCTCTCCTCCATCAGCCTCCTCATCTCGAAAGGGGAGTCAGACTCCTCCCGGCAGCAGGAAGAAAGACCTAAAGGAAAAAACTAAAAAGTCTCCTGAGCAGCTCCACATTCTGAAAAGTGCTTTTGTAGGAACGCAGTGGCCCACACCGGAGGAGTACGATCAGCTGTCAGAGGAGACCGGCCTCCCTCGACACTACATCGTCAGCTGGTTCGGCGACTCTCGGTACTCCTGGAAAAATGGAAACCTGAAGTGGTTCTTTCAGTACCAAAGTGGCAACGTCAGCGGACCAAACAGTGGCGCTGGTAATAAAATGGGAGGTGGCAGCGGCAGTCGAAAAAGACGCGGTCGGAACCGTGGATGGGGGCGTTCCAAAAACAAGAGGCAGTCCAAGAGGTCCTCATCCTCCTCCAGCACAGATGTTCACAGATCACCTCCATCTAAGAAATTCAAGACTGGGAGGGAAATCCTGAAAGAGTACTACTTGAAGCACCACTTTCTCAACGAGCAAGATCTGGATGAGCTTGTCACCAAAACCAACATGAGCTATGAGCAGGTACTAAAGTTTTTATTAAAAACATTTATTGTAGCTCCAGAGACCTGTTATCCTTTTGGTTCATAAAAGTAAGATGATACATAAAATGTACCTCATTGTCTTTATACTTTCAGACACTCAACAATGATTTTTTTTATTTTTGAAGTTTCACATTAGTGGAAGCACAAGTATCTCTGGTTCTGGTCCCAAGCCCAGGGAAACAGTGAGAGTTGTGTCAGGAAGGGCATCTGACATAAAAACACTTTTTCCAAAACTATAATGCGAGTTCATGGAAGCGACACCATACCTGATCGGTCGAGACCCGAATTAACTACAACCACCACCAGTGCTGTTCAATTCAATTCAGTTTATTTATCCAGCACCAAATCACAACAGAAGTTGTGTCACAACCTAGCTCTGGGGTTGCGACAAAAAAGAGGGAAGATGACACAAAATATGGTTTTATAAATGTTTATTGTAAAATGCAAGTTTGATGACCAGATGGAGAAGCTCAAACCTGTAAAAAAAAAAAGAGTTGAATTAACCAAAACCAGACCAAGTAATCTAATCAAGCAAACTTAACTAAATAAACTAACCAAGCAGACCAGGCCAAAAACAAACTAAATCCAGACAAATCAGCATAACCAAGACAAAACATAACCCCAGGAAGACCAGCAAGCAAGGAGAGAGGACGGCCTAATGTCCTTCTCCTTTGAGCAACACAACACCTCCCTCTTTATACTGGGCTGAGCCAGCAACTCGGGTGTTCCCAATAATTACCTGCTGCACTCTGCTCAACAGAGCTGTCACTGCAGCAGCTCAGTCAGTCACCTGACAGGGTCATCACAGTTAACAAACAAGGTGCCGGCGGAAATTATTCTACTGTTAGTTCAAGACCACGAGGAGGGAAACATGTCAGGAGATGGAGGGAGAAGAGGAAAGTCAAGAATGTAGGACTGAGGGTGGCAACTCTAAATGTGGGGACAATGACAGGCAAAGGTAGAGAGCTGGCTGACATGATGCAGAGAAGGAAGGTAGATGTTTTATATGTCCAAGAGACCAAGTGGAAGGGCAGCAAAGCTTGCAGCATTGGAGCAGGGTTCAAACTGTTTTATCATGATGTGGATAGAAAAAGAAATGGAGTAGGGATGGTCCTGAAGGAGGAGTTGACAAAGAATGTAGTAGAGGTGACAAGAGTGTCAGATAGGGTGATGTGCCTGAAGGTAGAAGTAGAAGGTCTGATGCTAAACATCGTCAGTGGTTATGCTCCACAGGTTGGATGTGATGAGGAGGAGAAAGATACATTTTGGAAAGATCTGGATGAAGTGATGGAGAGTATTCCCAGGGAGGAGAGAGTGGTGATCGGAGCAGACCTGAATGGACATGTTGGTGAAGGAAACAGAGGGGATGAGGAAGTGATGGGTAGGTTTGGTGTCAAGGAAAGAAACCAGGAAGGACAGATGTTTGTGGATTTTGCCAAGAGAATGGAAATGGCTGTATTGTGTTGACACACTTATTTCCAGAAGAGGGAGGAACAGAGTGACCTATAACAGTAGAGGAAGGAGTATGCAGGTCAACTACATTCTGTGTAGAAGAGGAAACCTGAGGGAGATTGGGGACTGTAAGGTTGTGGCAGGTGAGAGCGTGGCCAAACAGCATCAGATAGTTCTTTGTAGAAGTCAGAGTCAGAGATTTTTTATTGTCATTCGCACCTCATGTGGTACATGTGGTGGAGCGAAATTATGTACACAGGGTCCCAGTTACATCCAACAATAAAATGTATAAGAAAAACAGTAATAACATCTAAGATATGAACTAAGAAAAACATCAACTAAATATACACTAAGCACTCATAAAACATTGAACATCAGCACAAACATGAACATGAATCTGTGAGCAGATGTGCACGCATGAACACATCAACATTGAAACAGATCAGCAGCAACATGAAACAGATCAGCAGCAACATGATGTGGTTTTTCACAGTGATTATTCTAGTTAGAGATTCATGAGTCTAACAGCCTCAGGGTAGAAGCTGTTCCTCAGTCTAGTGATTCTACACTTAATGCTCCTCAACCTCCTTCCTGAGGGGAGTGGGGCAAAAAGTGTGTGTGCTGGGTGAGTGGGGTCCTTCAAGGTGCAGGTGGCCCTCTTCCTGCATCTGGAGGTGTAGATGTCTGTGATGGTGGGGAGACTGACTCCAACAGTTTTCTGTGCAGCCTTCACCACTCTCTGCAAAGCTTTTCTTTCTGCAGCTGTGCAGCCTCCATGTCACACATTGATGCTGGAGCACAGGATGCTCTCCACTGCACACCTGTAGAAGGAGGTGAGGACTGAGCTTCCCAGACCAGCTCGTCTCAGCCACCTGATGGAGAGTCTCTGATGAGCTTTCTTGATCAGGGTGGTGGTGTTGTTGCTCCAGCTGAGGTTGTTCAGATGCACACCCAAGTACTTGTAGCTGGAGACCACTTCCACTGCAGATCCTCTTATGTTCAGGGGGGTGTAGATGTTTTTGTTCCTTCTGAAGTCCACAATCATCTCCTTTGTCTTCTTCACATTGATGTGAAGGTTATTCTCTTTGCACCAGCTCTCCAGGTGTTCCACCTCTTGCCTGTAGCTGGACTCATCATTGTTTGTGATGCATCCCACCACCACTGTATCATCTGCAAACTTTACAATGTGACAGCCTGGATGGGTAGCTGCACAATCATACGTGAGCAGAGTGAACAGGAGGGGGCTCAACACACATCCCTGAGGAGAGCCAGTGTTGAGGGTTATGGTGGAGGAGGAGAGGTTGTGGATCCTCACTAACTGTGGTCTGTTTGTTAAGAAGTCTAGTACCCAGTTGCAAATGGAGGTGCTTAGTCCTAGTGTGGATAGTTTGTCCATCAGGGTTTGGGGGATCATGGTGTTGAAGGCGGATGTGAAGTCCACAAAGAGCATACGGACGTAAGAGTTTTTCTGCTCCAGGTGGTTGAGTGCAGTGTGGACCACAGAGGAGAT